>NC_057798.1:221378314-221701528 GCF_018294505.1 Triticum aestivum | reverse complement strand
GTTTGTATCTCTCTCACACACCCCCCACGTATGTGGTGTACGTATACAAGAAGAGAACAAGTGCACCGTGCACATACTCACGCTTCGTACCCAGGCACACCCGCACGGGTACACAGTGGAGCTCATTTCTTTACAAAATGGCAGCCCACGTGCTAATTTCAACGCTTGTAGCGGTTGTTTACCTAGGGAGGTCATGTACCACGCGTGCACGAAACAAAGTTTGACTTGACGTGTTTCTGCGTTATTTTTAAATAAAGTTATAGCACTCAATGGCACGTACATAGAATATAAAATGATTTTTATGGAGAAAAAGGTAGTCCGCTCCACTATATACAATGGAGCCTGCCTGCCTGGTTTGTCACTCTTCAGAGTATCTCACACAAGGCTGCGGTGGCCTCTCTCTCTCTCTCTCACCGTTGGTCACTGATCCGTCCGCATCCCGTCCGCCGGGGGAAAGGGAGTACGGTGGCCTCTCTATCTCTCACCGTTGGTCAATGATCCGGCCGCATCCCGTCCGCTGGGGGAAAGGGAGGAAGTGCATCGTTTCTCCCTTCGACGGCGTCGAGGAAGCACATCTCGATCTGCGGTACACGTCGTTCTCTCTGACAAAGCTCCAGCGCGGCAGGGCCTATGCCACCTGCTCGCTGCCGCAGTATGGGCAGATTCCGCCCGCCGCCGCTCACCTAGTTACATCCCGACGACCTCCAGGTATCCCCTCCGGCCCTGCTCCACTGCCTGTCTTCCCACGTCGCTGCATGTGGATCTTCCATAGTTCTTTGCCCGAAACATAGCTCGTCCGACGTACTTTCCATATTGCAATCTCGTCCTCACACCGTTTTAGACAAACACAACTGTGCTGTTATTTTCCCTTAGGACAAGGAATATGCTTCTTTTTTGTTGTCGCATGTGTCATCAACTGTGATTGGCCAGTAATTGTTTCCTTTCTACCTCTTTTTTGCAAACAGGGTATCTATTTCACCTCATTGCTACTGCGACCTTTTGGTGAACTGCACAAATCACTTTTTTCTTAAGAGTGTTTTGTGCAGTTGTACTAAAATGTCACACGGGCAACGTCTCTACATTTCAGTGCGACTGCACAAAGGGAGATTGGTTTTGCTCTATCCTCCTCATCCAATTCCGAGCCTAATCTTCTCCAATTAGTTAGTCTTAAGAGAGACTGCAAAGGTGTCCGGCTTCTATTTGTGTGTTTATTGTTTCATCAGCAGTCCTCTATTATCATAATCACACTTAATATCTTTGGAACAGGGACGCTCAGCTCTATTTTAGTGGAACTGCACAAAAATGATCGGAATTTTGCATGCTCCAGACAACTACTTTTGTTCCCAACATGCCTTGTTGATTTAGACAGAGCTGGGGGGACGTTGCTGCCAATGAAAGCATGGATCAATTTTAATTGAACACCTTCTCACAACTCTGTCTTCAGTTGTGATGTAAATATTAGTTCTGATCTGCTAATAATTGACATGCGTTAGCAAGGTAGTTAGTTTTTTATTGTTTCCGAAAGAGCATCGATGGCAAGACACACGAAACAAAAGCTGAAAGCTCACACCATTGTACAATTTCAGGTCGCTGGAAAATTATTTGTATAGTACGTCAATTATGTAAACAAATGATGGAAGCTTGATAGCATTGCCAGAAGCCTCTTCAGCATCCGGGTCCATGTGCCATGCACAAAATTATACTCCTTCATTCCTAAATATTTATCTCTTTACAAATTTCAAATGGGCATATTTTAGTGTGTAGATTCACTCTATTCGTCTTTCTAGAGATTTTAACAAGTGACTACATACGGAGCAAAATGAGTGAATCTACACTCTAAAATATGTCTATATACATCTGTATGTAGTAGTCCATTTGAATCTCTAAAAAGACAAATATTTGAGTAGTCACTCGTTGAAATCTCTAGAAAGAAAAATACTCCGGAGTATATTTAAGAACCGAGGGGGTAGTGCACAACCGCATGGGAGACTCAGCCCGGTCGTTGCGCCGCATTAATAGTGAGTAATGAGAAGTCAAATCATAAGCCCCACCTTTCCCACTGTAAGTTGCTCAGAAGAAGCAACCGTCAATATGCTCTTCTTTGAATCCGCTCATACTATTCCATTCGTCACTGTTTATAGAGCGTGCTTCAAAAAAAAGGAAAAAGATCTATGGGACCAAGGCGACTAGCGATCGGCCTGAAAAATAGCATTGGTAGTTATAGCACGACGTCTATTACTAGAGGGAATAATGCGTACACACATGCATGTAGTGCTTCCACCCCGAGTACACACATGCATGCACTTACTCCACTCCATAGTAGTATTCCCTCCTTTTCGGTTTATAGTGCTCAATTCAAAAATCTCACCAATCAAGGTAGATGGCGATTGGTGGAATACTTTTTGTAGTTTTGCAAAACCACCTAATTAATGCTCTTGTTTTCCACAAAAAATTATGTTTATCAATGCATTAATTGCAATGCATGCATGCATAAAGTACATGCATTGGTCAATTTTCTCTTAATACTTGCATGCAATGATTTAATGCACCTTGGAATCTGAACATGTGATGATAAACAACCAAATTGAGCCTTATAAAATGGAAAAACTAAAATTTTGAGATAAGCCCTATAAACCGGAAAGGAGGGGGACTTGATTGCGGTTACCACGCCCTAATTAATTGAGCATTAAACCAAACACGTCTAAAGTCTCTCTGGTGGTGGAAATGCATTGAGAGAAATGCATCATAATGAAGCGCACCCTGTAACTGTGACGGATGAAGGTGCAAAACCAAGTACGCGTATGGCCAGTTGGTCAACGCACCTCCTCTTGGCATATCACTGACATGTGGGACAGGAGTGTGAGCAAGCCGATCTCAATTGACGGCAAAGAGCCAACCCGCCGTTCCTTGAGAGAGACAAGGAGCAAGAACACACAGACATGCTCTCACAGAGGCCAAGATATATTCGAGCATGGTTGGTTGATCTCTATCATCATTACATGTTGGGCTGCCGTTTTTCGCCCTTCTCCGGAATAAATGTGTACTTTATCAGAGATAAAAAAAATAAGAGTACAGATGCTCCACCATGCGGTTCTAGTAGTAGTACTACTCGTACTACTATGCTTGGCTCTTTGCCTCTTCGTGAAGTCGAACAATGATGGTACTCCACATGTTGGGTACTACAGTGTATGCCACTGAAAATCTGACACCGAATGGACTAATGCATGTCCACCAAGGGTAGGTTGCATTAGTCAAAAGGCGTAAGCGAGCTTCACCTTGTCATGCAAGTTTCTTGTCGTTCTGCGAGTTGATGGGACACACCAAAAAGTAGTGCTAGTCGATACTCCCTCCTTTCCGACTAATATGGCTTAATCTTTTTTGCAGGTAAATGAGAGAGCTTTATTCATATATAAGCATTCTTAGGACGATCAACAAAGACACTGGTCACTAGGAAGCGAGGTACCCCGCAAAAAAGTAGGAAGCGAGGTGTTTCATCAAGCCAGCTCTCGGCCACATTCAAAGTGCAGCAAGCACGGTTCGCACGAAGATGCGCCGCAAGGTTTGCTGACCTGTTTACGTGCTGAATAACAAAAAGAGAGGAAATATTACCGAGCGCTCCTATTTGTAATAGGATATGAGCCAGAATTAAGCGAGAATTGTGGCGAGTGCTCCATGCAATCAACTTCCATTATCACATGTGAGAACCCTCGAAGAGAACCAAATGTGTTGAAGATTGCTTTATCACATTTTAAAATCATAATAAGAGTGCAGACCCTCCTCCATCCGGTTCCTAGTACTAGTATATTACATACCTCTATAGACTATAGTAGTAGCACTAGTACTACTAGCGAACTTTGCGCTTGGCTGTTTGCCTATTCGGGAAGTCGAATAATAATAGTACTAGTAGTATAGTGTATGCTTCTGGCAATCTGATACCGAATTAACTGTTGCACATCCACCGCCTAAGTGAGGGAGAGCTTGCATTAGTCAAAAGTTTCTCCTTGTCCTGCGAGCCACCGCGCGCAAGCTTCTCCCGTCCTGCAACCTTCTCCTCATTCGGCAAGTTGATGGGACACAGCAAAGTAATGCTAGTCCATACTGCCTCCTCTCTGGTTAATATGGCTTAATTTCGAATGAGATAAATACACTGTCTGTCACTATATATTTGTAAAAATACGGTCAGTGGACTTCATAATACGCTCATTGCGCTCAATATATATATTTTCCGGTGTTTATACGGTCACTAGCTCACCCTGACTGAGTATGTGTGTGCATGCACGTGTAGGTTGAGCACTTGAGCGTGACCGTGTGTGTTCCGTCGTGTGCTCGGACATGCATGCATTAGGGCGTCGCGTGCATTTTGCGTCCATGTATACGTGTGACTGTTTCATACACGTAGGGGGAGTACGTGTAGGGGCCACTAAGGAGCAGTCAAATCACACAGTAAGTTAGTCGGAAGAAGCAACCATCATTTCAGTCTTCAATGACACATACACAATATAAAATGGTTGATATTGAGAGAAAAAGAAAACCACTATATATACACTAGCAGGAGCCTAAGCTACAAGCCTGCTTGCTTAGGTTGCTCTCTTCACAAGCATAGAACGACGGGCCTGATCCCGCAGCTGGGGGAAGGGAACAATGTTCTGCGTAGACGCGGTCGACATTGGCGAGGGAGAAAACCCACAGTCGGTGCGTCCCAATCGGGGGTCACCGCGGTATGGGCCGATGCCGCGTCCCAACCACCCTTCTAGCTACAGCCTAACATCGCAGGCAGTCCATCTTCCTTTTGGAGCCGGCTTGCTCCACTGCCGTAGCTCCATCTCCATGTCAATATTTCTCTACTTCTACCGGCTTCTACTTGTGATGAGTTTATGTCTCATGAACTAGTGCTAGTACTACTATTCTAATCACACTTCTTCAATATCTTTGCCATCAGGGATGCTCAACTCGATTTTAGTGGAACTGCACAAAAGCATCGTATGATCCGAGGGTGCCAGCCGTCTTTCCGTCGACAGGTTCTACCTGGCCAGGAAATTAAATCCTGTTTAGGGTTTAGGGTTTAAGTCGTAGTGACCCCATCAGTAGTTTTCCTTTCGTACACGCTCTCACAACTTTTGTCTTTAGTTGTGAAGTAAATATTGGCTATGATTTGTGAATCATTGAGATGCATCAGCATGCGTGTTAGTTTTCCTTTGTATTTGATGGAATGTTGTAACGGGGCAACCTTGGAATAGGAATGAAAATGGAGTGGAAATTTTCTGTTTTTCCAGAGAAAAAATGGAAATGGAGAGAAACCAACGTTTTGTTTCGTTGGATCGCGCCATGAGCAAAACCAACGTTTAAATCACGTCTGTCGTGTTCGTGTCTCACCCTCCTCCATGGCTCGACCCCACATGGTCGCTCGGCATGCCACTCACCGCAAATCGAGTATACGATAACTTTCCCGCCTGCTTGTCGATGAATCACGCCATGGAGTACTAGCACTACTAGAAGGGATTTACGAGTTGGGGGAGGACAGCTAGCTATAGCACGGACTCCCAAGAACTTTTTACATGCATGTTGTAGCCGGCTATTGCGACCTTTGAACACAGAGCAGTCGTGTGCACCCGAAAGCGGCACGGGCGAAGCTCTCTCGTGTGGCGCGCCGCTTCAATGCCAGCGCCAATGAGAGGTCGCGTCCGCTCTGGCGGGCATGAATGCGGCACTGACCGTTTTGGGCGGGAAGCACACGCGGGTGATGACGAGGGTTCGGGTTGGTCAGGACCGACCGTGGCAGCGGACAATATTGCTGCGTATATAATTAACAACGTAAATAATGTGCCAGTTGGACAAATATGATTGGAGATGGAGATGGAAATGGAATTTTACGTAAACACAGATATGCATGTCTATGTCTATGTGTGTGTGAGCGACGACTCTCGCGACCTGGAAGCGGGGGCGTGTTTTTGATCAAGTTTTCTTTCTTGGTACGTTAAAAATTGTCCGCCAGTTTTCATTTCTTTTTTCCGGGAACGCGCGTATTCTATTTAACACCACTGCTATGGAGAGATTTTTTTACTCCATTATAGCCTCTTGTTTGATAGAGTTTCTCGCGTCTCGCTCTCTCACCCTCTCCATATCAAAACAAGATGACAGTGTCCACTCTATCTCTCTCCTCACCAGTGGTCACAGATCCGTCCGAATCCCGTCCACTACAGGAGGTGAGGAGGTGCGGTGTTGACGTTGTCGCCGTCGGCGACGGAGGAAGCCTCCGCGCCCTTGTTCACTGCTGTCGTGTGGGCAGATCCCGCCCGCCCACCTCAATGATATCTCGCCCACCTGAGGTATAACTTCTTGTACTGGTCCAGCTCCCCAGGTCGTTGCGTGCGGGTTTTCTTCTATGTGACTACTCCCCAGCTCCCCATGTATTGTAGCTAGGGTTCGTCGGCTGGTTCAACATCACCTACTAGTACTATTATAGAGGAAATGCCACTCGAAAAGTTGTCCTGATTTATGCCTCGGTGGAGGTATACATGTTGTTTCGACAAAAAGTACAAGGTGGTTGTGCGGTCATTGTCCATATGGTGGTAGTACTATCACTGGTTAAATGAAGAAATGCTTTTTTTTCTTGGGTATCCTGGTTTAGTTCGCATCAAGATAATTATGATGCTTCTGTTTGTTGGTGTACTTCTCATTAATTCTTATTGACAATTGAGATGTCATTGCTAATCTTGTAAAACAAAGTAACAACACTATATCCCTTTTTTATATTTTTGGAAACAGCGATGCGTATCTCCATACCCGGGCATGTCTTCCTCAATTTTAGTGGAACTGCACAAATTGGATGGCCATTGTTGTTTCGCCTCACTGTCCTCTGCCACATGGTTCTTCCTTCCTCGAGCTTGATTACTGAGCAGAAACGGACCACAACGAGGATTTGTCGAACTTCATAGGTGCCTCACCCAAACTTGCCAAATGGATGATGCATCACCACGATGACCTATCGATGCTCATGGTTGCGCCTCATGGTTGCGTCGGCTGGTGAAGCTGATCAATTTTCAATGAAAAACAAGCTGTCTTCCATCAGTTCTCTTTGCTTGTTACGCACAAAGGTGATATCCTTCGTCAGTTCACCTTGGTTGCGTTGGAGACGCAGTCGTCTTTCGCGTTGGTGCAATTTTATCAAACAATTGGCTATGAACCAAATGTTACCTAGAAGGATCGATGTTGGTACTAAGAGCATAAGTTTTGTATTGATTTCTAAGCCTTCTCACAACTTTGTATCCAGTTCCCCTGTAATTTTATTTGTCCAGCTATTAACTTTGATTTAAAAAATGGTGTGGACTAAAAACCCGGATGGACGTAGTAGCCCTCCATTTTTATTTACTCCGCATATTAGATTTGACTGAAGTCAAACTTTGTAATACTCTCAAACCTTTCCTATAATTGAAATTAAAATTCTTTATTTGTATACACTCTCACACGTTTCCGATAATTTGGGGCATGTGTGGTTGTTCACTTAAGGAAGGGTAGTGTACCGCACGTGAAGGACAGGAAGTGCGACCAGGACGCGTGGGTGTGGATCGTTAGTTCATCGGAAGTAGTAGTAGTTTTCTTCACTGTACGTTAAATAAAGAGTATCGTTTCGTACTTACACAATTTAAAACGATTGTTATGGAGAGAATAAGAAAACCACTCCACTATATATTAGTCGTATACACGAGAGTACTATATGGACAGGTGGGCCCAAAATGTGGCTCGCTCACGTGTCATACAGCCAAAAGCAGGTGTAGTGAAGGCACCGGAGCTCAGTCCGTACTACAGTAGTATATATATAAGCTGGAGCCTCAACGCTTGTTCGCTAGGGTTTGCACTCTCCACACTCTCGCCGCACTACATATATGTATACATGCTGGAGGCTCAGTGTTCATTTGCTAGGGTTTGCTATATTCACAGTCTCTCACCCTCTCTTCACCAGATCTAAACAAGATTGTGTTGGCCTCTTGTCTCTCTCTCCCCCCTCACAGCTGGTGAAGGAGGCGTTCGTATCCCGTCGCACCAGGAAGGGGAGGAGGTGCAACGTTCACTCTATCGCCTTCGGCGAGGGAGGCAATCCACTGCCGGCTACACTGTTCCCTTTCACCCAGCGCCTGTGCGGGAGGGCCACCGACCCCTTCTTCCTTGCTACCGTACGTAGTGTGGGCAGATCCGGCCTCCCGCCGCACGCCTTGCCACATCCCGACGACCCTAAGGTATAAGTTTCTTTGAAACCGTCGTTGCTCTAGCTGCATGTGGATCTTTTTCGATCTATAGTCGAATCTAGGTCTTGGTTCAAAGAGGAAAGAAGGGTGCGATAGGCTGGAGCAAGAATCTAGGACGTGGTTCAATGAGGAAAGGAGGGACGGAAAGTAGTATAGACTGGCTATCCAGCCGCTTTGTTGGTCGAAAAGGGAAAAAGGGGGTAACCCAGTACACACATCTGTAAGGAACCGATCTCTTTGTTGAAAAGGGAAAGAAACTGGGGGGTCGGGTAGTTTGTGCAGGACTAGATTTGCTGCCCTCACATAGGAAAAAGGTTCAAAGAGAACAAATATGGGACCAACGCATATATGCTGCTTGGCTACATACTCTGCATCACCCATTTATACGTGTGGACGCACATGGTGCTGGCATGTCCCATACAACTATTTTGCTGTTGTTAATCTAAGAATGCCGCCGGAAAATTGAAGCAATGCCACTGTTAAAAGTAAATTACATTTTTTAACGAATGTTGTTTTAAGAGAATGTCTCTGTTAATATGAATCAATGCAACCGTTTTAGAAATGCTACTATCCTACTTTGTTTTCCATCCAAGATAAGTTAGATGCTTCTTTCTGTCACCGTTTGTTTCATCCTCCTTTATCGGCAAGTAATTGTTTCCTTTTTTGCCTCTATTAAAACAGGGGTATCGATTCAACTTGTTGCTATTGCGACATTTTGCTTCGCTACTCAAAACACTTTGCTTGATTTCAGTGCACTGCACAAAACGAGATTGGATTTCCTATTCGTGTTGGCAGATTCGTAGTTGATCTTGTGAGCGTCATGATAGGTTGGTACTTGCCTTCATCCACATGATCGTGCAGTGTGTTTTGAGATGCTGTGCTACTTGTATTGGTACTGTTTTAAATAAATGTTGAATTGAAGCTATTGTATTGCTCTCTTTTCCCATTAAGTAGTGAACAAAAATGGTACCAACCCGGACATGACGCTTGTTGCTTTGTTACAACAAACTCTGCATCACCCCCTTTATAAGTAGATGGAAGCACATGGTGTTGTTGCGCCCACTCTCCCCTGGAACTGTTTATGCTTTTCGTTAATCTATTGCAGCTGGTAAAATTAAGCAATGCCACTCTCAGAATTAACTACTGAATCTTATTTCAAAACTGCAACACTTGTTAGGGATTGGCGGGATTACCATTTTTGTGGCCGCATGTTTCTTCCTCCTTTATTAGCCCGTAATTGATTCCTTTTTGCCTCTGTTTAAACAGGGATATCTATTCAACTTGTTGCTATTGCGACATTTTGCTTCGCTATGCGAAACACTTTGCTTGATTTCAGTGCAACTGCACAAAACGATATTGGATTTCCTATTCATGTTGGCAGATTCATATTTTATCCTAGTGTTCTCATGAAAGGTCAGTACAGGCCTTCATCCACATGATTGTGCAGTGTGCTTTGAGATGTTGTGCTACTTTTATTGGTACTATTTTAAATAAATGTTGAATTGAAGCTATTGTATTGCTGTCTTTTCCCATTAAATAGTGAACAAAAATGGGACCAACCCAGACATGATGCTTGTTGCTTTGTTACAACAAACTCTGCATCACCCCCTTTATAAGTAGATGGAAGCACATATTGTTGTTGCGCCCACTCTCCCCTGGAACTGTTTATGCTTTTCGTTAATCTAATGCCGCTGGTAAAATTAAGCAATGCCACTCTCAGAATTAATTAACTACTGAATCTTAGTTCAAAACTGCAACACTTGTTAGGAATGGTACTATCCTGCTTTGTAGTTCTTTCTACATGTTTAACCAAGGTATTGTTAAGATAATGTCTCTGTTAAAATGAATCAGTTGCATTGTTTTAGGAATGGTACTTTTCTGCTTTGTCGTTCTTTATACATGTTGAAACAAGGCATTGTTAAGATAATGTCTCAGTCAATATGAATGAATCACACTGATGGAGAATTGCTACTCTCCTGCTTTGTTTCCCATTAAGATAAGGTAGATCAGTAGATGCTTTTCTTCTAGGAGTACAAGTCATCAACCGTTATTTCTCAGTAATTGTTTCCCTTATACCTATTGTTGCTTACAGGGATATCAAAATTAAAGCTCGGTTTTATTCCGACTTCGATTTTAGTTGAACTGCACAAAAGGAGCCAATGTTTCCAAGGCAAACTGCTGCATTACTGGGTCCAGTTGGTCGTTCTACTTCGCAGAAAGAAGTAGTCACTGTTTGTGCTACATTACAGAAGGCATGACCGAGAAGATTTACAGAGTATTATTAGACGTTGGTGACATGACTAGTCTGCAGAGAGCATTGGCAATTCTACAACAGGTGGAGTGCACTGGGCAAAAAGTGCCCAAACAAGTACAAGAAGCTACGACAGGACTCCACGACCATAGGCATTACATATTTTGAATGGGAAAAGCATGTCAAAGTTTAATCATTGATTTTACCAAGAAGACGTTACTTTAATTTATTGGAATTGGAAAACCTTGTCAAAATTTGCTCATTGATGTTAGCCAGAAGACATGCATTTGATATTTTTGAGTGGGACGCCCTTGCTGTGAGCAGCGTCGATTGTTTTTTCCTATTCCTGTGTTCAGTTTAGAAGTAAATAGTTACTCTGCTCAGATATTCCTGTGTTAAGAGTTTGTTCTGAATATAGTCTATGTAATGCTAGGCCTTGTGTTTGATTGCAAAGTTGAGCTTGGAATGTTGTGGCATGCGGCATCACGACCTGTTCACCGTGCCTCCTGAGAATAATGCTTCGTATTGTTTTGCATGTCGATCTAATGCCAGTGATTTGCTTGTTAAGAAGATCATCCTCTTCTGTTGTTTCCGTGCTTAAGAAGTTCATCATCTTATGTTTCATTCATAGCCTATATTACAAGTCAGGTAGGTTAGACGTGAAACCATATGATATTCTGACCTACTCATTATATTAGGCCGTGATTGGATCATCGTTTTCCAACCAAAACTGCTTGTAAAACTGACGCTTGTAAATAAAAGCAGATGGTATCGGGCGAAGCGCTTGGTTGGTCGATTTCGAGTAGTAAAATATTGGAAGTACTTCACACACGATAAAAATGCTGAACGACACTCGGACGACTGCTAATCCAGTCGTTAGCTGCTGTTTCAGCCTTGCCCATGGATGGCATGATACGCACGTCGTGCATGTATCGTCTAGTAATGTCGTCCATATAGCAGTGCTCATAAAATATACACTGGTCTCTCAAATTACACGCGTAACCCACCGGTTTTACTTACAGACCTCGGGCCCTCAGTTTCATTACGCCTGTATTTTACGCGTTGTTTCCAATGACGAGTAAATTACACTTGTATGTTAATACAGGTTTGAAATAAACCAGAGCTCCCAAGCGCGGTCTTACCGTTTCATGCCGTCTCAGTTTCTCGAAGGTGCTCATAGGTGTCCGATGATCCTGGCTTCCTGGATGAGCAGCAAGCATTGTATCTGACCATCGGTAGGGCTCCATCGTCCTTTGAGTTGTTGCACTCGCCGTGGCGCCGAGCATTGTTAACATAGTCAACGAACATGAGGATTCAGGAGATGACTTTATTTTGACTGGATGACACTAGGGACCCACTAGGGCCATAGCCGTACATACGCAAGTGCCTCCTCATCATGTACAACTATATTTTTTTTGCTTCCTCCTAGTTTCCTGACATCACGGTCCCACACCATTGTCAACCTATGTAGTGAATATAAACGAGAGAATTGCACAAGGTGCGGCCGACAGCTGGGACCAAGCAGTTCGAGCAGTATTTGTGTTTTTGAGGCGTAAGCACTCCAGAGTTTTTCTTGATGATGATTTTGTTTTTGTTCAGAGGAGAGCAGGGTATTAACTGGGCGGGCTGTGGCCCGTCTAGCCCAGGCCAGATATCCAGCCCAGATATTAATTTTTTCAAGATGAAAATGGCTAGCCCACCTATACATTTTTTTGAGGAATACCCAGACAAGGTCAACTTGTTATTCTCCACCCCGCTGGGCTGCAAATCTTTCCTAGGAGGGATGCATTAGGCTTAACAGGAAAATGGGCTTTCAAAAATAATAAATGGGATGTAATTATAACAACTGGGCATTAACTATAAAAAATGCACCAAACATGAAATTACTTTATAAAATATTATTTATGCATTTTGAAAATCTTAAATTTTCATTGTTGCGCGCGCAATGTTTCGTTGGATTTTTACGTAATAAAAATTTATATTTAATCTGACTAGAAATTTCGGGATAAAAATATTTCGGATCCCATCAAAATGTGGGAAATTTTATTGAATTCTGTCTTCAACGGTTGGTTGAAATTATTAATCGTTGTCCTAGCTAGAAAATGGGTTGTACTTTTAACAAACTGTAAATGGGATGTAGTAAATTCCATTAGAATTCAAAATTGGGCTGTACATTCTTACAAATCGCAAATGGGCTATAAGTTCTCTGGCACTCACTTGCAGGCCTACTAAGTTGACGCGTCCCCTAAAAGAATAAGTTGACACGTATGCAAGGCTTTGTCAACTTATTATAGTCAACACACGGTTCTAGCAGCAGTGGCCGTTGGATGTCTATCCAACAGATGTCGTGCTTCTCTTCAATCTCGGATATTCTTAGCTTCGACCGCCCAAAAAATGATTCCTCCCCCTGACATTTGGGGCGCACCGTTTCGGAGGCTGACCTATGGGCCAACGAAGTTGGCGCGTACCAAGGGCTTTGTCAACTTAGTCAATGTAAACGATTCTAGCTGCAGTGACCGTATGATGTCCATCCAACGGCCGTCGTGCTTCTTCAACCTCTAGTCTTCTTGCTCCAGCCGCCCAAAGCAATGCCGGTCGTGCCGCCTGCTCCTACCTCCCGTGGCCGGCTGTGCTGCCGCGGAGGCCTCACCGCCCCCTACTACTCCCACCGCTGGCCAGGCCATCCCTCCACTCACCACACCCCTTGTTATTCTGTGGCGGTGGCAGCCTCACATCGCAGCCGAACCAGTGAACCCTCGTACTCTTCTCTTCGTGGGAATCCACTGCCGCGTCTTCCCCGGCTCCGTGTCGTCCCCTTCCTAGGCCTCACCATCGTCCACCGCCGTGGTGCTCTCGGCGCGGCGTGGTCAACGTGGTCAAGGAACGACTTCCATCGGACGTGGACTGTATGTGGAGAGGCTGACAGCTGGGTCCACGGCCGCAGCAAGGAAGTGCCTCATTATTACGCAGAAAATAATGATTCCTCCACCTGACAGCTGGGATCCACCGGATGGGCCACTGTATTTCGCGAAAAAATGTTTCCCCCCTGACTGCTGGGACCCACAAGCTACATCTTCGCATGCAAGGAAGTGCGTTTGGGCAAAAAAAACGGTCCGCCCCCTGACTACTCGGACCCACCAGCTACATCTTTGCATGCAAGGAAGTGTCTGACAGTCGGGACCCACATGGTCGAAGCGTACGTAGCGTTGTCATTCTGGTCACGAACGTGTACGTACATACTGGTGGATGTAGAGGCGCGCACGTGTCGTAGTAGAGGCGTGCACATGTCATAGTAGAGGCGCGTACGTGTCGTAGTAGAGGCGCGCACGTAGCATGTACACGTACGTACATCGGCCAGTGTGCAAGAAAGAGAATATGGCCACATATGTGTACATACGGGCGGGGTCTCGAACGCCTACTCGTGCATACGTACGGCCAGGGCTCGTGTACATGGTTGGTTCGGAACGGAGAAATAGCATCGTCGTCGTGTTCATGGGGAGCCAACCGGCTGGGTCAGAGCATAATGAGTCGCCGTGTTCATCGGGATGGCATGGACGGAACATGCGATGGAAGCGAGGCCTGGCATACCGCAGAACGGAGGAACCGGCCTTGTGTTCGACCGGCCACGTTCGAAACGGGATCCTGTTCATTGGGAGGGGTCTGGCATACCGCAAAACGGAGGAAACGGACATCCTACGGTCAAAACGGGGGTCCTATTGATCGGGAGGGGTGTGGCGTACCGCAAAACGGACGAAACAGACTTGTGTTGGAGCGCTATGGTCGAAACGAGGGTCCTGTTCATCGGGAGGGGTGTGGCGTACCGCAAAACGGGACTCCACGGGATACTGTTCATCTCCACCGTCGACCTCCTCCAGCCTTCACGGGCTACCGTCGACCTCCTCCAGCCTCCACGAGCTCCTATTCATCCAGCCTCCACCGCGCGCTACTCCACCGGCTATTATTCAACCACCCCTCCACGGGCACCCCTCCATCGTCTACTCTTAATCTAGCCCTCCACGGGGTCGTCCTGTTCATCCAACCCTCCACGGGGTCCTGTTCATCTAGCCCCAACCGGCTTGATCGAGGCCACACCATGGGGTCCTGTTCATCCACCCTCACTGCTCACTGCTCATCCAACCCCCACCCCCCCGCAACACTCACTGTTCATCTAGAGAGGCAGCATCGATCGGCTTCAGTTAGCGGCAGTAGCAAAGGAATCGCTCGATCGGGTTCAGTTAACAGCCATCGATCGATCGCTCGGGTTCAGTAACGCGTAGCCTGCAGTGCAATCGCTCGGGTCTAGTTAGAGCCCAACGCCTCGCTCGGGTTCAGTTAGAGCCAACGCCTCGCACACACGCGCATACATGTACGAGAGAAACGCGCATCGCTCGGACCCCAACCACCCACCGTAACCGGGAACTACCCAAAATTTTCCTCGCCCTCGCTTCTACCACAGTTTTTTCCATCATGGAGGGCCCAAAGAATGTCATGCAGCTGCGTCTCCAGCCCGCCCAGGACGAAAAGCCCATTTTCTGTCATGATTTTTTGTCATAGAAGTAGGAGCCCACCACATCTATGATGATACCGGGTTTTGCCACAATTATCGTCATAGAAGTGTCATATGTATGACAGAAAAAAAATTCGTTCGGCCCAAAATGTCACGGATGTGTTTTTTTTGTAGTGTAGCCATCTCCTTTGCCTAAGGTTCAAATCCTTCTGCATAAAAATATACTTCAAGCTCTTATGATCCGTGTAAACATTAGAACTATTTTCGACAAGGAAATCTCTCCAGGTCTTGAGTGCATGCACTATGGCTGCTAACTCCAAATCGTGTGTGGCATAATTCGTCTCATGAGGTCGTAGCTGTCTGGAGGTATAAGCCACAATCTTTCCTTCCTGCATGAGTACTTCTCTGAGTCCTTGATGAGAAGCGTCACAACATACCTGGTAATCCTTGTCTATGTCCTGCAAAATTAGCACTGCGGCTGTAACCAAACGTTTCTTCAGCTCCTAAAAACTGGCTTCACAATCCTCGTCCAAATGTACTTAATTTCCTTCTTCAATAGCTTAGTCATGGGCTTGGCAATCTTGGAGTAATTCTCAATAAACCTCCGATAATATCCTGTGAGTCTGAGAAAACTGCGGATCTCCTTGACCGAGGTGGGTGACTACCATTTTGTGACCGATTCAACCTTGGTGGGGTCGACTGCTATTCCTTCTCTTGAAATAACATGTCCGAGGAATCCGACTTCCTTCTGCCGAAATTCAGATTTGCTGAACTTGCCATATAGTTGATGTTCTTGGAGTTTCTCCAGAACTAGACACAAATGTTCCTTATGCTCTTCCTCGCTCTTGGAGAAAACCAATATGTCATCGATGAACACCACGACAAACTTGTCCAGATATTCCATAAACACCTTGTTCATCATGCTCATAAAATACGCAGGGGCATTAGTCAGTCCAAATGACATGACAGTATACTCATATAAACCATACCTGGTGGTGAAAGCTATTTTGGGTATATCTTGTTCACGAATTTTCAGCTGATGATACCCTTATCGAAGATCGATCTTGGAGAATACTGTCGGATTTCGGGTTCCGGCAGACCCTCGAGCTTCGAACTCTGGGGTGCGTGCGAAGATCCCTCCCCTACCGACTCGCGTCTCGAAGCCTCGCAAGGAATCTAGAATAGAAAGATGAACGCACAGGGGACACGAGGTTTATACTGGTTCAGGCCACCATTGTGGTGTAGTACCCTACTCCAGTGTGTGGTGTGGTGGATTGCCTCAGGGGGTTGATGATGAACAATACAAAGGAAGAACAGCCCCGCGAGAGATGTTCTTGAGCTGGTGCGATGAACTGCTTGGGTGAGTTTAGTCGCTTCTCTCTCTCTAGTCTACCCAAAATCTCGACCCCCTACTCTGTGGTGGCTAGCTCTATTTATAGAGGGAGGCCCTGGGCCTCTTCACAAATAATGAGCGGGAAGGGCGCCAACAATTGGCCATTTTGAAGGGGAACATCTAGTACACTTATCCTGACTAAAGTTGATTTTCGACTGCCAAGGACTCTGACGGTGATGCCGTCCTGGGCTCCATAGTGACCTCCATCCTGCCGTTCCGCCGGTCTTGGTCTTGTTGCACCGAAACGGCAACCTTTGCCTGATGCCTTGGCCTGTGCTTGCCCCCTTTGCACCGAAGGGGAAACAAGGACATGGCGCAGGCCGGCGCCCTCCTGGCGCCTGCCTGGTCTCGATCATCATGGCTTGCGTCATGGGCACCTCGCGAGGTACCCTGCCTTGGTGTCTCTGCCTCCTCGCGAGCCCGCCTGGTGAGGCTGCCCCTGAGGAAGCTTCCTGTCATCCGCCCCGCGAGGCTTGGCCCCTCGCGAGGGTCTTGAGCTTGAGCTGATGAAGCCGGGCTGTACTGGGCCTCCGCTTGAGCCACGCCGCAGGCCGCAGGCAGGCAAGTCTGGGGACCCCCGTTCCCAGAACACCGACAGTAGCCCCCTGGCCTAAGGCGCGCCCGGACTTGGCTTAGCAAAGAAGCGAAGGGGCAAGTACGAAGCGCCGCAATGCCTTGGGCGCTGCATGGAGATTGATTGGACGTGGGCGTCTCCGCTTCCCCACAACGCCTCGGCAACTGCACGACTTGACAAGTCCCTGCATGCAAAAACAGGTCATGATTACCTGCGATCGTGGAGGCCGACGGTTGGCCTCCTCCGGCTATAAGTACGGAATGACGCGAGCCCTTCCAGTCCATCTCTCCTTGCTTAGCCTCTTCTTCTTCACTCCTCCTCCATTTTGACGATAATGGCGCTGATTCGATGGTTTTCTGCAGAAGAGAAGGGAAAGGCCCCCCGAGAGGGTCCCGACCCGCTTCTGCCGAAGAAGCAGCCAGTCCCCTGCCGCCGAGATGAGGGTGCTCGATAGGAGGCGTCGAGGCCTTGGTACGAGCGGCTGCCGCCTGGGTTTCCGCTTCCCTTGTACGCCTGCATCGAGGGCCCTGGAGAAGAAGGCGTCGAGCAACACCGACGGTGCTGTCGTCTACGCCAGCGAGTTACGACGGTGCGCATCGTCCCCCCTAGAGTCCATGCCGAGGGCTCCTCTCGTGAGCTCGTGCTTCATGCCGCCATGCCTCCTCGATCTTGGATTTGCCTTCCTCCCTCCTTCACCTTCGAGATACCGCCGATGGTGCCTCGGGAGCTCTCGCTGCAGCACGCCGACTGCAGCACCCCCACGACCGAGGCGGAGGTCGAGTTGTCGCCCCGGGCAAGGTCTTCATGACCCGAGGCTGGGGCGAGATCGCCCGGGTCGGCCGGACAGGGGGCACCCTCGTAATTCATCTCGAATACGATGGCACCTCCTTGATGTTCTTCAAGGTCTTCGACGCGGAAGGACGCCGGCTGAAGTGCTGCCCCAAGGAAGGCGGCCGGAGCATCGGAGTGGCGAGGACCAGGCCTGCCAACCGCTTCCCCAGCAGCTCCTCAGGCAGCAGCGGAGGAGCCGGAGGGTCCAGCGACTCCGCCGAGCTTCGCGCGACACCGGAAACAAGCAACGATAGCTACGAGCCCCCGAGCTCGCGTCGTGCCCGGAGCAGGGCAGCTGCCTCAGGCCGCCGGCGGTGCCGATCTGGATGGGGTTGGCGCCGGTGCCTGATGACCCATTGTTGATGATGGCGTCTCCTGCGGAGGCGCGCGTAGTTATCACTCCTTAGCACCTTTTGTTCCCTGCGAGGAACCGAAATGACACCGCTTGGGGGTATGTATGGTGCCTGCCATGTATTTTGTGAATTGTACATCCTTATCATGAATCGATGCGAGAGGCGCTTTCTGCCCCAGCTCAGCTCCCCCTTTCTTTACTCACGAGGGCTTGGTGCTCTATGCTGATAGGTCCGGGTCCCTAGGTAGGCTTCAGCCGTCGCTGGTATGCCAGGTCGCGATGCCGTGGTCAAGTCCAGGAGGTGAGCGGCCCAAGATCCAGTAAGAGCCCCCGAGGCGCGATGCTCGGGAGGTCCCCTTTAGCGCTCAAGCAGCCTCCGTGATGCTCGGGAGGTCCCTACCTGCAAAAGTACATCCAACACTTCAACAACGCCCGCCTCAAGATCCCCAGGGTGACTGAGGAAGCCATCATCTCAACCTTCTCCGATGGCGTGTGTGACATTAAGATGAAAGAGGAGCTAGCAATCCATGAAGACCTATGCATATCTCTGGAGCTGTTCAACTTGGCGACCAAGTGCGCCAGGGCTGAGGAAGGGCTCCTCTCCCTCCTCGAGCTTCCAGCTACTGATCCGGAAGAGAAGAAGCCCAAGGCCAAGGACGTGAAGCGCAAAGGAGCGGCTGTGCTCGCAGCGGAGCCAGACACCAAGCGAGGCAGGGATCAGCCAGAGTCATCCAAGGGCAGCCGGTATAGCGTGTACCACGACCTCCACACCCACAACACCAACGAATGCCAAGAACTCAGGGCAGTGCGAGATGGGCGTATCGGCCGGCGCCCCGAGCGCAAGGATCAGGGCTATGGACGAGGAGGAGGAGGAAGAGGTGGAGGACGATGGGAAGACTGTCGCCCTCGCCAAGGGTGGCGTGACCGACCTCGCGAGGACCGCTGGCAGGACCAGCCTCGCGAGGGAGGTTGGAGGGATCAGCCTCATGAGGATCACCCGCAAGGCAACACAGGCCTCCCTTCTCTACCACCACTGCCAAGGAGGAATGAAGACCAGCAACAGGACGAGGGGGTTGGGGGCTTCCAGGAGCCGTGCGCAATCGCTTTCATCCTGGGCGGAGCTCAAGACCCAGCCTCTCAGCGTATCTTCAAGCAGTTTACTCGCGAGGTGAATGTAGTCCTCCCCAAGCTTGAGGACACACACCCTCTCAGGTGATCTGCATGTGCCATCACATTCAGCTCGGCGGATCAGCTCAAGTGCGCAGCAACAGCTGGAGTCCTCTCAACAGCATCAGCAATGTGCAAGTCACCAGGACCCTCATCGATGGTGCAGCAGGACTCAACGTCCTGTCCATCGAGACGTTCAACAATCTCCAAGGCCATATGATCAGCTTCAGCCGACCAAGCCTTTCTCAGGAGTTACTGATGGTTCCACTGTTCCGATAGGGCAGGTTCGCCTTCCTGTCACCTTTGGGCAGCACAACAACTACCGCACTGAGCTCATTGACTTCGACGTCGCCCACATTCGCCTGCCATACAATGCCATCCTCGGGTACCCAGCTCTGGCCAAGTTCATGGCAGTGATTCACCATGGCTACAACATCCTCAAGATGCCAGGAAGCGGTGGGGTCATCACGGTCCCCTGTGAAGAGAAAGATGCGGTGTGCTCCCTCGAGCGTGCCTTCCAGGCCGCGTCGATCGAAGACCCGGACACCAAGAGTGGAAACCTCCCAGGAATAGGTCCCAAGAAGAATACATCACCTGGTTCAGGGCCTCGGGAGGTAGGCACCTCCGGAGGCGTTGCGTCAGGATCCACGCCCGTTCAAGGGGCGCCACCCTCTGTCGCATAGGGAGGTGCGCCCGACGCCCTCCTCGCGCAAGGCTCGAGGGCTCTCTCCTAGAGGGCCACCGACTTTGCCAGGATCACGAGGGAGGCGCTCGGGCACCACTTGGAGGCGTGCTTTAAAGCACGTTTCCCTCAGGAAGGTATGAGGCAAGGAGGGCCGAACCCTAAGGAGTTCATCGCAAGAAACACTCAGGAGCTCCAGGAGTCAAAAGTCATGCGCGGCAGCCACCGTTTACCCGCTGTAGCCCCCCATCCAGGCGAGGATGGTGGGCTGCGCGTCTGCATCGACGTGCCAGGACTCAACCGAGCTGCGTCTCAGGAGCACCTCTGGCCCTCGTGCATGGGGCGTTGCGAGGGTCCACCTCACAGCTACGTTCGCATGCCTCTCGGCCTGCCGAACGCAGGCGCTGCTCATCAGCGCCTACTGAGGAGCATTCCGGAGGCTCAGGAGGTCAGGCATTGCGCGGTCCTGGCAGAGATGGAGATGGTCCTCGAGGGTCCGCCTGCGCCCCCGGAGCCCTCCGAAGCTCCTGGTCCCGGGAGCTCGTGAGGATCGGCTTCCTCACTGCGCGTCGTTCGCTACCTCAGCATTCCTTCATCTCCAACGGTATCAGGTGACATCTTTCAAAGTTCCAATTTCAGCTGGGAGCGCCCCCAGGGCTGCATCATTCCCAGGCCGCGTGGGTCCATCCCTGTGGCGTGTATCCGTTTTGCTTATGTTCTTTGCTTACCTTGTTGGGGGCGCCTGTCGGGCTACATCATCCCCAAGCCGCTTGGGCCTGGCCCAGTGGCGTTTGCGTTTTCCGCATCTATCTAAATGGATTTCCTCCTTCATGATTGACCCGCTTGAGATAATCGCCTGCACGATTGACAACTACCTTTGGAGCCGCTCGCTCTGGAACGGCGCTTGCGCACGGGCCCATCCCTACAACACCGACACATCTGAGTGGCCGAGCTCTGGCCGCGGCGGCCCCGCATAGCGCCACCTCACCAGGCCCTCAGTATCAAAGAGAACCAATACTGGACGTGAATATAATAAAACTTACCAAGCACAATTTCTAGCTGATCATAGACGTCCTCCATGTTGATGTGGTTCACTTGAGCACGAGGAAAAGGGTTGGGCTTCTTTGCTGAGCTTCCATTGCCGTTGCCGTTTCCATTTCATTGCTTGGCCTCCGGACAACCGGTGGCATAGTGTCCTGTCTTCTGGCACTTGAAACAGGTGATATGACTCAAATCCTTCTGAGGCGGAGCAGGACGGTGCTGGTTGCCATTGCCTCCATTACCAAACTTGAAGTTGTTGTCATTGTTGTGACCGTTCCCATTCCCTCCATGCTTATGTCCTCCATGATTATGTCCTCCATGGGTGTGATGAGAGTGTCCTCCCGAGTATGGGGCATAGCGGGGCTTCTACTGAGCTCTAGAGTTGTACTTCCCCTGGCCATACTTCCGCTTGTGGATATCAATCTACTGCTGCTTGCCTTCAAGTATGGTGGCTTTGTCTACTAGCTCCTAGTAGTTGTTGAAGGTAGCCACCATCAGCTGCATTCCCAGCTCATCATTGAGCCCCTCGAGAAACTTCTCCTGTTTTGCGGCATCTGTGGCCACATCATCTGGGGCATAGCGAACTAACTTGCTGAACTCATCCACCTACTGCCCCATAGTACGATTCCCCTGGTGTAAGTTGCGGAACTCACGCTTCTTCAGACTCATGGCTCTATGTTGAGGATATAACTACTGAGTGTAAACCGCCCAGGAGGGGCTGGTTCATGCTCATCTATATTGAAGCCCATGAAGACAAAGAAGATGGCGCTCTACTATTAAAGCTTAGAGGCCCAGATCCCAAAGGCGGATTAGGTCCCATAGTTGTAAACCGCCATAGTTGTATAACTTGTATTGTAAATTAGGGAAAGGAAGAGACCGAGCCGCACACTTGTATGAGCCGGCCTCGGGACTTTGTAAACCGGCCGGGCATCAACCTGTGGATATGAAAGGGACGACCCGGCGGCGGTTCAGGGACAAGAAACAACAACTTGAGACTCAGGTAAAGCGTATTCTCTCCCTGGTCATCGAAACCCCAGTAATTCCATCACAACTAGACGTAGGCTTTTACCTTCTTCGTAAGGGGCCGAACTAGTATAAAACTCTCGTGTCCCTTGTCCGGTTTAACCCCTTTTAGCTAATCTTGTTGCGATGGCTCCACGACTAAGTCCTTCTGCTAGGACATCTGACGTGATATTTCCACGACAGCTGGCGCCCACCGTGGGGCTATCGCATGATGGTTTCGAGTTCTTGAAGGGCAACTTTGAAGGACTCAAGGGATATGTGGTCGGCCGGATGACCAAGAGTCGTCACGGCAAGCTCTACATCGACGACGCAGAATGGGTCCCCGAGGCCGGCTCAATCGAGTACGGGTATCGGGTCCCCTTTGGCGGAATTCACGTCTTCATCGGCAAGATGGGCGAATCGGGCCCTGAGCCGGACATCTCCACCGACCTCGTCGAGGCGGCTCAGCATGCGAGTCCTGCCCGGGTTCAGCCTGCCATGAAGCGTGCATTCGTAGGATTCATCCATAGTGTGGGACCTGAACCGGTGTCCGATGGTGAGACGGCCATCTACTCAGATGGCGAGTAATCCACTGGTGAAACCGAGTCAGAGTACCAATTGCAGGACAGTCGGATTGGGTACTATTCCGATGGCAACAGTATTCCGGACCCCTTTGAACCGCCGAACCGGGTTGCAATCTTCATGGCCGGAACATGGCCCACCTTGCAATCTTGATCCACAGCAGCAATGATGTCCGGGTCAGCAGCCGCGGTAGGAGGCCCTGCGCGCTGACCGGCTCAAGTTCTTTCTGGTTTGTTGGATGCCTGGGCTACCTTGTTAACTACGGCAGTCACCTCGGAGACGTGGGATCAGCATAATGTAGAGGTTACCAAACTAAAGGACCAGATAACACAGGCCAAGGAGGACCTGGCAGCTGAGGAAGTTAGGATGGCTGAGGAACGGGCCGCTTTAGATGCCCAGTCACAGAAGATCCAGGCGCAGAATTATCGGCTTATGTTGGATCAGAACGCGTCAAACGAAGTGCTGCGAAGGAAGTACCGGTCTCGTCTGCCGCCGGTCTACGAAGGACTGAATCTCTTCAATACGCCAGGAGTCGCACCAAGTAATCCGGCAGCAGTAAACCGGACCAAGGCACCTGGGGCAGCACCGGATCAACCACACATAATGGACCCGCCTCGACGGACGGATAACCCGCTGCAATACGTATCGACGCCACCGGGTCAATTTTTCTAACCCTTTGGATAACATGATTGCTGTGGCATCTCGCCTGGCAGCTATTCCAATGGAGGGTGATTCGCTGGCGGCGGTTGAGACGCGATGGGCTAGGGATCTTCTTCAAACCGCTGTTGTGCAGCAGCAGGCTTATTCCTATGGCCGAGACAGAATCCATTCAACCCCCCGCCCAAGCAAAAGTTATAGCAGGCACATGGACGAACCGGAGGTGTCAAGCAGCGCGCGGTGCCATAATGCCCCTCGAGGACCTAATCCGGCGTGTGGGGGTGCAAATGCTCAGGACATAGTGGATAATGTCAGAGCATGAAGGGAGTCCGCATTAGCAGCACAATACGCGGGTCATCATCAACCCGCCCCGGTTCAACCAACGGCGTCAGTAGAAAGAGGACTTGCCTTCAGCTCCTGGGGAGTGCCGTGTCTCATCCCGGCTCTCCACAATGTGCGGTTGCCCAAGGATTTCAATGGTCCGCGTAAAGTGCCTAATTATACCGCCGATCAACCCCCCGGGGCGTGGGTTGAAAGTTATGAGATGGCAATGGAGATGCTGGATGTGGATGAAGCAGCATGTGCAAAATACTTCACCATGATGTTGGAAGGGACAACCTGCACTTGGTTAAAGAGCTTACCCGCTAACTCCATCGGGTCATGGGACCAATTGAAGGCCCGGTTTAAAGCGAATTTCAAGGATACATGCAAACAACCCATGTCCATTGTGGATCTAGATGCCTGTGTTCAAGGAGAGAGCGAGTCAACAACTCATTGGGTGCGCCGGGTTTCAGAAGTCCTGCATTCGCCGGACCGCATCAATGCTGACACAGCGATTGTAACATTAGAGCGTAATTGCCGGTTTAAGTCACTAAAGATGAAGTTGGGACGGCTCAAACGCCACTGCAATGACATGGGAACGCTTATGGCAGCCTTGGTTAAATATGCCGATTCTGATAATACCAAGGATCCCGATTCTGACAAGGAGAAACCGGAGAAGGGAAAGAAGAACGGCGGTGCAAAGGGACAGCAGCACAACCAAGGGAGCCATGGGAACAATGGTAAGTACAAAGCGGATAATTCGGATTTTGTGGCTAACACCAATATACAGGGCAATACACAACATCGTAAGGGTAAACCGCCCCAGCGCGGTGGAGGCATGAATCTGGAGCGTCTGTTAAACCAGCCCTGCCCAAAGCACGGGACGAAGGAGACTCTGGCCACACACCTCTGGAAGGATTGCTTCATTATGAAGGAGTTCAAAAATTCTGATCTCTTCCGGTATGATCAGGGTCCATCTGGCGGTTCAGGTCCAGGATTTCATGGGCCGGGTTACGGTGGTGGCGGTTCAAACTCTGGATTTCAGAATAATCAGAGCAACCAGAACAACCAAGGTGGTCACAATCAGCAGAATAGTCAGGGGAATCGGTAGCAGTCGGGTTACCAGAGCAACCCAAAGCAGTTAAATGGTGGACAATATCATGTCTTCACTACTAGTCTGTGCAAGCGCGATCAGAAGCTTCGCAAAAGGGCAGTAAATTCTGTTGAACCGGCGGTGCCCCATTATCTGCGCTGGTCTGAACAGCCCATTGTTTGGAGCCGGGAGGATCATCCGCCCCGGGTTGACAACCCTGGCCATCTAGCTTTGGTGGTTGCGCCACAGGTTGGAGGTTATAAGTTCACCAAGGTGCTCATGGATGGAGGAAGCAGTATCAATATCTTGTATTACGAAACCTTCCGGCGTACGGGGTTAACAGATAAGAATCTTAAACCGTCAAACACCATTTTCCATGGTGTCATGCCTGGTAAATTGGCTTACTCGGTCGGTAAGATAGCTTTGGAGGTGGTTTTTGGTGATGATCATGATTCAAGGTTAGAGACGGTGACCTTCGAGGTGGTTAAAATCGAAAGTCCGTACCATGCCTTGTTGGGACGGCCGGTTTATGGTAAATTCATGGCAAGGCCGTGTTATGTTTATCTGCAGCTCAAGATGCCGGGTTATAAGGGGACCATCATGGTTCATGGTAACCGCAAGATTGCTCTGGAGTGTGAGGAAGATGATGCGGCCTATGCTGAGTCAGTTTGTGCAATGGAGGAGTTGAAGTTCTATAAGGACCATGTTGATCCGGCAGATATGACTTCTCTGAAGAAGCCCACTACAGAGCATGATCCGGCTTTGAAGTTTAAATCGGCTGATGAGACTAAATTGGTTGACTTTGTTCCTGGCGATTCATCCAAGCAGTTCAGCATCAGCGTCAACTTGGATCCAAAATAGGAAAGCACGCTCATCGAGTTCATCCGTGAGAACCGGGACATCTTTGCATGGAAACCTTCTGACATGCCAGGTGTACCGAGGGAACTCGCTGAGCACACTCTTAATATTGATCCGAAGTTCAAACCGGTCAAACAGTTTCTTCGCTGCTTTAACAAAGAGCGGCGTAAAGCCATTGGTGAAGAGGTAGCCCGGCTGTTGGCAGCAGGGTTTATTGTGGAGGTGTTTCACCCTGAGTGGTTGGCTAATCCAGTGCTGGTTCTTAAGAAAAACGGCACTTGGCGTATGTGCGTGGACTACACAGATTTGAACAAAGCTTGCCCAGCTGATCCCTTTGCCCTCCCTCGTATTGATCAAATCATTGATGCTACGGCGGGTTGTGAGTGTTTGAGTTTCTTGGATGCTTATTCTGGATATCATCAGATCAAGATGGCAGTTAAGGACCAGGAGAAGACGGCTTTCATCACTCCCTTTGGAGCCTTCTGTTATGTGTCTATGCCCTTTGGGCTCAAGAGTGCCCAAGCAACTTATCAGCGATGTGTGCAGAATTGTCTTCATACATAGATTGGGCGCAATGTTCATGCTTATGTGGATGATATCGTGGTAAAATCCAGGAAAAAGGAGACATTGATAGATGACCTCAAGGAGACCTTTGATAATCTTCGGGTTTATAAGATGATGCTCAATCCGGACAAATGCGTCTTTGGTGTTCCGGCAGGCAAGCTCTTAGGTTTCCTGGTATCTAACAGGGGCATTGAGGCTAATCTGGAAAATATTAAAGCTATTACATCTCTCGCTAAACCGGCGTGTGTCAATGATGTTCCGTTTGGCGGGTCGTATTGCAGCTTTGAGCCGGTTTATCAGCAGATTGGGAGAGAAGGCAATCCCTCTATATCAGATGCTGAAGAAGATAGACAACTTTGTCTGGAATGATGCTGCTGATGCGGCATTTGAGGACTTAAAAAAGCAGTTGGCTAAACCGCCGGTCCTTGCTGCTCCGGTTGATAAGGAGCCACTGTTGCTATACGTGGCTGCTAATGCCCGGGCTGTCAGTGTCGCTATTGTGGTGGAGCGCAAGGAAGCTGGAAAGGAGTACCCGGTTCAAAGGCCGGTTTATTATATCATCGAAGTGCTCATTGAGTCAAAGCAAAGATATCCGCATTGGCAGAAGCTGGTGTATGGGGTTTTTATGGCAAGCCAGAAGCTTAAACAGTACTTTCAAGGCCATCCCATCACAATGGTCGGTTCCGCTCCTTTGGGGGATATAATCCAAAACAGTGAGGCAACTGGCCAGGTTGCTAAATGGGCTATTGAGCTTGGACCACACGGTTTGAGATACATGCCTCGCACAGCCATAGAGTCTCAAGCTCTTGTGGATTTCATCAATGACTAGACAGAGTTTCAGGAACCAGAAGACAAACCGGACATCACATACTGGACTATCCACTTTGACGGGTCCAGACAATTGGAGGGCTCGGGGGCTGGACTTGTCCTTACTTCCCCTCGAGGTGATAAAATTCGTTATGTTCTCCGCTTAATGTTTCCCTGTACTAACAATGCAGCTGAGTACGAGGCCTTACTCCATGGTCTTCGAGTGGCTAAGGAAATGAACTTAAGCCGGGTACGATGCTTTGGAGACTCCGATCTAGTGGCTCAGCAAGTTTCCGATACTTGGGATTCCAAGGATCCACTCATGGCGGCTTACCGACCCGAAGTGGATATTGTGGCTGGTTATTTCGAGGGTTATCAGGTTGAGCACATTGATCGGCGCAAGAATGAAGCAGCAGATGCTTTAAGCCGGCTGGGATCTCAACGTAAACCGGTACCACCCAATACCTTTCTGGATATCCTGCATAACCCGTCTGTTAAATTACCTACAGAGGAGGACTTAGCTATTCCTGATCCGGAGGCACAGTTGGTTGCCGCTTTACATGTAATTTTGGATTGGACGGTTGCATATTTGGCGTATATGAACCAAGGAGAGTTACCAGAAGATGAAGTTCTGTCCAGGCAGATAGTCCGGCGGTCAAAGTCCATGGTTATTCACAATGGCGAGTTACATCACTGTAGTGTTTCAGGTGTGTTCCAGCGTTGTGTTTCTCCTGAAGAGGGCCAAGAGATTTTGCGTGAGATCCATGAAGGAGATTGTGGTCACCACGCCGGTTCAAAATCCTTGGTTGCTAAGGCTTTTCGCCATGGTTTCTATTGGTTAACGGCTCATGCTGATGCTGAGGACCTGGTAAAGCGGTGCGATGCTTGTTAGAAGTTCTCACGACGAGCTCACGTTCCGGCTCAGGAGCTACGGATGATTCCAATCACCTGGCCGTTTCGCTACTTGGGGGCTTGATATGGTCGGGCCTTTTAAGCGATCCAAGGATAAGAAGACCCACCTGTTGGTGGCGGTTGACAAGTTTACTAAATGGGTTGAAGCGGAGCCCGTAAGCAAGTGTGATGCAGCCACGGCGGTTCAATTCATCAAAAAGGTGATCTTCCGTTTTGGTTTTCCACACAACATCATCACAGATAATGGCACGAACCTTTCCAAAGGTGAGATGGAGGATTTTTGTCAACGAGAGCACATCCGGCTTGATGTGTCATCCGTGGCTCACCCCCAATCTAATGGTCAAGCCGAGAGAGCTAATCAAGAAACCTTGAAGGGTATCAAGCCCCGGCTTATGGTTCCTTTGAAACGGACGCCGGGTTGTTGGGTGGAGGAATTACCATCTATGTTATGGAGCATAAACACCACTCCAAATCGGTCTACGGGTTATACACCTTTTTTCAGGGTTTACGGGGCAGAGGCAGTCCTCCCAAGTGATATTCGTCATGACTCGCCTCGGGTTGCCAATTATGTTGAAGCGGACAATGAGCAAGCACGTCAAGAAGCACTGGACCTGTTAGATGAAAAGCGGGACATGGCGTTGGCTCGTTCGGCGGTTTATCAGCAAGACCTGCGGCGTTATCACAGCCGCCGGGTTAAAACAAGAACCTTTCAAGAAGGCGACTTAGTGCTCCAGCTCATCCAGGATCAGACCGATATGCACAAGTTATCCCCACCTTGGGAAGGGCCCTTTGTGGTCAGCAAGAATCTACACAATGGATCATACTACCTCATCGACGTTCGAGAGCACAAAGACTCAAGCAAATCGGAGGAGGAGACCCATCGGCCGTGGAATATAGCTCATCTTCGGCCTTACTACACCTGAGCCATAGGCTCTTTTTATGTACATATTTTGACAATGTATATAGTATGATCAATATAATAAACCGGCATCCTTGCTATAAGCAGGGTCTCTGCTGTTTTTTCTAATATCTACTGATTACATGGGGGCTTCAGCTGACAAAGCGGAGTTCTACCTATTAATCCGGCTATCACGCCACAATATAGCTTGAGAGCTTCACACCCAAGGGGCCAAAGAGAGTCTGGTTGCTATGCACAGCTCAAACATAGGCACACATTGAGCACAGCTCACAAAGTTACTTGGGGGCTCTTTGTGCATTGCAACAAAGAGTTTGAAAGGACCCTTGTAATATGCTATCAAGCACGGCTTGGAAGCCTGGTGTATTCACCTAAAACCCTGGGTTAACCTGCCTTTATCAATTAAGCCACTCCTATCCAGGTAATCCTGGCATGACCCGCCGAACGTTTGACAAGTCAATCTTATACAGACCCTGAACTTGTCAGAGTTAAAACGACGATTGGTTAGTTGGAGGCCCGTCTTGAAAGGCTTTGCAAAATGGTTTAACTCATCGGCCTGGCAGCCCATGAAAAGCCTCGAATTTGGGCGTGGCAGCCCCTGAAAAGCCTTGACTACATGGTCTTATTTGCCTTTGATAATTTTTATTCTTTTACAAAATTTTATGTTGAACCGGCGTCTATTGACCCGACATGGCTATCAGTCATCACATTAACCCGGTGTTTGATAACCCGGTTTGGCTTTCAGCTACAAAGTTGTCAGACCACATTCAAATTTTAATCGGTGTTTCTTAACCCGGTCTGGCTTTGACTACATGTTGCCAGGATGATCATCCGGAGTTTATCGTAACCCGGTATGGCTTGTTATGCACCAGTACAACATGGTGGGAGTTATCAATACTCAAAGATTTGGGTTTTCACCTTAATACATAAAGTTGGTATGCCAACAAAAGTGATTTAGTATCACAGGTATGATATATTTCATATTTCATTACTTTATAACCTTGGTTATGAGAATTCTGGTTCTGTATTGGGTATCATAACCCATCCGACGGTAAACCACCAGGACATGTTTAAGTTTTTCAAATGCAGAAGGCAAGATTTTATAAGAAATACCAAGGACAATAAAGCAAGCATAGCAATGATCATGCCGGATTACACTATCAGGTAGCAGTGCACGATGGCAGAAGATCAAAGTATTTCAACTAGCCTATCACAAGGTGCTTTGATGCCCAAAAGAATAATTGTTTGTTGCCCACAAGGCCAAACGAGAAAATCAAACCGGTTGCCCACTAGGCTGACGTGAAGTTGAAGGATCATCTCGCTCCGGTTCAACCTCCTCCTCCTCACCCAGTGGCTGGAAGTCAAGGGTGGTCCAACCAATTCTCGTTAAGGCTTGAAAGACAGCTTCGTTGCTTATAAGGTTGGACGGTTTAACGTCAGGGGCATAGGTGTGCTTACGGATTGGAGGGATTAGATTATGTGCTTCTTTCATAGCTGCGTCAACCCGTTTGTTGTCTGCGTCATAGCTGGACTGATAGACAGACAAGTCAACCTCCTGAGCCAATTGGCTTGCCAGTGGGCGCATCTCTTTTGTCAAGGCTTTGAGGGCTTCATTATCAAAGTCTGACCCGTCTTCTTGTTGACCAGGATAGCCCTTTGCGATATCCGCCGGATCAAGATCAGCACTCCACACTTTGGCCCGAGTTAGGGCTGTTAAAGCGGCAGCTCTTGCGGTAGACCGTTTTACCTCTTCCATCTGGGCCGGGGTCATAGATAATTTGGCCAGCGTATCCTTGATCAAGATTGGTGCCAGTTTGTTGTATGAGGATGCACAGATCACTCGCTGAGCACGTGTAGGCATCTTTCAACTTCATCCGCATATCCGAGCCCAAATGAGCAACACGACCACCTGCAACGGTTCAAGAATTTGTTGTCAAACCGCCAATTTCAAAGATGTTTTAGCAAGGTTCTTACAAAGTGTACTTACCAAATATTGCAGAAGTCATAGCATTGACTTAACGATTTAGCCCAGATAGTTCTGCCGCCACCGGTTTAAGAGCTGATTCGGCATCTTCAGCCCGCTTTAACAGAGAAGCCTTCTCAGTTTCCCAGTCCGCCTGCTCGCTTTTGAAACCGTCCTTTAATTGTTCCATCACAGTTAAAGCGCCCTTCAATTCATCCTTGGCCTTGGAGGTTTCTGCTTGCTGGGACTTGATATTTTCTTGAAGATCGGCAATTTCGGAATATTTGTTGTTCATATCGGCCTGCAAAAGACACATGATGACGTTAATATTTTTCTCAAAGTCCCAAGCATATAACAAGTTATACACTTGGCACTTGGGGGCTAATGCGGCTTGCTTTTGTTTTGACTGCTATTTAATGTCCCAAGGCTCAATACAAGTATTAATCTTGGCACTTGGGGGCTAATGTGTTATTGATCAGAAAAATCAAAGGTGAAGGAATTTCACAAGGACAGGTTTTGAACAGCAAGTCCCGGTTCATCTTGAAGAGATAAACCGGCCCTTGGGGGCTACAATGGAGTTGATATACAGTACAAGAGAATTTACAGTGTTTGGAAGTTACCTCATAGCGCTCCTTCATCATGTTGACTAAACCGGCCTCATAGTCACGACTTGTGTACATGCAGTTTAGAAATCCGGAATGGAGCTCTTGAGCACTGAGATGAGCATAGCTTGTCAAATCAGTCTTCCATTTGCCTTTCTCCATAGCAGCAGCTTCCACTTTGGCACTATGCTTGGACAAAGCAACAGGGTTTCCAGGAGAAGTGTGGCCAAAACCAGTAATCACAACATCATCAGTTGCTGTATTTGGGCTCGCTGGTGTATCTGAAGCTTTGGATGGGCTTGGCGGATCAGCATCTGGGTTCGGCGGATCCGCGGCTGGACTTGGGGGGTCAGCGGTTGGACTTGGTGGATCGGCATGAGGACTAGCCAGATTAACTTCTGGCGGATCAGCATAATTGTCCTGACCTTGTGGTACATGATCATCCATGGCAATATCAGCATCTCTACCAGCACCTTCTGGGGTCTTCTCTGGTTCAACATCCTCAGTGGGAGTATTTGTTTTTTCCTTTTTGCTGAGTCAAGCTTTGGCGCTGCAATATCAGACAGAGGTTAGTATGGTAAACGGTGCAAGGAGGCAAAGCTCAAAATAATTATGCTTACCCAAGGACGACCTTGAGGGGCAACATTTGAGTGGTTGATGAATTGACAGAGGATGAATTGGAGGTTACCTGATAATTCGAGGCAAACGGATTAAGTGGGTATCGGAAGTAACTCACCAAGGGATAAGATTTATTAGAAGAACAAGAGACCTCTGGACAATGCTTCCGGTTTGGGGTGTCTAGTAAACCGGAGGAAGTGACTTGCTGGCCACTATGCCGGGTTATGCGACAACCTTCACGTTGCTGTGTCTTCAAAGAAAATTGTGGATCCAAATGAGCAAGAGGATGTGAGTGTTTTACTTTCCGAACTGCACGACGAAGTTTTTGAACCGGCACGTGGTCTGAATCGGAGGAAAGAGAGATTACCTCTACATGGTTAGCACGGCTGGCTTCCGCATCATCCTAATAATGGTCATTGTCAATAAGATGTATGAAAAATGAACCAAGGGAGTCAAGTTCTACCTCTTGTTCTGAATCATCGACATCTTCGGGCGGATCTGAGGACTCGGCGGTTTTCTTCTTGGTTGGTCTCTTTGTGGCCTTTCTCTTGGCACGAAGAGCCCTCGCCTGTTTGTCTTGAGTTTTTGCCAGTTTGTCTTGAGTTTTTCTCTTCAAGAAAAGATCTTTGGCCTGTAAAAATAAACAAAAGGCTATCAGAAAAATGTTAAAGTGAAGATGGATTGAAAAGCAGAAGGGTAAAATTTTACCGCTGGCGGTTTGTTGGAGGCATAAAAGGGTCGCAGCCCAGTTTTGCTGCACTCCACAATCGGTTCATCTAGCATCTTCTTTACAGACTCAGTGACTTCATCATCATTCATCTGTATTTTAGTGTGCCATTGAGGGTCATTGACATTCCTGGTATACTCATGCATCAACCTGGTGCAGCGGCTTAAGGGAAGGATACCCCATGAAACCCAGCAACGGACGAGGTCAATGCCGGTTAAGCCGTTTGCTAGAAGAGCCCGGGGTTTAGCAAGTTGTGGAGCATATGTTTGTCGTTCTTTGGTAGTGAGCCGCTAAGGCAGTGGATGGCCATTGCTGAGATGATGAGCACGGTAACCCGACAAAGGGTTTTCATCAGCGGGAGTGGTGTTCTGACAATAGAACCATGTTTGATTCCAATCTTTGGGGTGGCTGTGATGTTTGGCATGAGGAAAATCGACTTCTTTCCTTTTCTAAATCGACACTCCACCAAGTTTAGTATTGGGGCCGTCAGAAAATTCAGTGCGGCGGTTCAAGTGGAAGAAGTCCCTGAAGAGTTCAACAGTTGGTTATTCTTGAAGGTAAACTTCACAGAACACTTGGAAATTGCAGATATTGGACACAGAGTTCGGTCCAATGTCTTGAGGATGGAGCTGGAAGTTGGCAAGCACATCCCGGATTTTTTTTGATCCGGGAGGGCTAAATCCCCGATCTAGATGCTGCATAAATACAACCACTTCTCCATCTTGAGGTTCAGGAGGGCACTCAGGGCCAGGGACTCGCCAATGAATGGCCTCCTTCTTAGCTAAAGCACCAGTTAAAACATATCCATTCAGTTGTGTTTCTATGATCTGGGAAGGAACCTAGTTGCAAGAAGAGAATTGCTTGGCCATTTTGGACGACAAACTATAAAGGAAGTGCAAAAGCCGGTTGACGGTTAAAGATTGATATGCACAAACTAGTATCAAACTGGAAATTTAATCAAAGCGTGTGTGTACATTAAACCGGAGATGGATATTCAAGGACATGAGGCAGTTTACGAGAGGGCTAATGGTACCTGCCGGATTGTCGTTTTCTACAGGTTAAACCGCCTACTGTGGCACGAAGGGCAACAAGTCTGAAAATCACTAAGTGCTATACAAACAGGTTTCACGAGATAAGGATTGTTATTTTGGATCTAATACTGTTCAGGAAAATAAAAAAAATCAAAGCCCTAAAATGGCGACAGCAGAATAGAAAGGATCCAGATGGGATCTGTTCGTGTCTCTAAAGATACTACGGTGAGGCAAAACAAATTATAGCTTCGGCCGCAGAAGGAAAAGGTCAAGTTGGTCTAAGATTCAACGAGACAGTAAAGGCAAAGCAATGAGCATGGATGAACACTAAAGAACATATACAAGCACTGAAACCCTAAGGCAGGTCTAGGGTTGAGGTAAGAAAGCTTACCGGATTCACAGGAGTAGCGGAGGAGAACCGCGGATCTCTGGTGCGTTCAGGTTGATGCAGCGGCCAGGGATGATGCAGAACTTGAAAGTCGACGGCGGCGGTGGAGCTGTCGGGCTTGAGTGTCGAGAGGAAGAAGAAGAAGTGCGGAAGGGGAAAAGGGAAGGACCCCTGAGCTTATTTATAAGCCGAATGGATAAAGTGGGCAAGCGCGAGAATCGAGGAGCCCGAAGCGGTAAAATGGGGCACAACTGTCACCTCGATCTTCGGAAGTTAATTAATGAAGGGAATCTTTATTATCTTTTATACAGAGATGACATCATGACGATTTACTGCAATTTCAGAAGTTGACGTCATGGCAGTTTACCAAAGTTTACAGGGAGAAGAAATCATGGTGGTTTACGAGGATCATAAGAAGATGTTCAGGAAATTTTTCTAAGTATTGAAGATTGACATGAACAGGTTCAAATCAATCTGGGCCCTAATGTTGAGGATATAACTACTGAGTGTAAACCGCCCATGAGGGGCCGGTTCACGCTCATCTATATTGAAGCCCATGAATACAAAGAAGATGGCGCTCTACTATTAAAGCTTAGAGGCCCAGAGCCCAAAGGCGGATTAGGGCCCATAGTTGTAAACCGCCATAGTTGTATAACTTGTATTGTAAATTACGGAAAGGAAGAGACCGAGCCGGACTTGTATGAGCCGGCCTCGGGACTCTGTAAATCGGCCGGGCGTCAACATGTGGATATAAAAGGGACGACCCGGCGGCGGTTCAGGGAAAAGAAACAACAACTCGAGACTCGGGCAAAGCGTATTCACTCCCTGGTCATCGAAACCCCAGTAATTCCATCACAACTAGACGTAGGCTTTTACCTTCTTCGTAAGGGGCCGAACTAGTATAAAACTCTCGTTTCCCTTGTCCGGTTTAACCCCCTTTAGCTAATCTCGTTGCAATGGCTCCACGACTAAGTCCTTCTGCTAGGACATCTGACGTGATATTTCAATGACACTCTAGCTGAGACATGAGCGGTGTAGAAGGCCTGCTGAAACTGATCCCACGTGATGGTGGTGATGGGATATGTGGTGATGTAGTTTTCCCACCATGATGCTGCGGGTCCATCCAGTTGATGTGCGGCAAAACGCACCTTCTCAGCATCTGTGCATCCAGCAGTTGCTAGCTACCTTCCGATCATGTGGAGCCAATCATCAGCTACAATCGGCTCGGTGCTACTAGAGAACACCGGCGGATTCAATCTTAGGAAACGGGTCAGGTTGTCGACAAGGGGTGGTGGCGGTGGATTGTAGTAGTTGTTGTTATTGTTGCCTTGGTTCTGGATGAGCATCTGCATCAAGGCATTCTATTGTTGGATCAGCTGGGTGAGCTCCAGCGGGAAATTGTATCTGGGGTGACGTCTCGGAGGCATCTAGTGTTTTGGAGTGGATGGGAAACTAGAATAGAATAAGGGTCTAAAGAGAAAATAACGCTACCCATATGAATGCTCAAAAAATTTCACACAAATCATTTATTCATTCAACTCAAACTTAGTCCAATCTCGGATTACAAAATCGCATGACTAATCGAAGGAAATAACGGCCTAATCGATCAACGATAAAAGTAACATGGCGGTCGAGTAAATGTCCTCCTCAATTGTCCTTGCATCCTCCAGTGCGTCTTCGGGTGCGGGTCCTCTGGAGGTGTGTCTCTTCTTGGTGCGTCCTTCGGTGGAGCTCTCCTCTTAATCCTTATCATTGCTCACAAGGGGTCCATCATCACCACTCGGAAAGAGGTCTTCTTCCTGGTCCATCTTCTCCTCCAATATGGCAACATAAGCCTTCAGTTTGTCGATTCTCTCCAGTAAATCCTTGACTTCTTCTTCATGCCTGTCATGGTCCTCGCGGGCTTTATCCTCCAGTTCCAGCTCACGGAAGATCAAACTCTTGAACGTCTTCGTGCTTCTGCACGTCTCCACCTCCAGAGTCCTAATGTAAGTCTCCAATCTTGGACATATGAGAGAATGGAGTCGTCATCCATGATGTGCACGATATCTCCATTTCTAGCTCTGCGTGAAATCATGCTGAGGTTTGATGCGTCAAGCTCGGCCATGTACTCTTGTCGGATGTGTCCAAGTGCACGATGAATGGCCATGTCTCTTTCGAGGATCCAGGTGGGAGTGGTAAACTCTAAGTCAATGGGCTCTCTCAAGCTTCCGAAAGTCCTCGCTAGAATGTCCACCTTAATCCTATAGCGGGTGTCCATCAGAATTGATTTGATAGGCTTCCCAGTGATAGAGGGCAGAGCAATCTTCAACTTCTTGACAATCTGAACCAGCTTCTTGCCGAAAGCATCGTCTCATCCGGCTGGCAAAACTCTGGCAGCAGAACTGGGGTGTACTCGACGGCCATCTAGAATGTTGAAATCGGAAGGAAGTCAGAAATGAACAGGGGAGAATTATGGAAAAAAGACATCAAATAAAATAGTTTCTTCCTATGGCTTTCCGATCCTAGGGGTTATGTCCTACGGCCAGCGTGTGCTCTGATACCATCTCTGTAGCGACCGGACCCAAAATCAGTCAAGTCTTTGTGTATCTGTACCATCCAAAGATCATGCTAGCACACACAGTACATTGATGTAAAGATTCAAAGTTCAATCACACCTGAATTTATCACACAATTCTCATATCAAGTCTTTATTACATTATAATAAATTCGACCGAAGGCCAACTCATGAGAAATAAACTAAAATAAAGTTGCGGAAGCGTAGACGATAAGCGAGTCCATCCGACTCCATAGGGCAATCACCAAGCATGGATCGTAGCCTCACTCCTGGTCGGAAAACTCCTCCACAACATAAGACAATGCAGTCGTGTATGTCAGCATTTTTAATATGTCGACAAGCCATGAAGAGAGAACAACAAATATTGCTAACACTATATGCAATTTGGCTATGGGGCTCTAAGTTTTATGGTTTTGCGAAAAAGCCAAATTTTCCCTACAACAAAGGAGTTGCTTGCAATTACTACAAAATGTTGGTTGTCATTTAGATGGTTCCGCCAACCAATGTCTCATTCCTGAAATTGTTAATAACCCCTCAATTAAATAATTTATTTCGTTCGGTGTTGAGATTTCCGAATAACTCTCATTCCAGAGGCTCAGTTATCCATAACCCGGGACACGGCTAATCGATTAGATTTCTACTTTGCAGAGTCTTGTGCACTTTACCCGCAAGGATCATTCCCTCCTTTGAGTCTTCGCACTTCATGATGTTTGAAGACGGGACGAATGAAATAGGGTCTTCCGTAGAGTTCCTCTAGGCCACTCTCGGTGCCCATCCATTTCCTACCGTTCTTCTACATCTGCTGGCACCGTCCGTCCAGAGTCATGCCTAGGGTCGACCAAGCCAGAGCCCATAATGGCTTTCGGTTGTACATGTTAGCTTTTGGTCAAGGTGTATCCATCCGTCTCTTTGTGGCTGGGTGAAGCTTTCCGCAAGATGTCATGGCGCTTCTCCATGCATCTCGGCCATCCGCTGGTTGCTCCAGGGTGCCCATCAATTCCGTCCTCCACCCAATAGTGAATTTGAAGTCCATCTTGAGCATCTTGAAATCACGGGGTTGTCATCATCTTAACTCTCACATCTCCCATATGAATCACTCAACAAACCCCGTCTACGATAGCATAGCAATTTACTACGACGTCTCGGGCAATGGTAACATAGGGATTTGGGTCAACCTACCACATGGTACTACTCAAGAACATAACTTAAAAATTCTCCTACTGAATGCATGGCGGGGAGGAATAATTCTAATGCAACAAATCATAGGTATTGAAATACATGGTCAAATGACTTGCCTTGCTGACGGTCTTCGAACGCTAGTGACTCGTGATAGCAAGCTTCGCACTCCGGAAATTCTATTGAAACAAAAAATAATCACATAAGCACACAAACATACAATCATATTAACATAACAGCAAGCTAACATAAATCACACAAAAGCAATCAAACCAAAACATAAGAAAAACGAAGAACTCAAAACAAGGTTTTCATTACTTCAAGCAAACAACTACAAAGTAGTTTTATCCTACTAAAAGTTTCTTTAACAGAACCAAAACAAAAGTTTTGTTAACTAAGAGAAGGGAAAATAGTATAAAAACTTCCTGCAAAAAGAATTGCATTAAAAGCTATTTTAAAACTCTACTTATGCATAAAACAAAACTAGTAAGAAAATAAAATAAACCATTTTCTTTTTTGCAAATAAAAGTTCGCCTTCTAACTCTACAGGAACTAATTTGACTAAAAATAAAACAACAGAAAAAATAAATTTTAAAGTAATTGAAACAACAGAAAACATCAACAAAGTAAAATAAACTAAAACAATATTGTTTTCATGTAAAACTAATTTTAATAAAATATTAAAATACCCAAATTAATCCTACATCTAGGCAAGGTCAAAGCAAAGTAGTGGCAAAAAGAATCACTAAAAAAATAAATCCTAGCTTAGTTTATAGCAGAAATACCAATCTGAATAAAACTCACATAAAACAATATTAAAACATGGCTGGAATTATTTTCTTCAAAAACTATATGAAATTTGCAAACTAGGAAAAAAAGTATCACATTAAAATAATCAATAACCTAAGAGTTATTGATTTTACAAAAACAGAACTATTCTGTTTTAGAAAATGAAATGAAAATACTAAAATAAACTAAACGGGCGCTATTGGGCTTAGGGGGTGGGCGGTCTGAAACTAAACAGCGCACGGGCGTTAAATAACTAAGCGGGCGCGTTTAATAAAATAAAACCTACCGTTTTTAACTAACTAAACCAAATTAAACCGTAAACAAACCGTATTAAACCGATCTACTAAAAAAATAAACCTAACCCTTCACTAGTTCTAATCTAAGCCGAAGGTAGAAGATTGGACGATGGAGGAAGGTGGCGGCTTACAGCGGCGATGGTCGACGGCGAACAGAGGACGACGTCGGTCAATGTCGTGCGGGTTGGTGTCTCCGGTGTCAGTGAAGGTGTCAGGGAGGTGTGGCGGGTCAAGGCGGGTCGGTGGTGGTCAAGGACTACGAGAACACCCGGGGCATTGACGACAGCGCCCGGGTGAGCTGCAGCTCCGGCGGTCGGCGGACGAGCTCGGGGCAGCGGCTTCGGGAGTTACTAGGCAACAAAAGAATGTCAGAGGGGTGCGTCTGGTCGAGGGGGTTCGGACGGGTGAGCTTGGATGTTGGGGAAGTTGCTCACCGGCGGCAATGCGGCGATAGCGAGATGCAAACAAAGGAGGCATTGGCTATGGTGGGAGTTGGGGTGGGGTTTTAGGGGGGTCGCGGGAGGAGACCGAGGGCTTTATATAGGGCACCTTCTTGGACGAGGGGGCGAAGCGGGAGCGCGATCCCGCGAGGATCGGAACCTTGGTGGCGCTCTGGACGCGCTCCAACTCAGGGTTGGGTGAGGTGTGGGAGAGGGGTTAGGGATAGGGTGGGGCCGGCGGGTCAGTGAGGGAGAGAGAGATAGAGAGAGAGAGGGAGAGCGAGTGGGCGAGGCTGGGCTGGCCGGCTCGGGCGCGCTAGTGGGCTACGGCTCTGCTGGCTGGGCCGATTGGCCTGGTTAGCTCGGGGGTTTCCTTTTTTTTTTAATTTCTATAGAGGAAAAAATAAATATAGATAAAATAAAATATAACTTTGTATAGGACATATATATATATATCAAAATTCTCAGAAAAACATAACCTATAAGATGAACTATTTTTCAGAGGCAAAACAAAAACTTATAAAAAATATTTTTTGAAAATTCCAAATAAAACTCAAATTTGATTTCAATTTTTTTTGCATTAATTTTTCAGACATTTTGGAGTGTCATGTTAGCTTCTCTCATACTTTTGCACAAGTATTCGTCAAGGATTTTTTTTGAAATAAATTTCAAATGCAAATTTGTATTCAAAGTCAAATAAAATTCAAATGCCTTTGAAATTTCCAAATGCCACTGAATTCAAACAAAATGCATAAATGCTTAGCTAATAATTGTAAAACATTCCAAATTGAAAATTTGGGATGTTACAGCACTAGAGCAATTCCATAGCTCAAAAAATATATTTAAGTGAACCATAAAGAGCAATTCTAATAAATGATAGCATAATTTTGGCTCCCTCAAATAGGTGTGTCTAGAAACGATACTTATGATAGACTAAAAAGCAAAACAAGCAAAGACTCATATAATACAAGTCGCTCCAAGCAAAACTTATGATTTGTGACAAATAAAAATATAGCTCCAAGTAAAATATCGATGGTCGTTTGAAGAAAGAGGGGATGCCACTTGGGGCATCCCCAAACTTAGTTGCTTGTTTCTCCTTGAATATTATCTTGGGTTTCCATGGGGCATCCCCAGGCTTAGGCTCTTGCTACTCCTTATTCCTTCATACATCGTGATCTCACCCAAAACTTGAAAACTTCAATCACACAAAACTTAACAAAACATTCGTGAGATCCATTAGTATAACAAAGAAAATCACTACTCTAAGTATTGTTGTAAATTTATTATTGCATTATTTATACTGTATTCTAACTTTACCATGGCTTATACCCTCCGATGCAATCCATAGATTCATCAAAATAAGCATACAATGCAACAAAAACAGAATCTGTCAAAAACAGAACAATTTGTAGTAATCGGGGAACTTCATATACTTGTGTAATTCCAAAAATTCTGAAAAATTAGGAAAACATGGAAATTTTGTTTATAAATATTGTGTAAAATATGTAGAGAAAAATCACGTGTCTGTGATTTATGAAAATTATTTTACTGGACGCAAAAGTTTCTGTGTTTCAACAAGATAAAATCAACTATCACCCAACATGATCCCAAAGGCTTGGCTTGGCACAAAAACTAATTAAAACATAAAATAATAATTAAAACAGTAGAATAATTGTGAAAAGACTCAAAAATAGAAAGAAAAAAGGTAAAAATAATTTTTATTCATTGGGGTGCCTCCCAACAAGCGCTATCATTTTACGCCCCTAGCTAGGCATAATTCATAGATTCAAGTATTGTCATCTTTAGTTTTTGATCCATAGGTTGACCTCATGATTGATTCATATGGTGGCCTAATTCTTGCTCTAGGGAAGTGTTTCATACCCTTTATTAGTGGAAATTGAAACTTAATATTGCCTTCTTTATATCAATCATGACACCTATAATGCGTAAAAACAGTCTACCACGAATAATTGGACAAGACGGATTGCATTCAGTATCAAGAACAATAAAATCTATGGGCACATAATTCCTATTTGCAAGAATAATAACATCATTATTTCTTCCCAAAGGCTTTTTAATAGTAGAATCCGCCAAGTCAAATTTAAAGAACACTCTTCAATATCGGTAAGAGCAAGCACATCACATAAAGAGTTCGGAATTGTGGAAACACTAGCACCCAAATCACATAAAGAAAAACACTCATAATTTTTAATCTTAAATTTAATGGTAGGTTCCCATTAATCATGTAATTTTGTAGCAACTGAAACTTCCAATTCCAACTTTTCTTCAAAAGCTTTCATCATGGCATCGACAATATGTTTAGTAAAAGTTTTATTTTGTTAATAGGCATGAGGTGAATTTATCATGGATTGCAACAAAGAAATACATTCAATCAAAGAGCAACTATCATAATTAAATTCTTTGTAATCCAAAAGAGTGGGCACATCACTAGTTAAAGTTTTGATCTCTCCAAACCCACTTTTATCAATTTTTTCATCAAGATTTTCACCCTCCGAATTATCGGGATGCCCACTAGCTAAAGTTGACTCTTCTCCAGTTACTTTAACATCAATTTTAATTTTTATAAACAAGGAATCAATAGAAGAAACACCAATTACTTTAAGATCTTCATCATTTTTATGAAAGCAACCACTAGAAAACGCTCTTTCTAAAAATTATCTTTTGGCTCTGAGCATAGCGGTTCTTGTCTTACTTTCATCCATAGAAACATATAAAGCTTTGATTGATTCATCAACCTTGGGCATAAAAAAATTTAACTTGAGATTTTCTACACCGTGAGAAATTCTATCGATGCTTCTAGACATATCCTCAATCTTATTCAACTTTTCTTCTATCGTAGCATTGAAAACCTTTTGAGTATTGATAAATTCTATAATATTATTCTCAAGACCACAGGAGTTCCTATTATTATTGTAGGAAGAATTACCATAATTATTAGAGGAATTTCCTGGAAAAGGCTTAGGATTAAAATTACCTCTACAAGCATTGTTATTGAAATTGTTTCGCGAGATAAAATACACATCTATGGCATCACTATTTTGCTTTATATGTTCATCATCATTAGCTTCCTCTCTAGTTGGTGTAGGCATCACGGGAATGGATTTATCTGATGAGCTACTTTCCAAATTGAGAGAAGGTACAATAACCTCATCAAGTTCTACTTTCCTCCAACTCACTTCTTTTGAGAGAAACGCCTTCTCTAGAAAGGTTCTGTTCTTGGCAACAAAGATCTTACGTTCGGATCTGTGGTAGCAGGTGTACCCAATTGTTTCCTTAGGGTATCCTATGAAGACGCACTTCTCCGATTTGGGTTCAGCTTATGAGGCTGAAGCCTTTTGACATAAGTCTCGCAACCCCAAATTTTAAGAAACGACAACTTAGGTTTATTGCCAAACCACAGTTCATACGGTATCGTCTCAAAAAATTTAGATGGTGCCCTATTTAACGTGAATGCAACTGTCTCTAATGCATAACCCCAAAACGATAGTGGTAAATCGGTAAGAGACATCATAGATCGCACCATATCTAATAAAGTATGGTTACGACATTCGGACACACCATTAAGGTGTGGTGTTCTAGGTGGCGTGAGTTGTGAAACTATTCCACATTGTTTTAAATGAAGGCCAAGCTCTTAACTCAAATATTCGCCTCCGCGATTAGATCGTAGAAACTTTATTTCCTTGTTACGATGATTCTCCACTTCTCTCTGAAATTCTTTGAACTTTTCAAATGTTTCACACTTGTGTTTCATTAAGTAGATATACCCATATCTGCTCAAATCATCTGTGAAGGTTAGAAAATAATGATACCGGCCGCGTGCCTCAACACTCATCGGACCACATACATAGGTATGTATTATTTTCAATAAGTCATTGGCTTGCTCCATTGTTCTGGAGAAGAGAGTTTTAGTCATCGTTCCCATGAGGCACAGTTCACAAGTATCAAATGATTCACAATCAAGTGATTCCAAAAGTCCATCTGGATGTAGTTTCTTCATGCGCTTTACACCGATATGACTTAAACGGCAGGGCCACAAATATGTTGCACTATCATTATCAACTTTGCATCTTTTGGCATCAATATTATGAATATGTGTATCACCACAATCGAGATTCAACAAAAATAGACCACTCTTCAAGGGTGCATCACCATAAAAGACGTTATTCATATAAATAGAACAACCATTACTCTCTAATTTAAAGGAATAACCATCTCGCACTAAACAAGATCCAGATATAATGTTCATGCTCAACGCTGGCACCAAATAACAATTATTCAGGTATAAAACCAATATGAAGGTAGATGTAGAGGTAGCGTGCCGACGGTGACCACATCGACCTTGGAACCATTTCCGACGCGCATCGTCCCCTCGTAATTAGCTAACGTTTGTTTAATCTATAGCTCCTATTCCGAGTTACAAATATGAGCAACCAAACCAGTATCAAATACCCAGGCACTACTACGAGCTTTAGTAAGGTACACATCAATAACATGTATATCAAATTTACCTTTGTTCACTTTGCCATCCTTCTTATGCGCCAAATACTTGGGGCAGTTCCGCTTCCAGTGACCAGTCCCTTTGCAGTAGAAGCACTCTGTAACGCCCTGAGACCGATGTGCCAGGTGTCTTTTAGTTATTCACTATCGTTGCCATGTCATTTGCTTGCGTGTTGCATCTTGCCATGTCATCATATGCATTTCATCTACATGTTTTTCAAACCTTGCGTCCGTTTGGGTTCCCCTGGTTCTCTCCGTTGTCCGTTCGGAGCCCAGCCACACTCGCGCATCGCCACGCGCCGGCGACCTCGCCCGCCGCCGTCGTGACCTCACCTCCGCACCCCGCCGCCTCCGCTCGTCGCCCATCGTCAGAGCGCCCGATCCGGCCGCTCCTCCGCCAGATCCGGCCTCCTCGGCCCCGTCCCGCGCCGTTCCCGGCATCTCCGGCCTCCCGAGCCGGCCAACCTCGTCGGAGTTCATCGCCGGCCGGATCTGGACCAGATCCACCACCACCACCAACCAAAAACGCCCCCCCGTCCAGGATCTCTTCGTCCCGATCCGTCCCGTCCCACTTCCCCGAGGTGATTTTTTTCCAAGTCCCAGATTTTCAACATCATGTGCATATGTTTGACCTACTATAACTTGGTGCATGTTGCTCCATTTTGTGTGCATAATATGTCAAAATGTTCACCTCGTGATGCTCTTTGTGATGAAGTAGGTTGCATTTATGTTGCTGCTCATATGGTTACCTTAATTTTCGTTGCAAAACTGCTAAATGATATAAACTGCTGAAATCTGCTGATTGTTAACATCATGTATGCATATCGTGAGTGCTATAACTTTGTCTCTGGTGATGCTATGATGATGATCTTGATATGCACATGTTCTGCTCTTCATGCTCTGCATGTTGGTGTGATTTGTATTCATGTTACGGTACATATTGATATCTTAATCTCGGTTGCAAAAGTGCATGTTGCTATCAACTGCTAAAAACTGTTGTAACTTGCTGATTTGTCATTTTTGTTGAATTTTGTGTGTGCATCCTATGAGCATGATGTCTACATGTTTTTGGAGCATTTTCATGCCATCTTTACAGTGGTGCCATTCATGTATTTTTATATGCACTGTAGTGAGTGCATCAAGCTCGTTAAGTGGGCTACTTGCTGTTATTATTCCATCAAGTCTGTTTCTGTCATATCATGATGCCATGTTTACTTGATGCTAACAATTTATCCATGCACAATCTGGAGATACTTAGTTGACATGTTTTGTTTTCCTTCTTATATCATGCCATGCCTTTGGATGACTTATATATGTCCTGTAGCATATGTTTGCATTGCCATCAACATGCTTATATAATGTTCCAGATTTCTGTTAACTTCATGATGCCTTGTTGTGAGCTTGTTATTGAGTGATCCATGCCTATTCTAGAGATGCTCCAGTTACCTGTTTTTAATTATGCTATGAGTATTTTGTTCACATGCCATGTTTGATAATTTTGGATATCATATGCCTCTTTTCCATGCTTGTAAACATGCTATCATAATGTTGTTGTTCTACACTTGCTGAAACTGTTTCAACAATCAATCTTGTCTCGTTGGTTCTTAATATTCCATGAGCCATATGTATATTATACCAGGATGTTATTTGTTCTTTGTTATGTGTACTTTGATGCCATGCCCCTGGTTGCTATAAAAACTTGTTGTAGGTTGCCTCTTTCTTGCTCTCAATTTGCCATCATATTAACTCTACTCATGTATATGCTCCTGTGTTATAAAGTTGCATTTTGCTTTCATCATATTGCTTTAATCTTGATGCTTATGAATCTGAAACTTAATGATATTTGAAGTATGTTATCTGTACATAAAGTGCATGTCAAGTTTATGCTCTTATGATTCCTGTAGCATGTTGTTTTGATGATTGCAAAGCGCCTAGTTGTTGTTTTGGGCAGATTGTTGTTATATCTTGTTTGGAGTGTTTGTGTTGCACCGTTGCTCCGCTTTGAGCATGCTCTATATGAAACATGCTTGACTTTGCATGTAGTTTCGTATTATAATGTTGCATCCATGTCTTGAGAGTGTTTTCTTGATGTTTGAATGCATGTTGCATCAATGCCATGTTTAGCTTGTTTTGCTCATATCTTCTAGGTCGTAGCTCCGAATTAAATGAACTTTATATGTAACTTGACTAGAATTTCGTGCAGATCATCGTGGTGCATCTTAACTTGCTTTTTAACAACTTGAACATAAGGTTTACTCAGATCTGTACCAATTTCGAAATTTGTATATGAGGGCTTACCGGATTTGTTATATGTTGTTTCCGGCAACATTTAAACTTGCTTTGATGTGTTGTTCTTGTGTGCATCATCTCTTTCCAAGAGTAGCCTCATATAGCCTTTGTCATGCATCATGCTTGGTTGTGCATCATGTCATGTTGTTTGCTTCTTTCCGGTTGTGCTTCTTCTCGATAGTTCCTGTTTCGTTGCGATCGTGAGGATTCGTTCGTCTATGCTTGGGTCGTATTCATCCGTTCATCTTCTTCATGGACTCGTTATTCTTCCTTGCGGGATTTCAGGCAAGATGACTATTACCATGGATCTCACTACTATCATTGCTATGCTAGTTGCTTCATTCTATCGCTATGCTGCGCTACCTATCACTTGTTTATCAAGCCTCCCAAATTGCCATGTTAGCCTCTAACCTTTTTCACCCTTCCTAGCTAACCGTTGTTTGGCTATGTTACCGCTTTTGCTCAGCCCCTCTTATAGCATTGTTAGTTGCAGGTGAAGTTGAAGATTACTCCATGTTGGAACAGGATTATTTTGGGATATCACAATATCTCTTATTTAATTAATGCATCTATATACTTGGTAAAGGGTGCAAGGCTTGGCCTTATGCCAGGTGTTTTGTTCCACTCTTGCCGCCCTAGTTTCCATCATACCGGTGTTATGTTCCTTGATTTTGGTTCCTTACGTGGTCGGGTTTATGGGAACCCCTTGACAGTTCGCTTTGAATAAAACTCCTCCAATAAGGCCCAACATTGGTTTTACTTTTGCCTAACATCCTACTAACTTTCCCTTGGGAGTTATAAACCCTAGGGTCATCTTTTATTTAACCCCCCTCCCCCGGGCCAGTGCTTCTCCAAGTGTTGGTCCGAACCGGGCGATATCCGGCGCCCCCTGGGAAACCAGGGTCTATGCCAACCTGACGTCTGGCCCATCCGGTGTGCCTTGAGAACGAGATATGTGCAGCTCCTATCGGGATTTGTCGGCACATCCGGGCGGTCTTGCTGGTCTTGTTTCAACATTGTCGAAATGTCTTGTAACCGGGATTCCAAGGTTGATCGGGTCTTCCAGGGAGAAGGAATATCCTTCGCTGATCGTGAGAGCCTATAATGGGCTAAGTTGGGACACCCCTACAGGGTTTGATCATTCGAAAGCCATGCCCGCGGTTGTGTGGCATATGGGAGTTTTTAATATCCGGTTATAGAGAACTTGACACCAGATTCAAAATTAAAATACCAATCATGTGTGTAACTGTGATGGTCTCTTTTCGAGTAGGTCGAGAAGTGAACACGGTTTGTGTTATGTTTGAACGTAAGTAGTTCAGGATCACTTCTTGATCATTACTAGATTGTGACCATTTGTGTAGCTTCTCATCTTATTCTTGTATTCGTAAGCTAGCCATCATATCATGGTTAGTCGTTGCTGCAACCTCACCACTATCCATTCCTTACCCATTAAGCTTTGCTAGTCTTGATACCCATGGTAATGGGATTGCTGAGTCCTCGTGGCTCACAAATTACTACAACAACAGTTGTAGGTACAGGTAATGTGGTGATCATGACGCGAGAGCGATGTTTGTTTGTTTTGGAGTACTTCTTCTGCTTATTCTTCGATCAGGGGATAGGTTCCAGGTCGGTAGTCTGGGCTAGCAGGGTGGATGTCGTTGAATTTCTGTTTGTGTTTCATCCGTAGTCGGATGTTGCTCTTATGTATGATGTTGTTGTATTCATGTGGCATTGTATGCCTCTTGTATGTATCCCCAACTATTATGTAATGGTACGATATAATGATATCCACCTTGCAAAAGCGTCTCCAATATGCGCTTCTAGAAGAAAACTGTTTTCGGAGTCTAGTTATATCGGAGAGTAGGAATTGTTTTTACTCCTCAGCCCCTTCGTCGCTCTAGTGAGGAATCTTGACGTAGGTGTTTTGATTTACTCCTCTTCTCCTTCAAATTTTTCTTTAGGATCACGCGGTTAGTTTTTCGTTCGTTGGTTCTCAGCTCTTTTCATCCGGTGCATTTCTCGTCTAGATGACTCAAGCCTCTTCATCTTTGCCAATTTCAATCCTTAGTTGTTCTATTTTTCCCACCCGCCCACCCTTTTTCTTCTTGGAGCCGGAGTCCATAATCGAGTATCCATCCTACTCGTGCGAAGTCTTTGCATTCTTTCCTCAATTATTTCAACCGATGTTTTCTCTTCAAGCTATTCGTCGATTCCCCCTTCCAAGTTTCCTTTTTTCCGCCCTCCCACCCCTTTTTATTCCCGGAGTTTGCGTCTCTATTCGAGCATCAATTTCATTTGTGCGGAGCCTCTTCAGTCTTTTGTCAATTGTTTTCAACTGGTGGTTTCTTGTTTAGTTCTCCATTCTTAATCTTTTTCTTTTCCAGTGGATTCGATTCAAGTTTTTGGGTTGATCATATTCTTTTCCTTGGATCAAGTGTTTCCCCTGCTCGTTCGCCTCTCGGCAGTTCATCCTTCCGGAGTGCTCAAGACATCTCAGGAGATTCATCTGTGTTCCAATTAATTCGAGGTTGTCGCCTCATTCAAATGTTTCAATTGTTCCAGTGCATCATCTATATGTTCAACAATCCTTTCCAATGGTGTTTTCTCTTCAGTGGGCCCTAACCCACATGTCTTTCTCCAGGATCTTACCTGACTCTTCTAATTTCCCAGAGTTATCCCCAAATTCTTTTCAAGTTGTGATGTAAGTATGGATTCCATCAGTCACATACATTCTCCAAGACCGCTTTTAAATTATCTTCATCTTTGGCTCAACCTTTTATCTTTTCATTCTCCCGGAGTATCGCAACAATTTTGGTGTCGTTCCTCGTCGTCATTTGAAATTCGAAGAAGAGTTTTTCCTCTAAATCTTGCCCGTTCTGTCGAAGATTCATGATTCTAGCTTCATGTTATCCTCTCAAATTATTCCATTTGTCAGATATTCTTTTCTTACCCATCCGGAGTATGTGAGGAGTTGTTTTTCTGTTTCTTTTCACCGGAGACTATCATTCCAGAAGAGTTCTTTGTCCTCACATTTCAGCTACCGTTCTCCAATTACCCCGGCGCATCTGTCAAGTATTATTTAATCAGCTCGTTATCTCGTCGTTCTTTTGCATCTAAATTCTCCTCAAGCATATTTGTCCCTCTAATTCTTCCCTGTGATTCATTCTCTTTCATCAGTCATTTTCGAATTCTTACTGTGGTTCCTTCAGACTCCTTTTCATTTGTTATCATATCAATTCATTCGTTCTTTCAAATCCTACCGGTGGTTAATGAAGACCTTCTCAAGTTTGCGATATGTCACTTCTCAATCCTTTCAAGAGGAATAAGTAGTATGCAAAAAAATCCATTGATTTTCATCAATTTAATTTGATGAAGGATAAGCATACAATAAATCTTGTTCTTATTTCCTCCAAGTGATTAATCCCTTCCTTCGGAGTTTGTTCTTGATGAATAAATTCTAGTTCCAAGTGTTTTCATCTTTTCTTTTCTGGAATTCATATTTTCCTCGGCCATTTCGTCGGAACCTCCATCTAAATCACCGCAAGGCTTAATCTTATTCTTTCATCCTTCATCCTATCTCATCTTCCTTTTGTCACCGGAGTTCTTCATAGTGTTTTTTCATGATTTAATTCATTCTTCAAGAGTTCATCAAGATTCTTGTTGGAGGAGTTCAAGTATCTTTTCTTCTTGAGTCTCGAAGTGCTAATAATTCTTCATTTTCTTCTAAAGTGGAGTTTTGCATTTCTTCATTCTTCTCAGCTATTCAGACATTTGCTTGTGGCAGAGTTTCACCTCAAGTTATGAGATGTTTTTGCTAAGTCCACAACAAGCTGATTCTTCCGTTCTTGATTTTCTCAACAACTCTATTCTACCCTTCCTTCTAAAGATGCTATCGAATTTAGTCATGGTGGAAGTTGTTGTTCTCTCATCCATTTTTTTTACATTCCATTCTTTCAATTCTTCCGGAGGCATTGTGTTGTTCATCTCATCAAGTGTCATCCCATTTGGTGAAGTTCATATCCCATTTCTTCCATTTTCAGTCAGAGTGCTTCCCAAATTCTTTTGTCCTATTCCTTTTCTATCTTATTCTAACCGGAGTGGTTTCAGAGTCTATCTTGTTTCTTGAGCTTGTCATTCTCGTCATATCCGTCGTTCCTCTTTTCTACCTGAGTTCTCTCAATCTTGTTCATCTTCTCTCTTGCGTTCTTACTTCACATCTTCCTCTTTCTCTTCCGTCTCATTCCTAAGATCTCGGGACAAGATCTCTTGTTAGTGGATGAGAGTTTTAACGCCCCGAGACCGATGCGCCAGGTGTCTTCCAGTTATTCTCTGCCGTTTCCATGTCATTTGCTTGCGTGTTGCATCTTGTCATGTCATCATATGCATTTCATCTACATGTTTTTCAAAACTTGCATCCGTTCGGGTTCCCCCGGTTCTCTTTGTTGTCCGTTCGGAGCCCAGCCACAGTCGCGCGCCGCCCCGCTCCGGCGACCTTGCCCTCCGCCGCCGCGACCTCGCCTCCACACCCCGTCGCCTCTGCTCGTTGCCCCATCATCGGAGCGCCCGATCCGGCCGCTCCTCCGCCCGATCCGGCCTCCCCGACCCCGTCCTGCGCCATCCCCGGCATCTCCAGCCACCCACGCAGGCCAACCTTGCCAGAGTTCGTCACCGGCCGGATCTGGACCAGATCCACCACCACCACCAACCAAACACGCGCCACCGTCCCGGATCTCTTTGTCCCGATCCGTCCCGTCCCACTTCCCCGAGGTGATATTTTCTTCTAAGTCCCAGATTTTCAACATCATGTGCATATGTTTGACCTGCTATAACTTGGTGCATGTTGCTCCCTTTTGTGTGCATGATATGTCAAAATGTTCTTCTTGTGATGCTCTTTGTGATGGACTAGGTTGCATTCATATTGATGCTCATATGGTTACCTTAATCTATGTTGCAAAACTGCTAAATGATATAAACTGCTGAAATCTGCTGATTGTTAACATCATGTATGCATCTCGTGAGTGCTATAACTTTGTCTGTGTTGATGCTATGACGATGATCTTGATATTCACATGTTCTGCTCTTCATGCTCTACATGTTGGTGTGATTTGCAATCACGTTAGGGCGCATCTTGATATCTTAATCTCGGTTACAAAAGTGCATGTTGCTGTTAACTGCTGAAAACTGTTGTAACTTGCTGATTTGTCATTTTGTTGCATTTTGTGTGTGCATCCTATGAGCATGATGTCTATATGTTTTAGGAGCATTTTCATGCCATATTTACAATGGTTCCATCCATGTATTTTTATATTCCCTGTAGTGAGTGCATCAAGCTCGCGAAGTGGGCTACTTACTGTTAATGTTCTGTCAAGTCTGTTTCTGTCATATCATGAAGCCATGTTTACTTGATGCTAAAAATTTATGAGTGCACAATATGGAGATGCTTAGTTGACATGTTTTGTTGTCCTTGTTATGCTCTATCATGCCATGCCTTTGGACGCCTTATATATGTCATGTAGCATATGTATCCATTGCCATGAACATGCTTATATAATGTTTCAGATTTCTAGTAACTTCATGATGCCTTGTGAGCTTGTTATTGAGTGATACGTGCCTATTCTGGAGATGCTCCAATTACCTTTTTTTAATTCTGCTATGATTACTTTGTTCACATGCCATGTTTGATAATTTTGGATATCATATGCCTCTTTTCCATGCTTGTAAACATGATATCATAATGTTGTTGTTCTACACTTGCTTAAACTGTTTCAACATTCAATCTTGTCTCGTTGATTCTTACTAATCCATGAGCCATATGTATATTATACCATGATGTTATTTATTCTTTGTCATGTTTAATTTGATGACATGCCCCTAGTTGCTATATAAACTTGTTGTAGCTTGCCTCTTTCTTACTCTCAATTTGCCATCATATTAACTCTACTCATGCATATGCTCCTCTGTTATAAAGTTGCACTTTGCTTTGATCATATTGGTTTAATCTTGATGCCTATGAATATGAACCTTAATGATATTTGATTTATGTTATCTGTACATGAAGTGCCTGTCAAGTTTATGCTCTTATGATTCATGTAGCATGTTGTTTTGATGATTGCAAAGTGCCTAGTTGCTGTTTTGGGCAGATTATTGTTATATCTTGTTTGGAGTGTATGTGTTGTACCGTTGCTCCGTTTTGAGCATGCTCTATATGAAAATTCCTTGACTTCGCATGTAGTTTCATCTTATCATGTTGCATCCATGTTTTGAGAGTGTTTGCTTGATGTTTAATGCATTTTGCATCAATGCCATGTTTAGCTTGTTTTGCTCATATCTTTTAGGCCGTAGCTCCGAATTAAATGAACTTTATATGTAACTTGACTAGAATTTCATGCAGATCATCGTGGTGCATCTTAACTTGCTTTTTAACAACTTGAACATAAGGTTTACTTAGATCTGGACCAATTTCGAAATTTTTATATGAGGACTTACCGGATTTGTTATATGTTGTTTCAGGCCTCATTTAAACTTGCTTTGATGTGTTGTTCTTGTATGCATCATCTCTTGTCATGCATCATGCTTGGTTGTGCATCATGTCATGTTTATGTGTTGTGTGTTTACCATGTTGTTTTCTTTTTTCCGGTTGTGCTTCTTCTCGATAGTTCCTGTTCCGTTGCGATCATGAGGATTCGTTCATCTACGCTTGGTTCGTCTTCATCCATTCGTCTTCTTCATGGACTCGTTATTCTTCCTTGCGGGATTTCAGGCAAGATGACCGTTACCCTGGATCTCACTACTATCATTGCTATGCTAGTTGCTTCGTTCTATCGCTATGTTGTGCTACCTATCACTTGTTTATCAAGCCTCCCAAATTGCCATGTCAGCCTCTAACCTTTTTCACCCTTCCTAGCAAACCGTTGTTTGGCTATGTTACCGCTTTTGCTCAGCCCCTCTTATAGCGTTGTTATTTGCAGGTGAAGTTGAAGATTGCTCCATGTTGGAACAGGATTATTTTGGGTATCACAATATCTCTTATTTAAACAATGCATCTATATACTTGGAAAGGGTGGAAGGCTCAGCCTTATGCCTGGTGTTTTGTTCCACTCTTGCCGCCCTAGTTTCCGTCATACCGGTGTTACATTCCTTGATTTTGTGTTCCTTACACGGTCGGGTTTATGGGAACCCCTTGACAGTTTGCTTTGAATAAAACTCCTCCAACAAGGCCCAACATTGGTTTTACTTTTGCCTAACATCCTATTAACTTTCCCTTGAGAGTTATAAACCTGAGGATCATCTTTTATTTAACCCCCCCCCCCTCCATGGGGCCAGTGCTTCTCCAAGTGTTGGTCCGAACCGGGCGATGTCCGGCGCCCCCTGGGCAACCAGGGTCTATGCCAACCCGACGTCTGGCCCATCCGGTGTGCCCTGAGAACGAGATATGTGCAGCTCCTATCAGGATTTGTCGGCACATCTGGGTGGTCTTGCTTGTCTTGTTTTACCATTGTCGAAATGTCTTGTAACCGGGATTCCGAGGCTGATCGGGTTTTATAATAGGCTAAGTTGGGACACCCCTGCAGGGTTTGATCTTTTGAAAGCCGTGCCCGCAGTTATGTGGCAGATGGGAGTTTTTAATATCCTGTTGTAGAGAACTTGATACCAGATTCTAAATTAAAATACCAACCGTGTGTGTAACCGTGATGGTCTCTTTTTTAGTGGGTCGAGAAGTGAACACGGTTTGTGTTATGTTTGAACGTAAGTAGTTCAGGATCACTTCTTGATCATTAGTAGATTGCGGCCGTTTGTGTAGCTTGTCATCTTATTCTTGCATTCGTAAGCTAGACACCATTTCATGCTTCGTCGCTGCTGCAACCTCACCACTATCCATTCCTTACTCATTAAGCTTTGCTAGTCTTGATACCCATGGTAATGGGATTGCTGAGTCCTCGTGGCTCACAAATTACTACAATAACAGTTGCAGGTACAGGTAATGTGGTGATCATGATGTGAGAGTGATGTTTGTTTGTTTTGGAGTACTTCTTCTGCTTCTTTTTCAATAAGGGGATAGGTTCCACGTCGGCAGCCTGGGCTAGCAGGGTGGATGTCGTTGAGTTTCTGTGTGTGTTTCATCCGTAGTCGGATGTTGCTCTTTTGTATGATGTTGTTGTATTCATGTGGCATTGTGTGCCTCTTGTATCTATCCCCAACTATTATGTAATGGTACGATGTAATGATATCCACCTTGCAAAAGCGTCTCCAATATGCGCTTCTATCCTTGGTGGGACCTTCGAGTTCCTTTAGGATAGGGTCGCATATTGGGCGTGACACACTCAGTTTCAGGCTTGGGTCCAGCTTTAGGCTTCTTCCCGGGAGTGGCAACTTGTTTGCCATTCTTCTTGAAGTTCCCTTTCTTTGCATTGCCCTTTTTCTTGAAACTAGTGATCTTGTTAACCATCAACACTTGATGCTCCTTCTTGATTTCTACCTCCGCAGCTTTGAGCATTGTGAACAGCTCAGGAATAGTCTTCTCCATCCCTTGCATATTATAGTTCATCACGAAGCCTTTGTAGCTTGGTGGCAGTGATTAGAGAACTCTGTCAGTAACACTATCAACTGGAAGATTAACTCCCAGCTGAGTCAAGTGATCATGATATCCAGACATTCTGAGTATGTGTTCACTTACAGAACTGTTCTCGTCCATCTTGCAGCTATAGAAGTTGTTTGGGACTTCACATCTCTCAACTCGGGCATTTGCTTGAAATATTAACTTCAACTCTTGGAACATCTCATATTCTCCATGACATTCAAAACGTCTTTGAAGTCCCGATTCTAAGCTGCAAAGCATGGCACACTAGACTATCGAGTAGTCATCAGATCGAGCTTGCCACATGTTCAAAATATCAACATCTGCTCCTGCAGTAGGCCTTTCACCTAGAGGTGCATCAAGGACATAATTCTTCTGTGCAGCAATGAGGATAATCCTCAAGTTACGGACCCAGTCCGTGTAGTTGCTACCATCATCTTTCAACTTAGCTTTCTCTAGGAACGCATTAAAATTCATAGGAACGGTATCACGGGCCATTGATCTACAACATAGATATGCAAATACTAACATGACTAAGTTCATGATAAATTAAGTCCAATTAATCAAATTAATTAAGAACTCCCACTTAGATAGACATCCCTCAAGTCATCTAAATGATACGTGATCCAAATCAACTAAACCATATCCGATCATCATGTGAGATGGAGTAGTCATGAATGGTGAACATCTCTCTGTTAATCATATCTACTATATGATTCACATTCAACATTTCGGTCTCCAGTGTTCTGAGGCCATGTCTGTACATGCTAGGCTCGTCATGTTTAACCCGAGTATTCCGCATGTGTAAAACTATCTTGCACCCATTGTATGTGAACGTAGATCCTATCACACCCGATCATCACGTGGTGTCTCGGCACGACGAATTGTTGCAATGGTGCATACTCAAGGAGAACACTTATACCTTGAAATTTAGTTAAGGGATCATCTTATAATGCTACCGCCGTACTAAGCAAAATAAGATGCATAAAGATAAAGATCACATGCAATCAAAATATGTGACATGATATGGCCATCATCATCTTGTGCTTTTGATCTCCATCTCCAAAGCATCATCATGATCTCCATTGTCACCGGCTCGACACATTGATCTCCATCGTTGTGTCGCGGTCGTCTCGCCAACTATTGCTTCTACAACTATCGCTACCGCATAGTGATAAAGTAAATCAATTAAACGACGTTTGCATTTCATACAATAAAGAGACAACCATAAGGCTCCAGCCGGTTGCCGATAACTTTTACAAAACATGATCATCTCATACAATAATCTATATCACATCATTTCTTGATCATATCACATCACAAGCATGCCCTGCAAAAACAAGTTAGACGTCCTCTACTTTGTTGTTGCAAGTTTTACGTGGATGTTACGTGCTTCTAGCAAGAACCGTTCTTATCTGCAGCACAAAAACCACAACAGTGATTTATCAAGTTTGTTGTTTTAACCTTCAACAAGGACCGACCACAGTCAAATTCGATTAAACTAAAGTAGGAGAAACAGACACCCGCCAGCCACCTTTATGCAAAACTAGTTGCATGTCTGCCAGTGGAACCGGTCTCATGAACGCGGTCATGTAAGGTTGGTCCGGGCCGCTTCATCCAACAATACCACTGAATCAAAATAAGACATTGGTGGTAAGCAATATGACGATCACCGCCCATAACTCTTTGTGTTCTACTCGTGCATATCATCTACGCATAGACCTGGCTCGGATGCCACTGTTGGGTAACATAGCATGCAATTTCAAAAAAATCCTACACTCACGCAAGATCTATCTAGGAGATGCATAGCAACGAGAGGGGAAAGAGTTTGTCCATGTACCCTTGTAGACCGAAAGCGGAAGCGTTTGACAACCGGTTGATGTAGTCGAACTTTGTAAGCACAAGTTCTTCTTGAGTGATTTTGGTAATTAATGTCAACATATCTCTTGTTGGACTAATACTTTTATCTAGTATATTTTAGATAAGTCCAACAGTGGAGTGGCATGGACAAGAGGATGTGGAACCCCTTAAAGATGCTAAGGACAAAGGATTGGCTCAAGCTCAAAGCTCAGGACTCTACATTTTCTATTTCAGTGATCCAAGATCACATTGAGTCCATAGGAAAGCCAATACTATTAAAAGGGGATGAGGTGTTGCTTAATGGCTTGCTTTCTCAAAGTGCTTAGTGATATGCTCCAAAGCCCTCAACCAATTTCTCATATCCACATATGTCCCATACCAAAAGTCAAACTCGGCCCCACCGATTTGATCTATCCAACACCACCGAGTTCACTTGACATAGTCACTGCCAGAAACCCTAGTCACTTCGGTCTCACCGATGGGATCTCGGTCTTACCGAGATGGGCTTGCAAACTCTCTGTTGCCTATTCCAATAATTTCGGTCTCACTAAGATATGCAATCGGTCCCACCGAGTTTGCTTGACCAACTCTCTGTTTCGCTTATTACCAAAATCGGTCCCACCGAGTTTGTGTAATCGGTCAAACCGAGATGAGGTTTTACCCTAACCCTAGCACATCAGTCCCACCGAGTTGATTATATCGGTCCCACCGAAGTGCCTAATGGTTACATTATGAACTAAATCGGTCTGACCGAGTTTTCCGATTCGGTCACACCGAGTTTGGTAAATTGTGTGTAACGGTTAGATTTTGTATGGAGGCTATATATACCCCTGCACCCTCTCTTCATTCATGGAGAAAGCCATCAGAACATGCCTACACTTCCAGCATTCATTTTCTGAGAAAGAACCACCTACTCATGTGTTGAGGTCAAGATATTCCATTCCAACCACATAAATCTTGATCTCTATGAAGGAAATATGCCCTAGAGGCAATAATAAAGTTATTATTTATTTCCTTATTTCATGATAAATGTTTATTATTCATGCTAGAATCGTATTAACCGGAAAGATAATACATGTGTGAATACATAGACAAACATAGTGTCACTAGTATGCCTCTACTTGACTAGCTCAAAGATGGTTAAGTTTCCTAACCATAGACATGAGTTGTCATTTGATTAACGGGATCCATCATTAGGAGAATGATGTGATTGACTTGACCCATTCCGTTAGCTTAGCATTTGATCGTTTAGTATGTTGCTATTGCTTTCTTCATGACTTATACATGTTCCTATGACTATGAGATTATGCAACTCCCGTTTACCGGAGGAACACTTTGTGTGCTACCAAACGTTACAACGTAACTGGGTGATTATAAAGGAGCTCTACAGGTGTCTTCGAAGGTCCATGTTGAGTTGGCATATTTCGAGATTAGGATTTGTCACTCCGATTGTCGGAGAGGTATCTCTGGGCCCTCTCGGTAATGCACATCATTATAAGCCTTGCAAGCAATGTGACTAATGAGTTAGGTGCAGGATGATGCATTACGTAACGAGTAAAGAGACTTGCCGGTAACGAGATTGAACTAGGTATTGAGATACCTAGTATCAAATCTCAGGCAAGTAACATACCGATGACAAAGGGACAACGTATGTTGTTATGCGGTTTGACCGATAAAGATCTTCGTAGAATATGTAGGAGCCAATATGAGCATCCAGGTTCCGCTATTGGTTATTGACTGGAGACGTGTTTCGGTCATGTCTACATAGTTCTCGAACCCATAGGGTCCGCACGCTTAAAGTTCGATGATGGTTATATTACGAGTTTATGTATTTTTATGCACCGAAGGTAGTTTGGAGTCCCGGATGAGATCGGGGACATGACGAGGAGTCTCGAAATGGTTGAGACGTAAAGATCGATATATTGGACGACTATATTCGGACTTCGGAAAGGTTCTGAGTGATTCGTGTATTTTTCGGAGTACCGGAGATTTACGGGAATTCGCCGGGGAGTATATGGGCCTTATTGGGCCATACGGGAATAGAGGAGAGAGGCCAAGAGGAAGGCGGCACGCAGCCCCCTTCTGGTCAGCCCCCTTTTCCTTCTTCCTCTCCTCCTCTTACCTTCTCTCCTACTCCAACAAGGGAAGGAGGAGTCCTACTCCTAGTGGGAGTAGGACTCCCCCCTTGGCGCGCCCTCCTCCTAGGCCGGCCGCCTCCCCCCTTGCTCCTTTATATACGGGGGCAGGGTGTTGGGGAACGTTGCAGAAAATTAAAATTTTTCCTACGGTTTCACCAAGATCCATCTATGAGTTCATCTAAGCAACGAGTCAAGGGAGAGAGTTTGCATCTACATACCACTTGTAGATCGCGTGCGGAAGCTTGCAAGGTGATGATGGAGTCGTACTCGACGTGATTCGAATCACCGATGACCAAGTGCTGAACGGACAGCACCTCCGCGTTCAACACACGTACGGGACGGGAGACGTCTCCTCCTTCTTGATCCAACAAGGGGGAAGGAGAGGTTGAGGAAGACAGCTCCACCGGCAGCACGACGGCGTGGTGATGGTGGAGAGGCAGTACTCCGACAGGGCTTCGCCAAGCACACAACGGAGGAGGAGAGGTGTTGGGGAGGGGAGGGCTGCGCCTTGGAGGGTGGTGCGGCTGCCCTCCCCTCACCCCTCTATTTATAGGGGGAAGGGAGAAGGGGGCCGGCCCCCTAGAACCCATCTAGGGGGGGTGCAGCGGCCAAGGGAAGAGGGGGAGAGGGTGGCTTGCCCCCCAAGCCAAGGGGGCGCCCCCTCTAGGGTTCCCCCCCTCAACCCTAGGCGCAAGGGCCCAAGGGAGGGAGTGCGGCCAGCCCACCAGGGGCTGGCTCCCTGCCCCACGCAGCCCATGTGGCCCCCCGGGAGGGGTGGCCCCTCCCGGTGGACCCCCGGAACCCTTCCGGTGGCCCCGGTACAATACCGGTATGACCCCGAAACTTCCCGGTGTCCGTTTGACAACTTCCCATATATAAATCTTTACCTCCGGGCCCTTCCGGAGCTCCTCGTGACGTCCAGGATCCCATCCGGGACTCCGAACAACATTCGGTAGTCACATACTAGTCTTCCTAATAACCCTAGCGTCATCGAACCTTAAGTGTGTAGACCCTACGGGTTCGGGAGACATGCAGACATGACCGAGACGCTCTCAGGTCAATAACCAACAGCGGGATCTGGATACCCATGATGGCTCCCACATGCTCCTCGATGTTGTCATCGGATGAACCACTATGTCGAGGATTCGATCAAACCCTGTATGCAATTCCCTTTGTCAATCGGTACGTTACTTGCCCGAGACTCAATCGTCGGTATCCCAATACCTTGCTCAGTCTCGTTACCGGCAAGTCACTTTACTCGTACCATAATGCATGATCCCGTGTCCAACACCTTGGTCACATTGAGCTCATTATGATGATGCATTACCGAGTGGGCCCAGAGATACCTCTCCGTCATACGGAGTGACAAATCCCAGTCTCGATCCGTGTCAACCCAACAACTACTTTCGGAGATACCTGTAATGCACCTTTATAGTCACCCAGTTACGTTGTAACATTTGATACACCCAAGGCACTCCTACGGTATCCGGGAGTTACACGATCTCATGGTCGAAGGAAGAGATACTTGACATTGGCAAAGCTCTAGCAAAACGAACTACACGATCTTTTATGCTATGCTTATGATTGGGTCTTGTCCATCACATCATTCTCCTAATGATGTGATCCCGTTATCAACGACATCCAATGTCCATAGCCAGGAAATCCTGACTATCTGTTGATCACAACGAGCTAGTCAACTAGAGGCTCACTAGGGACATATTGAGGTCTAAGTATTCACACGTGTATTACGATTTCCGGATAATACAGTTATAGCATGAATAAAAGACATTTATCATGAACATTGAAATATAATAATACTTTTATTATTGCCTCTAGGGCATATTTCCAACAGTCTCCCACTTGCACTAGAGTCACCAATCTAGTTACATTGTGATGAATCGAACACCCATAGAGTTCTGGTGTTGATCATGTTTTGCACGCGAGAGAGGTTTAGTCAGCAGATCCGTGTGCACTTTGCAAATCTCTATGTCTCCATCTTGAACATTTTCACGGATGGAGTTGAAACGACGCTTGATGTGCCTGGTCTTCTTGTGAAACCTGGGCTCCTTTGCGAGGGCAATAGCTCCAGTGTTGTCACAGAAGAGTTTGATCGGCCCCGACGCATTGGGTATGACTCCTAGGTCGGTGATGAACTCCTTCACCCAAATCGCTTCATGCGCTGCCTCCAAGGCTGCCATGTACTCCGCTTCACATGTAGATCCCGCCACGACGCTCTGCTTGCAGCTGCACCAGCTTACTGCTCCACCATTCAACATATACACGTATCCGGTTTGTGACTTAGAGTCATCCAGATCTGAGTCGAAGCTAGCGTCGACGTAACCCTTTACGACGAGCTCTTCGTCTCCTCCATAAACGAGAAACATGTCCTTCGTCCTTTTCAGGTACTTCAGGATATTCTTGACCGCTGTCCAGTGTTCCTTGCCGGGATTACTTTGGTATCTTGCTACCAAACTTACGGCAAGGTTTACATCGGGTCTGGTACACAGCATAGCATGCATAACAGATCCTATGGCTGAAGCATAGGGGATGACACTCATCTCTTCTTTATCTTTTGCCGTGGTCGGTGACTGAGCCGAGCTCAGTCTCACACCTTGTAACATAGACAAGAACCCCTTCTTGGACTGATCCATTTTGAACCTCTTCAAAATCTTATCAAGGTATGTGCTTTGTGAAAGACCTATGAGGCGTCTCGATCTATCTCTATAGATCTTGATGCCTAATATATAAGCAGCTTCTCCAAGGTCCTTCATTGAAAACACTTATTCAAGTAGGCCTTAATGTTGTCCAGAAATTCTATATTATTTCCCATCAAGAGTATGTCATCTACATATAATATGAGAAATGCTACAGAGCTCCCACTCACTTTCTTGTAAACACAGGCTTCTCCATAAGTCTGCATAAACCCAAACGCTTTGATCATCTCATCAAAGCGAATGTTCCAACTCCGAGATGCTTGCACCAGTCCATAAATGGATCGCTGGAGCTTGCATACTTTGTTAGCGTTCCGAGGATCGACAAAACCTTCCAGCTGCACCATATACAGTTCTTCCTTAAGATGTCCGTTAAGGAATGCCGTTTTGACGTCCATTTGCCATATCTCATAATCATAGTATGCGGCAATTGCTAACATGATTCGGACGGACTTCAGCTTCGCTACGGGAGAGAAAGTCTCGTCGTAGTCAATCCCTTGAACTTGTCGATAACCCTTAGCGACAAGTCGAGCCTTATAGATGGTAACATTACCATCCGCGTCCGTCTTCTTCTTAAAAATCCATTTGTTTTCTATCGCTCGCCGATCATCGGGCAAGTCTGTCAAAGTCCATACTTTGTTTTCATGCATGGATTCTATCTCGGATTTCATGGCTTCAAGCCATTTGTTGGAATCCGGGCCCGCCATCGCTTCTTCATAGTTCGAAGGTTCATTGTTGTCTAACAACATGATTTCCAGGACAGGGTTACCGTACCACTCTGGTGCGGAACGTGTCCTTGTGGACCTACGAAGTTCAGTAGTAACTTGATCCGAAGTACCTTGATCATCATCATTGTTTTCCTCTTCAGTTGGTGTGGGCATCACAGGAACATTTTCCTGAGCTGCACCACTTTCCCATTCGAGAGGTAGTACTTCATCGAGTTCTACTTTCCTCCCACTTACTTCTTTCGAGAGAAACTCTTTTTCCAGAAAGCATCCGTTCTTGGCAACAAAGATCTTGCCTTCGGATCTTAAGTAGAAGGTATACCCGACAGTTTCCTTAGGGTATCCTATGAATACGCATTTTTCCGACTTGGGTTCGAGCTTTTCAGGTTGAAGTTTCTTGACATAAGCATCGCATCCCCAAACTTTTAGAAACGACAGCTTAGGTTTCTTTCCAAACCATAATTCATACGGTGTCGTCTCAACGGATTTAGACGGTGCCCTATTTAAAGTGAATGTAGCTGTCTCCAGAGCGTATCCCCAAAATGATAGCGGTAAATCAGTAAGAGACATCATAGACCGCACCATATCCAATAGAGTGCGATTACGACGTTCGGACACACCGTTTCGCTGAGGTGTTCCAGGCGGCGTGAGTTGTGAAACGATTCCACATTTCCTTAAGTGTGTACCAAATTCGTGACTTAAGTATTCTCCTCCACGATCTGATCGTAAGAATTTTATCTTTCGGTCACGTTGATTCTCTACCTCATTCTGAAATTCCTTGAACTTTTCAAAGGTCTCAGACTTGTGTTTCATTAAGTAGACATACCCATATCTACTCAAGTCATCAGTGAGAGTGAGAACATAACGATATCCTCCGCGAGCCTCAACGCTCATTGGACCGCACACATCGGTATGTATGATTTCCAACAAGTTGGTTGCTCGCTCCATTGTTCCGGAGAACGGAGTCTTGGTCATTTTGCCCAAGAGGCATGGTTCGCATGTGTCAAACGATTCATAATCAAGAGACTCCAAAAGTCCATCAGCATGGAGCTTCTTCATGCGCTTGACACCAATGTGACCAAGGCGGCAGTGCCACAAGCATGTGGGACTATCGTTATCAACTTTAAATCTTTTGGCATCTACACTATGAACATTTGTAATATTACGCTCGAGATTCATTAAGAATAAACCATTGACCATCGGAGCATGACCATAAAACATATCTCTCATATAAATCGAACAACCATTATTCTCAGACTTAAATGAGTAACCATCTCGTATCAAACGAGATCCAGATACAATGTTCATGCTCAAACTTGGCACTAAATAACAATTATTAAGGTTCAAAACTAATCCCGTAGGTAAATGTAGAGGCAGCGTGCCGACGGCGATCACATCGACTCTGGAACCATTCCCGACGCGCATCGTCACCTCGTCCTTCGCCAGTCTCCGTTTATTCCGCAGCTCCTGCTGTGAGTTACAAATATGAGCAACAGCACCGGTATCAAATACCCAGGAGTTACTACGAGTACTGGTAAGGTACACATCAATCACATGTATATCAAATATACCTTTGGTGTTGCCGGCCTTCTTATCCGCTAAGTATTTGGGGCAGTTCCGCTTCCAGTGACCCTTCCCCTTGCAATAAAAGCACTCAGTCTCAGGCTTGGGTCCATTCTTTGACTTCTTCCCGGTAACTGGCTTACCAGGCGCGGCAACCTCCTTGCCGTCCTTCTTGAAGTTCTTCTTACCCTTGCCCTTCTTGAACTTAGTGGTCTTATTGACCATCAACACTTGATGTTCTTTCTTGATTTCAGCCTCTACTGACTTCAGCATCGAGAACACTTCAGGAATGGTCTTTTCCATCCCCTGCATGTTGTAGTTCATCACAAAGCTCTTGTAGCTTGGTGGGAGCGACTGGAGGATTCTGTCAATGACCGCCTCATCTGGGAGGTTAATGTTCAGCTGGGTCATACGGTTGTGCAACCCAGACATCTTCAGGATGTGCTCACTGACAGAACTGTTTTCCTCCATCTTACAACTGTAGAACTTGTCGGAGACATCATATCTCTCGACCCGGGCATGAGCTTGGAAAACTAGTTTTAGCTCTTCGAACATCTCATATGCTCCGTGATGCTCAAAACGCTTTTGGAGCCCCGGTTCTAAGCTGTAAAGCATGCCGCACTGAACGAGGGAGTAATCATCAGCGCGAGTTTGCCAAGCATTCATAATGTCTTGGTTCTCTGGGACGGGAGCGTCACCTAGCGGTCCTTCTAGGACATATTGTTTCCTGGCAGCTATGAGGATGATCCTCAGGTTCCGGACCCAGTCCGTATAGTTGCTGCCATCATCTTTCAGCTTGGTTTTCTCTAGGAACGCGTTGAAGTTCATGTTGACATGAGCGTTGGCCATTTGATCTACAAGACATATTTGCAAAGGTTTTAGACTAAGTTCATGATAATTAAGTTCTAATCAAATTATGAACTCCCACTCAGATTAGACATCCCTTTAGTCATCTAAGTGTTACACGATCCGAGTCGACTAGGCCGTGTCCGATCATCACGTGAGACGGACTAGTCATCGTCGGTGAACATTCTCATGTTGATCGTATCTTCCATACGACTCGTGTTTGACCTTTCGGTCTCCGTGTTCCGAGGCCATGTCTGCACATGCTAGGCTCGTCAAGTTAACCCTAAGTGTTTTCGCTGTGTAAAACTGTCTTACACCCGTTGTATGTGAACGTAAGAATCCATCACACCCGATCATCACGTGGTGCTTAGAAGCGACGAACTGTAGCAACGGTGCACAGTTAGGGGAGAACACTTCTTGAAATTTTTGTAAGGGATCATATTATTTACTACCGTCGTCCTAAGTAAACAAGATGCATAAACATAATAAACATCACATGCAATTATATAGTTGTGACATGATATGGCCAATATCATATAGCTCCATTGATCTTCATCTTCGGGGCTCCATGATCATCTTGTCACCGGCTTGACACCATGATCTCCATCATCATGATCTCCATCATCGTGTCTTCATGAAGTTGTCACGCCAACGACTACTTCTACTTCTATGACTAACGTTTAGCAATAAAGTAAAGTAGTTTACATGGCGTTCTTCAATGACACGCGGGTCATACAAAAAATAAAGACAACTCCTATGGCTCCTGCCGGTTGTCATACTCATCGACATGCAAGTCGTGAATCCTATTACAAAGAACATGATCTCATACATCACAATTCATCATTCATCACAACTTCTGGCCATATCACATCACATGATCAATCGCTGCAAAAACAAGTTAGACGTCCTCTAATTGTTGTTGCATCTTTTACGTGGCTGCAATTGGGTTCTAGCAAGAACGTTTTCTTACCTACGAATCACCACAACGTGATTTTGTCAACTTCTATTTACCCTTCATAAGGGCCCTGTTCATCGATTCCGCTCCAACTAAAGTGGGAGAGACAGACACCCGCTAGCCACCTTATGCAACTAGTGCATGTTAGTCGGTGGAACCGGTCTCACGTAAGCGTACGTGTAAGGTTGGTCCGGGCCGCTTCATCCCACAATACCGTTGAGCAAGAAAAGACTAGTAGAGGCAAGTAAGATGACAAAATCCACGCCCACAACAAAATTGTGTTCTACTCGTGCAAAGAGAACTACGCATAGACCTAGCTCATGATGCCACTGTTGGGGAACGTTGCAGAAAATTAAAAATTTTCCTACGGTTTCACCAAGATCCATCTATGAGTTCATCTAAGCAACGAGTCAAGGGAGAGAGTTTGCATCTACATACCACTTGTAGATCGCGTGCGGAAGCTTGCAAGGTGATGATGGAGTCGTACTCGACGTGATTCGAATCACCGATGACCAAGTGCTGAACGGACAGCACCTCCGCGTTCAACACACGTACGGGACAGGAGACGTCTCCTCCTTCTTGATCCAGCAAGGGGGAAGGAGAGGTTGAGGAAGACAGCTCCACCGGCAGCACGACGGCGTGGTGATGGTGGAGAGGCAGTACTCCGACAGGGCTTCGCCAAGCACACAACGGAGGAGGAGAGGTGTTGGGGAGGGGAGGGCTGCGCCTTGGAGGGTGGTGCGGCTGCCCTCCCCTCACCCCTCTATTTATAGGGGGAAGGGAGAAGGGGGCCGGCCCCCTAGAACCCATCTAGGGGGGTGCGGCGGCCAAGGGGAGAGGGGGAGAGGGTGGCTTGCCCCCCAAGCCAAGGGGGCGCCCCCTCTAGGGTTCCCCCCCTCAACCCTAGGCGCAAGGGCCCAAGGGAGGGGGTGCGGCCAGTCCACCAGGGGCTGGCTCCCTGCCCCACGCAGCCCATGTGGCCCCCCGGGAGGGGTGGCCCCTCCCGGTGGACCCCCGGAACCCTTCCGGTGGCCCCGGTACAATACCGGTATGACCCCGAAACTTCCCGGTGTCCATTTGACAACTTCCCATATATAAATCTTTACCTCCGGGCCCTTCCGGAGCTCCTCGTGACGTCCAGGATCCCATCCGGGACTCCGAACAACATTCGGTAGTCACATACTAGTCTTCCTAATAACCCTAGCGTCATCGAACCTTAAGTGTGTAGACCCTACGGGTTCGGGAGACATGCAGACATGACCGAGACGCTCTCAGGTCAATAACCAACAGCGGGATCTGGATACCCATGATGGCTCCCACATGCTCCTCGATGTTGTCATCGGATGAACCACTATGTCGAGGATTCGATCAAACCCTGTATGCAATTCCCTTTGTCAATCGGTACGTTACTTGCCCGAGACTCAATCGTCGGTATCCCAATACCTTGCTCAGTCTCATTACCGGCAAGTCACTTTACTCGTACCATAATGCATGATCCCGTGTCCAACACCTTGGTCACATTGAGCTCATTATGATGATGCATTACCGAGTGGGCCCAGAGATACCTCTCCGTCATACGGAGTGACAAATCCCAGTCTCGATCCGTGTCAACCCAACAGCTACTTTCGGAGATACCTGTAATGCACCTTTATAGTCACCCATTTACGTTGTAACGTTTGATACACCCAAGGCACTCCTACGGTATCCGGGAGTTACACGATCTCATGGTCGAAGGAAGAGATACTTGACATTGGCAAAGCTCTAGCAAAACGAACTACACGATCTTTTATGCTATGCTTATGATTGGGTCTTGTCCATCACATCATTCTCCTAATGATGTGATCCCGTTATCAACGACATCCAATGTCCATAGCCAGGAAATCCTGACTATCTGTTGATCACAACGAGCTAGTCAACTAGAGGCTCACTAGGGACATATTGAGGTCTAAGTATTCACACGTGTATTACGATTTCCGGATAATACAATTATAGCATGAATAAAAGACATTTATCATGAACATTGAAATATAATAATACTTTTATTATTGCCTCTAGGGCATATTTCCAACAGTCTCCCACTTGCACTAGAGTCACCAATCTAGTTACATTGTGATGAATCGAACACCCATAGAGTTCTGGTGTTGATCATGTTTTGCACGCGAGAGAGGTTTAGTCAGCGGATCTGCGACATTCAGATCCGTGTGCACTTTGCAAATCTCTATGTCTCCATCTTGAACATTTTCACGGATGGAGTTGAAACGACGCTTGATGTGCCTGGTCTTCTTGTGAAACCTGGGCTCCTTTGCGAGGGCAATAGCTCCAGTGTTGTCACAGAAGAGTTTGATCGGCCCCGACGCATTGGGTATGACTCCTAGGTCGGTGATGAACTCCTTCACCCAAATCGCTTCATGCGCTGCCTCCGAGGCTGCCATGTACTCCGCTTCACATGTAGATCCCGCCACGACGCTCTGCTTGCAGCTGCACCAGCTTACTGCTCCACCATTCAACATATACACGTATCCGGTTTGTGACTTAGAGTCATCCAGATCTGAGTCGAAGCTAGCGTCGACGTAACCCTTTATGACGAGCTCTTCGTATCCTCCATAAACGAGAAACATGTCCTTCGTCCTTTTCAGGTACTTCAGGATATTCTTGACCGCTGTCCAGTGTTCCTTGCCGGGATTACTTTGGTATCTTGCTACCAAACTTACGGCAAGGTTTACATTGGGTCTGGTACACAGCATGGCATACATAACAGATCCTATGGCTGAAGCATAGGGGATGACACTCATCTCTTCTTTATCTTTTGCCGTGGTCGGTGACTGAGCCGAGCTCAGTCTCACACCTTGTAACATAGGCAAGAACCCCTTCTTGGACTGATCCATTTTGAACCTCTTCAAAATCTTATCAAGGTATGTGCTTTGTGAAAGACCTATGAGGCGTCTCGATCTATCTCTATAGATCTTGATGCCTAATATATAAGCAGCTTCTCCAAGGTCCTTCATTGAAAAACACTTATTCAAGTAGGCCTTAATGCTGTCCAGAAATTCTATATTATTTCCCATCAAGAGTATGTCATCTACATATAATATGAGAAATGCTACAGAGCTCCCACTCACTTTCTTGTAAACACAGGCTTCTCCATAAGTCTGCATAAACCCAAACGCTTTGATCATCTCATCAAAGCGAATGTTCCAACTCCGAGATGCTTGCACCAGTCCATAAATGGATCGCTGGAGCTTGCATACTTTGTTAGCGTTCCGAGGATCGACAAAACCTTCCAGCTGCACCATATACAGTTCTTCCTTAAGATGTCCGTTAAGGAATGCCGTTTTGACGTCCATTTGCCATATCTCATAATCATAGTATGCGGCAATTGCTAACATGATTCGGACGGACTTCAGCTTCGCTACGGGAGAGAAAGTCTCGTCGTAGTCAATCCCTTGAACTTGTCGATAACCCTTAGCGACAAGTCGAGCCTTATAGATGGTAACATTACCATCCGCGTCCGTCTTCTTCTTAAAAATCCATTTGTTTTCTATCGCTCGCCGATCATCGGGCAAGTCTGTCAAAGTCCATACTTTGTTTTCATACATGGATTCTATCTCGGATTTCATGGCTTCAAGCCATTTGTTGGAATCCGGGCCCGCCATCGCTTCTTCATAGTTCGAAGGTTCATTGTTGTCTAACAACATGATTTCCAGGACAGGGTTACCGTACCACTCTGGTGCGGAACGTGTCCTTGTGGACCTACGAAGTTCAGTAGTAACTTGATCCAAAGTACCTTGATCATCATCATTGTTTTCCTCTTCAGTTGGTGTGGGCATCACAGGAACATTTTCCTGAGCTGCACCACTTTCCCATTCGAGAGGTAGTACTTCATCAAGTTCTACTTTCCTCCCACTTACTTCTTTCGAGAGAAACTCTTTTTCCAGAAAGCATCCGTTCTTGGCAACAAAGATCTTGCCTTCGGATCTTAAGTAGAAGGTATACCCGACAGTTTCCTTAGGGTATCCTATGAATACGCATTTTTCCGACTTGGGTTCGAGCTTTTCAGGTTGAAGTTTCTTGACATAAGCATCGCATCCCCAAACTTTTAGAAACGACAACTTAGGTTTATTTCCAAACCATAATTCATACGGTGTCGTCTCAACGGATTTAGACGGTGCCCTATTTAAAGTGAATGTAGCTGTCTCCAGAGCGTATCCCCAAAATGATAGCAGTAAATCAGTAAGAGACATCATAGACCGCACCATATCCAATAGAGTGCGATTACGACGTTCGGACACACCGTTTCGCTGAGGTGTTCCAGGCGGCGTGAGTTGTGAAACGATTCCACATTTCCTTAAGTGTGTACCAAATTCGTGACTTAAGTATTCTCCTCCACGATCTGATCGTAAGAATTTTATCTTTCGGTCACGTTGATTCTCTACCTCATTCTGAAATTCCTTGAACTTTTCAAAGGTCTCAGACTTGTGTTTCATTAAGTAGACATACCCATATCTACTCAAGTCATCAGTGAGAGTGAGAACATAACGATATCCTCCGCGATCCTCAACGCTCATTGGACCGCACACATCGGTATGTATGATTTCCAACAAGTTGGTTGCTCGCTCCATTGTTCCGGAGAACGGAGTCTTGGTCATTTTGCCCAAGAGGCATGGTTCGCATGTGTCAAACGATTCATAATCAAGAGACTCCAAAAGTCCATCAGCATGGAGCTTCTTCATGCGCTTGACACCAATGTGACCAAGGCGGCAGTGCCACAAGCATGTGGGACTATCGTTATCAACTTTAAATCTTTTGGCATCTACACTATGAACATGTGTAATATTACGCTCGAGATTCATTAAGAATAAACCATTGACCATCGGAGCATGACCATAAAACATATCTCTCATATAAATCGAACAACCATTATTCTCAGACTTAAATGAGTAGCCATCTCGTATCAAACGAGATCCAGATACAATGTTCATGCTCAAACTTGGCACTAAATAACAATTATTAAGGTTCAAAACTAATCCCGTAGGTAAATGTAGAGGCAGCGTGCCGACGGCGATCACATCGACTCTGGAACCATTCCCGACGCGCATCGTCACCTCGTCCTTCGCCAGTCTCCATTTATTCCGCAGCTCCTGCTGTGAGTTACAAATATGAGCAACAGCACCGGTATCAAATACCCAGGAGTTACTACGAGTACTGGTAAGGTACACATCAATCACATGTATATCAAATATACCTTTGGTGTTGCCGGCCTTCTTATCCGCTAAGTATTTGGGGCAGTTCCGCTTCCAGTGACCCTTCCCCTTGCAATAAAAGCACTCAGTCTCAGGCTTGGGTCCATTCTTTGACTTCTTCCCGGTAACTGGCTTACCAGGCGCGGCAACATCTTTGCCGTCCTTCTTGAAGTTCTTCTTACCCTTGCCCTTCTTGAACTTAGTGGTCTTATTGACCATCAACACTTGATGTTCTTTCTTGATTTCAGCCTCTGCTGACTTCAGCATCGAGAACACTTCAGGAATGGTCTTTTCCATCCCCTGCATGTTGTAGTTCATCACAAAGCTCTTGTAGCTTGGTGGGAGCGACTGGAGGATTCTGTCAATGACCGCCTCATCTGGGAGGTTAATGTTCAGCTGGGTCATACGGTTGTGCAACCCAGACATCTTTAGGATGTGCTCACTGACAGAACTGTTTTCCTCCATCTTACAACTGTAGAACTTGTCGGAGACATCATATCTCTCGACCCGGGCATGAGCTTGAAAAACCAGTTTCAGCTCTTCGAACATCTCATATGCTCCGTGGTGCTCAAAACGCTTTTGGAGCCCCGGTTCTAAGCTGTAAAGCATGCCGCACTGAACGAGGGAGTAATCATCAGCACGAGACTGCCAAGCATTCATAATGTCTTGGTTCTCTGGGACGGGAGCGTCACCTAGCGGTCCTTCTAGGACATATTGTTTCCTGGCAGCTATGAGGATGATCCTCAGGTTCCGGACCCAGTCCGTATAGTTGCTGCCATCATCTTTCAGCTTGGTTTTCTCTAGGAACGCGTTGAAGTTCATGTTGACATTAGCGTTGGCCATTGATCTACAAGACATATTTGCAAAGGTTTTAGACTAAGTTCATGATAATAAAGTTCTAATCAAATTATGAACTCCCACTTAGATTAGACATCCCTCTAGTCATCTAAGTGTTACACGATCCGAGTCGACTAGGCCGTGTCCGATCATCACGTGAGACGGACTAGTCATCGTCGGTGAACATTCTCATGTTGATCGTATCTTCCATACGACTCGTGTTCGACCTTTCGGCCTTCGTGTTCCGAGGCCATGTCTGCACATGCTAGGCTCGTCAAGTTAACCCTAAGTGTTTTCGCTGTGTAAAACTGTCTTACACCCGTTGTATGTGAACGTAAGAATCCATCACACCCGATCATCACGTGGTGCTTAGAAGCGACGAACTGTAGCAACGGTGCACAGTTAGGGGAGAACACTTCTTGAAATTTTATAAGGGATCATCTTATTTACTACCGTCGTCCTAAGTAAACAAGATGCATAAACATAATAAACATCACATGCAATTATATAGTTGTGACATGATATGGCCAATATCATATAGCTCCATTGATCTTCATCTTCGGGGCTCCATGATCATCTTGTCACCGGCTTGACACCATGATCTCCATCATCATGATCTCCATCATCGTGTCTTCATGAAGTTGTCACGCCAACGACTACTTCTACTTCTATGACTAACGTTTAGCAATAAAGTAAAGTAGTTTACATGGCGTTCTTCAATGACACGCGGGTCATACAAAAAATAAAGACAACTCCTATGGCTCCTGCCGGTTGTCATACTCATCGACATGCAAGTCGTGAATCCTATTACAAAGAACATGATCTCATACATCACAATTCATCATTCATCACAACTTCTGGCCATATCACATCACATGATCAATCGCTGCAAAAACAAGTTAGACGTCCTCTAATTGTTGTTGCATCTTTTACGTGGCTGCAATTGGGTTCTAGCAAGAACGTTTTCTTACCTACGAATCACCACAACGTGATTTTGTCAACTTCTATTTACCCTTCATAAGGGCCCTGTTCATCGATTCCGCTCCAACTAAAGTGGGAGAGACAGACACCCGCCAGCCACCTTATGCAACTAGTGCATGTTAGTCGGTGGAACCGGTCTCACTTAAGCGTACGTGTAAGGTTGGTCCGGGCCGCTTCATCCCACAATACCGTTGAGCAAGAAAAGACTAGTAGAGGCAAGTAAGATGACAAAATCCACGCCCACAACAAAATTGTGTTCTACTCGTGCAAAGAGAACTACGCATAGACCTAGCTCATGATGCCACTGTTGGGGAACGTTGCAGAAAATTAAAAAATTTCCTACGGTTTCACCAAGATCCATCTATGAGTTCATCTAAGCAACGAGTCAAGGGAGAGAGTTTGCATCTACATACCACTTGTAGATCGCGTGCGGAAGCTTGCAAGGTGATGATGGAGTCGTACTCGACGTGATTCGAATCACCGATGACCAAGTGCTGAACGGACAGCACCTCCGCGTTCAACACACGTACGGGACGGGAGACGTCTCCTCCTTCTTGATCCAACAAGGGGCAAGGAGAGGTTGAGGAAGACAGCTCCACCGGCAGCACGACGGCGTGGTGATGGTGGAGAGGCAGTACTCCGACAGGGCTTCGCCAAGCACACAACGGAGGAGGAGAGGTGTTGGGGAGGGGAGGGCTGCGCCTTGGAGGGTGGTGCGGCTGCCCTCCCCTCACCCCTCTATTTATAGGGGGAAGGGAGAAGGGGGCCGGCCCCCTAGAACCCATCTAGGGGGGTGCGGCGGCCAAGGGGAGAGGGGGAGAGGGTGGCTTGCCCCCCAAGCCAAGGGGGCGCCCCCTCTAGGGTTCCCCCCCTCAACCCTAGGCGCAAGGGCCCAAGGGAGGGGGTGCGGCCAGCCCACCAGGGGCTGGCTCCCTGCCCCACGCAGCCCATGTGGCCCCCCGGGAGGGGTGGCCCCTCCCGGTGGACCCCCGGAACCCTTCCGGTGGCCCCGGTACAATACCGGTATGACCCCGAAACTTCCCGGTGTCCGTTTGACAACTTCCCATATATAAATCTTTACCTCCGGACCCTTCCGGAGCTCCTCGTGACGTCCAGGATCCCATCCGGGACTCCGAACAACATTCGGTAGTCACATACTAGTCTTCCTAATAACCCTAGCGTCACCGAACCTTAAGTGTGTAGACCCTACGGGTTCGGGAGACATGAAGACATGACCGAGACGCTCTCAGGTCAATAACCAACAGCGGGATCTGGATACCCATGATGGCTCCCACATGCTCCTCGATGTTGTCATCGGATGAACCACTATGTCGAGGATTCGATCAAACCCTGTATGCAATTCCCTTTGTCAATCGGTACGTTACTTGCCCGAGACTCAATCATCGGTATCCCAATACCTTGCTCAGTCTCGTTACCGGCAAGTCACTTTACTCGTACCATAATGCATGATCCCATGTCCAACACCTTGGTCACATTGAGCTCATTATGATGATGCATTACCGAGTGGGCCCAGAGATACCTCTCCGTCATACGGAGTGACAAATCCCAGTCTCGATCCGTGTCAACCCAACAGCTACTTTCGGAGATACCTGTAATGCACCTTTATAGTCACCCAGTTACGTTGTAACGTTTGATACACCCAAGGCACTCCTACAGTATCCGGGAGTTACACGATCTCATGGTCGAAGGAAGAGATACTTGACATTGGCAAAGCTCTAGCAAAACAAACTACACGATCTTTTATGCTATGCTTATGATTGGGTCTTGTCCATCACATCATTCTCCTAATGATGTGATCCCGTTATCAACGACATCCAATGTCCATAGCCAGGAAATCATGACTATCTGTTGATCACAACGAGCTAGTCAACTAGAGGCTCACTAGGGACATATTGAGGTCTAAGTATTCACACGTGTATTACGATTTCCGGATAATACAGTTATAGCATGAATAAAAGACATTTATCATGAACATTGAAATATAATAATACTTTTATTATTGCCTCTAGGGCATATTTCCAACACAGGGAGGAACCCCATAGAGACAACAATTGATCCTTGAGATCTATTAGCTGTGTGCGGTGCCCCCCTCCACCATATTCCACCTCGATAATATTGTAGTGGTGCTTAGGTGAAACCCTGCGTTGGTAGAGCATCATCATCGTCACCACACCGTCGTGCTGACGGAACTCTCCCTCGAAGCTCGGCTGGATCGGAGTTCGAGGGACGTCATCGAGCTGAACGTGTGCTGAACTCGGAGGTGCCGTGCGTTCGGTACTTGATCGGTCAGATCGTGAAGACGTACGACTACATCAACCGCATTATGTCATACTTTGGTTCGATGGTATTGTTGGATGAAGCGGCCTGGATCGACATTACGCGTACGCTTACGCGAGACTGGTTCTACCAATGTGCTTTGCACATAGGTGGCTGGCGGGTGTCAGTTTCTCCAACTTTAGTTGAACCGAGTGTGGCTATGCCCGGTCCTTGAGAAGGTTAAAACAACACTAACTTGATGAACTATCGTTGTGGTTTTGATGCGTAGGTAAGAACGGTTCTTACTCAGCCCGTAGCAGCCACGTAAAACTTGCAACAACAAAGTAGATGACGTCTAACTTGTTTTTGCAGGGCATGTTGTGATGTGATATGGTCAAGACGTGATGCTATATTTTATTGTATGAGATGATCATGTTTTGTAACCGAGTTATCGACAACTGGCAGGAGCCATATGGTTGTCGCTTTATTGTATGCAATGCAATCGCCCTGTAATTGCTTTACTTTATCACTAAGCGGTAGCGATAGTCGTAGAAGCAATAGGTGGTGAAACGACAACGATGCTACGATGGAGATCAAGGTGTCACGTCGGTGACGATGGTGATCATGACGGTGCTTCGGAGATGGAAATCACAAGCACAAGATGATGATGGCCATATCATATCACTTATATTGATTACATGTGATGTTTACCTTTATGCATCTTATTTTGCTTTGATTGACGGTAGCATTATAAGATGATCTCTCACTAAATTTCAAGGTATAAGTGTTCTCCCTAAGTATGCACCATTGCGAAAGTTCTTCGTGCTGAGACACCACGTGATGATCGGGTGTGATAGGCTCTACGTTCAAATACAACGGGTGCAAAACAGTTGCACCCACGGAATACTCAGGTTAAACTTGACAAGCCTAGCATATACAGATATGGTCTCGGAACACTGAGACCGAAAGGTCGAGCGTGAATCATATAGTAGATATGATCAACATAGCTGTTCACCATTGAAAACTACTCCATCTCACGTGATGATCGGACATGGTTTAGTTGATTTGGATCACGTGATCACTTAGATGATTAGAGGGATGTCTATCTAAGTGGGAGTTCTTAAGTAATATGATTAATTGAACTTTAATTTATCATGTACTTAGTCCTGGTAGTATTTTGCAAATTATGTTGTAGATCAATAGCTCGCGTTGTTGCTTCCCTATGTTATTATATGTGTTCCTAGAGAAAACTAAGTTGAAAGATGTTAGTAGCAATGATGCGGACTTGGTCCGTGATCTGAGGTTTATCCTCAATGCTGCACAGAAGAATTATGTCCTTGATGCACTGCTTGACAGGCCTATTGCAGGAGAAGATGTAGACGTTATGAATGTTTGGCTAGCTCAATATGATGACTACTTGATAGTTTTGTGCACCATCCTTTATGGCTTAGAACCGGGACAACAAAAATGTTTTTGAAATGTCACGGAACATATGAGATGTTCCATGAGATGAAATTGATATTTCAGACTAATGCCCGTGTCAAGAGGTATGAGACCTCTGACAAATACTTTGCCTAAAAGATGGAGGAGAGTTGCTCAACTAGTGAGCAAGTGCTTAGATTGTCTGAGTACTACAATCACTTGAATCAAGTGGGAGTTAATCTTCCAGATAACATAGTGATTGACAAAGTTATCTAGTCACCATCACCAAGTTACTAGAACTTCATGATGAACTATAGTATGCAAGGGATGACAAAAATGATTCCCGAGCTCTTCGTGATGTTGAAATCGACGAAGGTAGAAATCAAGAAAAAGCATCAAGTGTTGATGATTCACAAGACCACTAGTTTCAAGAAAGGGAACTTCAAGTAGAATGACAAGCAAGTTGTCACTCCCGTGAAGAAGCCCAAACTGGACCAAAGCCTAAAACTGAGTGCTTACACTGCAAAGGAAATGGTCACTGGAAGTGGAAATGCCCTGAATATTTGGTGGATAAAAGAAGGATGGCAAAGTGAACAAGGGTATATTTGATATACAGGTTATTGATGTGTGCCTTACTAGTGTTTATAGTTGCCCCTGAGTATTTGATACTTGTTCGGTTGCTAAGATTAGTAACTCTAAACAGGAGTTACAGAATAAACAGAGACTAGTTGAAGGGGAAGTGACGATGAGTGAGGGAGTCCTGGATTAGGGGGTGTCCGGATGGCCGGACTATGACCTTTGGCCGGACTCCTGGACTATGAAGATACAAGATTGAAGACCTCGTCCCGTGTCCGGATGGGACTTTACTTGGCGTGGAAGGCAAGCTTGGCGATACGATACGAAGATCTCCTCCCACTGTAACCGACTCTGTGTAAACCTAGCCCTCTCCGGTGTCTATATAAACCGGAGAGTTTTAGTCCGTAGGACGAACAACAATGATACCATAGGCTAGCTTCTAGGGTTTAGCCTCTCTGATCTCGTGGTAGATCAACTCTTGTAATACCCATACCATCAATATTAATCAAGCAGGAGTAGGGTTTTACCTCCACCGAGAGGGCCCGAACCTGGGTAAAAACATCGTCCTTGTCTCCTGTTACCATCCGCCTAGACGCACAGTTCGGGACCCCCTACCCGAGATCCGCCGGTTTTGACACCGACCTTGGTGCTTTCATTGAGAGTTCCTCTATGTCGTCACCTTTAGGCCTGATGGCTTCTTCGATCATCAACCACGACGCGGTCCAGGGTGAGACTTTTCTCCCCGGACAGATCTTCGTATTCGGTGGCTTCGCACTGCGGGCCAACTCGCTTGGCCATCTGGAGCAGATCGAAAGCTACGCCCCTGGCCATCAGGTCAGGTTTGGAAGCTTAAACTACACGGCCGACATCCGCGGGGACTTGATCTTCGACGGATTCGTGCCACGGCCGAGCGTGCCGCATTGTCTCGATGGGCATGATCTAGCTCTGCCGCCAGACAGCGCCCAGAGTGCCACTCAGGTGTCCGCTCCGACCATTAGCTCGGAGCCGGCTGCGCTAACCAGGGACTGACGGTTGGATGCCGCCCCAGGAGCCGCAATCTCTACGGCGATAGAGCCGAATACCAGCCTAGTCCTTTGCAAGGCCCGTGACTCCAAGGTGTCGAACTCCGTTCCGGACTCCGAATCTTCCGCACCCCTTCCGATCCAACCCGATTGGGCTCCGATCATGGAGTTCACCGCCGCGGACATCTTTCAGCACTCGCCCTTTGGCGATATCCTGAACTCCCTAAAGTCTCTTTCTTTGTCAGGAGAGTCCTGGCCGGACTATGGTCAGCAGGGTTGGGATGCGGACGACAAAGAAATTCGAAACCCACCCACCACCCACTTTGTAGCCACTATCGACGATCTAACCGACATGCTCGACTTCGACTCCGAAGACATCGACGGTATGGACGCCGACGAAGGAGACGATCAAGAACCAGCACCTATAGGGCACTGGAAGGCCACCTCGTCATACGACATATACATGGTGGACACCCCCAAAGCAGGGGATGGCAACGAAAAAGCGGAGGACGACCCCTCCAAGAAGCAACCCAAGCGCCGGCATTAGTGGCGCCGCTCTAAATCTCGCCAAAGCAAGAACTGCGAATCCGGCACGGGAGACGTCAACACCCCGGATAGCGCTGAAGACATCCCCCTCCAGCAGGACTCAGCACACGAGGGCGAAGGAGCCAGCCCTCATGAGAGGGCGGCCGACAGAGAGGTCGAGGACGACAATTATATGCCTCCCTCCGAAGACGAGGCAAGCCTCGACGACGACGAATTCGTCGTGCCAGAGGATCCCGTCGAACAAGAGCGTTTCAAACACAGGCTTATAGACATGGCAAGCAGCCTCAAGAAAAAACAGCAGCAGCTTAGAGCTGACCAAGACCTGCTAGCCGACAGATGTACTGAAGTCCTAGCGGCCGAAGAGTATAAACTTGAACGCCCCTCCAAAAGTTACCCAAAGCGCAGGCTGCTACCCCAACTAGAGGAGGAAGCAACTAAACCTACATCACCGGCGTACGACGCGCCCGATCGGCCACCCCATGGCCGCGACAGAGAGGCCCCCCGGCCCTCAATCCAAGCCGCACCCCGGCGCCGCTCTAAGAGTGCCAGAGCACGGGGAAACGCAACAGACCTGTGAAACCTATTGGAGGATAAGGCAAGGCAAACAAGATCGATCTATGGATCGCGTGGGCGCCCCACATCATGTGATGATAACTGTCACACCGGATATGATAAATACGGCCAGGCCGAATACAACAGACCAAGCTCATCCGAGCTGCATCGCGATATAGCCCAGTACAGGGGCGCTGCACACCCACTATGCTTCACAGACGAAGTAATGGATCATCAAATCCCCGAGGGTTTTAAGCCCGTAAACATCGAATCATACGATGGCACAACTGATCCCGCGGTATGGATCGAGGATTATCTCCTTCATATCCACATGGACCGTGGTGATGATCTACACGCCATCAAATACCGCTCAAGCTTAAAGGACCAGCTCGACATTGGCTTAACAGCCCGCCAGCAGAGTCAATTAGTTGCTAGGAGGACCTGGAATCCGCATTCCTGGACAACTTCCAGGGCACTTATGTGCGGCCGCCAGACGCTGATGACCTAAGCCACATAATCCAGCAGCCAGAGGAATCGGCCAGGCAATTCTGGACATGGTTCCTAACCAAGAAAAATCAAATAGTCGACTGTCCGGATGCCGAGGCCCTTGCAGCCTTCAGGCACAACATCTGAGACGAATGGCTTGCCCGGCACCTAGGACAGGAAAAGCCGAAATCTATGGCAGCCCTCACGACACTCATGACCCGCTTCTGCGCGGGCGAAGACAGATGGCTAGCTCGTAGCAATAACATAACCAAGAGCCCTGGCAATTCAGATACCAAGGACAACAACGGTAGGTAACGTCGCAACAAGCATAAGCGCCGCATTAACGGCGACAATACTGAGGATACGGAAGTTAATGTCGGATTCAGAGGCTCTAAACCCGGTCAGCGGAAGAAGCCATTCAAAAGAAACCCTCCGGGCCCATCCAACTTAGACCGGATACTCAATCGCTCGTGCCAGATACACGGCACCCCCGAACAACCAGCCAACCACACCAACAAGGATTGTTGGGTGTTCAAACAGGCAGGCAAGTTAAGTGCCGAAACTAGAGACAAGGGGCTGCGTAGCGATGACGAGGAGGAGCCCCGGCCATCGAACAACAGAGGACAGAAGGGATTCCCCCCGCAAGTGCGGACGGTGAACATGATATACGCAACCCACATCCCCAAAAGGGAGCGGAAGCGTGCTCTCAAGGATGTCTATGCACTGGAGCCAGTCGCCCCAAAGTTCAACCCATGGTCCTCCTGCCCGATCATCTTTGATCGAAGGGACCACCCCACTAGCATCCATCACGGCGGATTCGCCGCATTGGTCCTAGACACAATCATTGACGGATTTCACCTCACCAGAGTCCTGATGGACGGCGGCAGCAGCCTGAACCTACTTTATCAGGATACAGTGCGAAAAATGGGTATAGATCCCTCAAGGATTAAACCCACAAAGACAACCTTTAAAGGCGTCATACCAAGTGTAGAAGCCAGCTGTACAGGCTCGGTTACACTCTAAGTGGTCTTCGGATCCCCGGACAATTTCCGAAGCGAGGAGTTAATCTTCGACATAGTCCCATTCCGCAGTGGCTATCACGCCCTGCTCGGACGAACCGCATTTGCAAAATTCAATGCGGTGCCGCACTACGCATATCTCAAGCTCAAGATGCCAGGCCCTCGCGGAGTCATCACGGTAAATGGAAACACCGAACGCTCTCTCCAAATAGAGGAGCACACAGCGGCCCTGGCGACGGAAGTACAGAGCAGCCTCTCAAGGCAACTCTCCAATCCGGGTGTTAAACGTCCGGACAATGTCAAGCGCGCCCGAAGCAACCTACAACATAGCAGGCCGGCACGATCCGAGCAAGCATAGTAGTGCGGCCCCAACCCCAACCCTCGCCAGCTGGTGATATCGGTACCACGTGTACATAATTACGCTTTGAAAATACCATGGGCATAAGGGGAGGGGCATAACTACGGCACGCCCAAAATGCGGCTCAATCGCACTTAGGGGCTCCTTATTCCGCCGTTTTCCTTTTTATTTTTTACACTTTCGGGAACCACCTATTCGGAAGGCCTGTCCAGCAGTACACTCGCCGAACACACGATGCAACAACCAGGGCAAGAACAATCCGTGTCGAAAGTCCAGGTGGCCTCTATAACGAGTTAAATACCTGTTTTTTACTTAAAGACCCGTAGCTTGCCCCTGGAGGGGGACATGTCAAATAATCCCATCTCTTGCTTATCGCACTATTTGTATCATTCTGCTTTCATAGCAGCCCTTTTTCATAAAAAAGACATAGCTCTTATCCTTTATTGTATTCATCTATTTTTTATACATATATGTTCAGTCATGACATTACGCAACCGTACGCTTTGGTACGGCCAATACACCAGGGGCTTAAGTACCCCATAACATGGTGTGAGAAGACCCGAACTTATAGCATTATATGCATCGGCTCCGAATCATGTCTTGGGTTAATAGTTGGGTTTGCCCGGCTCCCATGTTTTGGTACCTTACGTTCCACAATGTTAGCTAAGGTAGCGCTGGGAGAACTACTGCGATTGTGCCCCAGTTGAGATGGGTTAACACCTCAGTAGAGAAAGCTAAAACTGACCGTCATGATAGTGCGAGAGACCGGTCGCTGTTCGCGAGGTTTTTCAAGTCCTTAAAGACTTATGCCGCTTAGAGCGAGGAGCCGGATTTATCTGGCCAAGGCGTGGATAGCGCCCCGAACTCGGTCTTCCGAATAATAGGGGCTTCGCCGAAATTTAAAATTATAGAATTCTATGGCTAAGTGAGAGTGATAAAGCATTATAAGTCCGATGGCCTGGTTCGTTGTGCTGAGCGCCTCCCTAGATGGACCCAAGAATGGGAACAAGAGTGCTCAGGTTTATCCCGAACACCCCAGCACTCGTGGCATGGGGGTAGAAGCCAACGACTTGCATCTCTCAGATTTGATAAACGGCCGCACAGAAGGCAATATTTTAAATTAACAAGTGTTGCTTAACGCACATGAACAAAGTTTTCAGCGTACAGGATAACGAATGCGAGTCTACTCAAAAATTACATATTTGGAGCACTCATCCGCTATACGGCGGGCACCCTTTAGGACGCCCTTATAATACATCTCGGGCGTGCGATACTCCTTGCCCGTCGGTGGCGCGTCCGTCAAAAGCTTCTCCGCGTCCAGCTTGCCCTAGTGCACTTTAGCACGGGCAAGGGCCCGACGGGCACCTTCAATGCAGAAGGAGCGCTTGATGACCTCAATCCATGGACAAGCGTCCACCAGCCGCTGCACCAGACCGAAGTAGCTCCCAGGCATGGCTTCCCTAGGCCATAGTCGAACTATGAGGCCCTTCATGGCCTGTTCGGCCACCTTGTGGAGCTCGACCAGCTGCTTCAGCTGGTCGCTCAGGGGCACCGGATGTTCGGCCTCAGCATACTGAGACCAGAACACCTTTTCCGTCGAGCTCCCCTCCTCGGCTCGGTAGAACGCGGCAACATCAGACACACTACAGGGGAGATCGACGAACGCTCCTGGAGAGCTCCGGATTCGGGTAAGTAACAGATAATTTACTTTTATGTTCTTGCTTTGCATAAAGAATGCCTTACGCGCCGCTATCTTCTTCATTGCCTCGATCTCCTGGAGGGCCTTCTAGGCTTCGGCCTTAGCGGTTTTGGCACTCCCAAGAGCCAAGGCGAGCTCAGACTCCCGAGTCTTCGAGTCACGCTCCAAACTCTCGTGTTTTTCCATGAGAGCCTGGAGCTCTTGCCGCACCTCTGCCACCCGCGCCTCCTGCTTCTCTCGCTTGGTGCGCTCCAGGGCCGCACTGTTTTCGGCCTTGGAGTCCGCCTCCTTCAGGGTCGCCACCTCGGCCGTGGCCCCTGCAACATTTACGTTGGTCCTGTCATTATTTGCAACCAAGTATTTCTATATACATTTACATGCGGTACTACGTACTCTCTTTATCCTCGAGCTGCTTCTTGGCACGGCCGAGCTCGCTCTCGGACTGCTCGAGGCTTTCCTTCAATGCATTGACCTCCGCAGTCAGTGCGGCAGAGGTCAGCAGCGCAGCCTGCATTCCCATATTGACATATTTTTATTAGACTCCTGCGTATATCTTTTTAGATCCTCAGCTCGGCTCTTCTTTCCGAACGCTGAACTGAGCATCAGGGGCTACTGTCTATGCGGTAACATTTTTTATATGTTTTGAATACTTACCTCAAAGCCTGTTAACAGACTTGTACAGGCTTCTGTCTGCCCGCTCTTGGCGGACTGAACCTTCTGAATCACCGCACTCATAACAGTGCGGTGTTCTTCGTCGATGGAGGCGCCGTTAAGCACCTCCAGCAAATTGTCCGGCGCCTCCAGATGGAGGGGGGGGGCGCCGGCGTCGTAGGCTTTCCCTTCTTATGAAGGCGCCACCTGTCGGACTCTGGAACTGTTGATGGTTCCGGAGCAGTGTCCGGCCCGGGGCCGGACTTAGATCCCTCTGGGGCTTTACCCCCTTTGGGCCTGGAGTCCGGGAGGTAGCCTTGAGGCGCCTCCAGGACCACCTCCTCCTGGTTTAGTCCCTTTCAGGACTCCACCTCGGCGTCGTTCGTAGGGAGAGGGGAGGAGGCCGTCGGAAGTGAAGCACTATTCACATCCCACGAATCCAAGGAGCCGCTCGCCGAATCGTCGAGCTGAGCCTTGGGCGGACTGCATGACCAAATTCAGCATCAGAAAATGCCAAATAATGGAGAAGCACCATAAGTTATTCGGATATCCGGATGCTTAAGATTTTGCCAGGGGCTTGACCCTGGATGGCCATTCCTCCCCGCTGTCTTCGGCATCGGAGGTGTAGTCCGGAAGGAGGGTTCTCCCCTTCTTGGACCCTCCGGCCTCCCCAGTTGGGGTGGCCTTTCTTTTCTTTCCTCCCCCCGTTGGAGGGGGAGAGGGTTCTTCTTCTTGTTCTTCTTCCTCCTCGTCTTCGGAGGCGGAGGGTGCGTCGGGGTTGTCGGGCTATGAATCCGACACCACCAGGCGCCGGGAGCTCTTTCGAGTCCCCGTGGCCTTCTTCTTGGCCTTCTTCTCCGGCACCACGAGGTGCTGGAACCAGCAGTTTCGTTAACAGAGCGTCCGCTGGGTCCTCGGGCAAGGGAGCCGGACAGTCGATCTGTTTGGACTTCTTCAGCCAGTCTTGTCAAAGGTAGGGGACTTTAGATCCCGCATAGAGTCAAACTATGAAAGACAAGAGTCCCGTAAAGGGTAGAATAGCTTACCTCGTTGGCCTGGCGCCGCGAGCTGAATCCGCGATCCTCGGTAGCGAACGCGGGGGCCTCGGCACCCTTGAACAGCACCTTCAAGGCATCTTCGTACGTGGTGTCGAAGAGCCCGCTCAAGGTTGGGTGATGTGCCGGATCGAACTCCCACAATTTGAAGGCCCGTTGTTGGCATGGGAGGACCCGGTGGATAAGCATGACTTGGACTATGTTGACGAGCTTGAGGTTCTTGCTCACCAGCTTTTTGACGCAGGTTTGGAGTCCGGTCAGCTCTTCCGTATCTCCCCACGTTAGGCCCGTCTCTTTCCAGGAGGTGAGCCGTGTGGGAAAGCCAGATCAGAATTCGGGGGCCGCTTCCCATTTGGGGTCGCGCGGCTCGGTGATGTAGAACCACCCCAATTGCCATCCTTTTATCGTCTCCACGAAGGAGCCCTCGAGCCATAGGACGTTGGCCATCCGGCCCACCATGGCACCTCCGCACTCCGCTTGGCGGCCGCCCACCACTTTCGATTTGACATTAAAAGTCTTCAGCCATAAGCCGAAGTGGGGCTGGATGCAGAGGAAGGCCTCGCACACGACGATGAACGCCGAGATGTTGAGGATAAAGTTTGGGGCCAGATCGTGGAAGCCCAGGCCGTAGTAGAACATGAGCCCCCGGACGAACGGGTGAAGTGGAAAATCCAGTCCGGGGAGGAAATGAGGGAGAAAAACAACCCTCTCATGGGGCCTGGGGGTGGGGATGAGTTGCCCCGCATCTGGAAGCCGGTGCGCGATGTCGTCAGACAAGTATCCGGCCGTCCTCAACTTTTTGATTTGCCCCTCCATGACGGAGGAGGCCATCCATCTATCTCCCGCTCCGGAAATGATTGGAGAGGGTTGAGGTGGGAAGTGCGGGCTTGGGCGTTGGAGCTCGAGCGCGCAGGGATGGATAAGCAAAGGAGGAAGAAGGCGTAAATGGAAAGGGTAGATCCTTATCCCCTTATATGGGCGGCCGAAACTGCGAGCCCCACCGGCCTAATAAACTCGCTTATCTCCCAAGCGCCACGGTTAATGGCGCGGTTGGGATAACCACGTCTGTATTGATGAGAATCCCGGAATAAGGGGACACGATCTCTGCTTTGACAAGACGTGACAAGGAAACCGCCTTGCTAAACACGCTGAGGTGGAGCAGTAAAACGATTCGAATAAAGGCTTGGCCGTGGCGTGATGTCGCGCTGCGGAATACGTCAGCAGATTAGATTTGTGTAGAAATTATTCTCTCTACGGCGGTATGTGGAACTTAATTTTGCAGAGCCGGACACTATCCTTGTGTTCAACATCTTCTGTGAAGTATTCGAAGGAGGAACCCGCCTTGCAATGCCGAAGACAACTTGCACGCCGTACTCATCGTCATTGAAGCCTGGTTCAGGGGCTACTGAGGGAATCCTGGATTAGGGGGTGTCCGGATGGCCGGACTATGACCTTTGGCCGGACTCCCGTACTATGAAGATACAAGATTGAAGACCTCGTCCCGTGTCCGGATGGGACTTTCCTTGGCGTGGAAGGCAAGCTTGGCGATACGATACGAAGATCTCCTCCCATTGTAACTGACTCTGTGTAACCCTAGCCCTCTCCGGTGTCTATATAAATCGGAGAGTTTTAGTCCATAGGACGAACAACAATGATACCATAGGCTAGCTTCTAGGGTTTAGCCTCTCTGATCTCGTGGTAGATCAACTCTTGTAATACCCATACCATCAATATTAATCAAGCAGGAGTAGGGTTTTACCTCCACCGAGAGGGCCCGAACCTGGGTAAAAACAGCGTGTCCCTTGTCTCCTGTTACCATCCGCCTAGACGCACAGTTCGGGACCCCCTACCCGAGATCCGCCGGTTTTGACACCGACAATGAGTGTTGGAAGTAGTTCCAAGATTGATATGATTATCATCACACACTCCCTATACTTTCGGGATTAGTGTTAAACCTAAATAAATATTATTTGGCATTTGCATTGAGCATGAATATGATTTGATCATGTTTATTACAATATGGTTATTCATTTAAAGTCTGAGAATAATTGTTGTTCTGTTTACATGAATAAAACCTTCAATGGTCATACACGCAATGAAAATAGTTTGTTGGATCTCAATCGTAGTGATACACATATTCATAATATTGATGCCAAAAGATGCAAAGTTAATAATGAAAGTGCAACTTATTTGTGGCACTTCCGTTTGGGTTATATCGGTGTAAAGCGCATGAAGAAACTCCATAAAGATGGATTTTCGGAATCACTTGGTTATGAATCATTTGATGCTTGCGAACCGTGCCTTTTTGGGCAAGATGACTAAAACTCCGTTCTCCGGAACAATGGAACGAGCTAGTGACTTGTTGGAAATAATACATACTGATGTATGCAGACCAATGAGTATTAAGGCTCATGGCGGGTATCGTTATTTTCTGACCTTCACAAATGATTTGAGAAGATATGAGTATATCTACTTAATGAAACATAAGTCTAAAATAGTTGAAAGGTTCAAAGAATTTCAGAGTGAAGTGGAAAATCATCGTAACAAGAAAATAAAGTTTCTACGATTTGATCGTGGAGATGAATATTTGAGTTACGAGTTTGGCCTTCAGTTAAAATAATGTGGAACAGTTTCACAAACTCATGCCACCTGGAACACCACAGCGTAACGGTGTGTCCGAATGTCATAACCGCACTTTATTTGATATGGTGCGATCAATGATGTCTCTTACCGATTTACCAATATCGTTTTGGGGTTATGCATTAGAGATAGCTGCATTCACGTTAAAATAGGGCACCATCTAAATCCGTTGAGACGACACCGTATGAACTATGGTTTAGCAATAAACCTAAGTTGTCGTTTCTTAAAGTTTGGGGATGCGATGCTTATGTGAAATAGTTTCAACTTGATAAGCTTGAACCCAAAGCGGAGAAGTGCGTCTTCATAGAATACCCAAAGGAAACTGTTGGGTACACCTTCTATCACAGATCTGAAGGCAAAATATTCGTTGCTAAGATGGATCCTTTCTAGAGAAGGAGTTTCTCTCGAAAGAAGTGAGTGGGAGGAAAGTAGAACTTGATGAGGTAAATGTACCTACTCCCTTATTGGAAAGTAGTTCATCACAGAAAACGGTTCCTGTGACGACTACACCAATTAGTGAGGAAGCTAATGATAATGATCATGAAACTTCAGATCAAGTTACTACCGAACCTCGTAGGTCAACCAGAGTAAGATCCGCACCAGAGTGGTACAATAATCCTATTCTGGAGGTCATGTTACTTGACCATGGCGAACCTACGAGCTATGAGGAAGCGATGATGAGCCCAAATTCTGCAAAATGGCTTGAGGCCATGAAATCTGAGATGGGATCCATGTATGAGAACAAAGTATGGACTTTGGTTGACTTGCCCGATGATCGGCAAGCCACTGAGAATAAATGGATTTTCATGAAAAAGACTGACGCTGATGTTAATGTTACTGTCTACAAAGCTCGACTTGTTGCGAAAGGTTTTCAACAAGTTCAAGGGGTTGACTACGATGAGACTTTCTCCCCCGTAGCGATATTTAAGTCTGTCCGAATCATGTTAGCAATTGCCGCATTTTATGATTATGAAATATGGCAAATGGATGTTGAAACTGCATTCCTGAATGGATTTCTAGAAGAAGAGTTGTATACGATGCAACCAGAATGTTTTGTCGATCCAAAAGGTGCAAGCTCCAGCGATTCATTTATGGACTGGTGCAAGCCTCTCGGAGTTGGAATAAATGCTTTGATAGTGTGATCAAAGCATATTGTTTTATATAGACTTTTGGAGAAGCATGTATTTACAAGAAAGTGAGTGGGAGCTCTGTAGCATTTCTGATATTATATCTAGACGACATATTGTTGATTGGAAATGATATAGAATTTCGGGATAGCATAAAAGGATACTTGAATATAAGTTTTTCAATAAAAGGCCTCGGTGAAGCTGCTTACATATTGGATATCAAGATCTATAAGATAGATCAAGACGCTTGATAAGATTTTTTTTAATGAGTATATACCTTGGCAAGTTTTGAAATAGTTCAAAATGGATCAGTCAAAGAAGGAATTCTTGTCTGTATTACAAGGTGCAAAGTTGACTAAGACTCAAAACCCAACCATGGCAGAAAATAGAAATAGAATGAAAAGTCATTCCCTATGCCTCAGTCATAGGTTCTATAAAGTATGCTATGCTGTGTACCACACCTGTTGTATACCTTGCTCTGAGTTTGGAAAGGGAGTACAATTTTGATCTAAGAGTAGATCACTAGACAGCGGTCAAGAATATCCTTAGTGAGGACTAAGGAAATATTTCTCGATTATGGAGGTGATAAAAGAGCCCGTCATAAAGATTAACATCGGTGCAAGCTTTTACACTGATCCAGATGACTCTAAGTCTCAATCTGGATACATATTGAAAGTGGGAGCAATTAGCTAGAGTAGCTTTGTGCAGAGCATTGTAGACATAGAATATTTGCAAAATACATACGGCTCTGAATGTGACAGATCCGTTGACTAAACTTCTCTCACAAGCAAAACATGATCATACCTTAGTACTCTATGGGTGTTAATCACATATCGATGTGAACTAGATTATTGACTCTATTAAACCCTTTGGGTGTTGGTCACATGACGATGTGAACTATGGGTGTTAATCACATACATATGTGAATATTGGTGTTAAATCACATGGTGATGTGAACTAGATTATTGACTCTAGTGCAAGCGGGAGACAGAAGGAAATATGCCCTAAAGGCAATAATAAAGTTATTATTTATTTCCTTCTTTCATGATAAATGTTTATTATTCATGCTAGAATTGTATTAACCGGAAAGATAATACATGTGTGAATACATAGACAAACATAGTGTAACTAGTATGCCTCTACTTGACTAGCTCATTAATCAAAGATGGTTAAGTTTCCTAACCATAGACATGAGTTGTCATTTTATTAACGGGATCACATCATTAGGAGAATGATGTGATTGACTTGACCCATTCCGTTAACTTAGCACTTAATCGTTTAGTATTTTGCAATTGCTTTCTTCATGACTTATACATGTTCCGATGACTATGAGGTTATGCAACTCCCGTTTACAGGAGGAACACTTTGTGTGCTACCAAATGTTACAACGCAACTGGGTGATTATAAAGGAGCTCTACAGGTGTCTCTGAATGTACATGTTGAGTTGGCATATTTCGAGATTAGGATTTGTCACTCCGATTGTCGGAGAGGTATCTCTGGGCCCTCTTGGTAATGCACATCATTATAAGCCTTGCAAGCAATGTGACTAATGATTTAGTTGCGGGATGATGCATTATGTAACGAGTAAAGAGACTTGCCGGTAACAAGATTGAACAAGGTATTGAGATACCGACGATCAAATCTCGGGCAAGTAACACACTAATGACAAAGGGAACAACGTATGTTGTTATGCGGTTTGACCGATAAAGATCTTCATAGAATATGTAGGAGCCAATATGAGCATCCAGGTTCCGCTATTGGTTATTGACCGGAGACGTGTCTCGATCATGTCTACATAGTTCTCGAATCCATAGGGTCCGCACGCTTAAAGTTCGATGACGGTTATATTATGAGTTTATGTATTTTGATGTACCGAAGGTAGTTCGGAGTCCCGGATGAGATAGGGGACATGACGAGGAGTCTCGAAATGGTCGAGACATAAAGATCGATATATTGGACGACTATATTCGGACTTCAGAAAGGTTCCGAGTGATTCGGGTATTTTTCGGAGTACTAGAGAGTTAAGGGAATTCGCCGGGGAGTATATGGGCCTTATTGGGCCATACGAGAATAGAGGAGAGAGGCCAAAAGGAAGCAGGTGCGCAGCCCCCCTCTGGTCCGAATTGGACAAGGGGTGCAGCTCCCTTTTCCTTCTTCCTCTCCCCCTCTTTCCTTCTCTCTTACTCCAACAAGGGAAGGAGGAGTCCTACTCCCGGTGGGAGTAGGACTCCCCCCTTGGCGCGCCCTCCTCCTAGGCCGGCCGCCTCCCCCCTTGATCCTTTATATACGGGGGCAGGGGGCACCCCATAGAGACAACAATTGATCCTTGAGATCTATTAGCCGTGTGTGGTGCCCCCCTCCACCATATTCCACCTCGATAATATCATAGCGGTGCTTAGGCGAAGCCCTGCGTCGGTAGAGAATCATCATCGTCACCACGCCGTCGTGCTGACGGAACTCTCCCTCGAATCTTGGCTGGATCGGAGTTCGAGGGACGTCATCGAGCTGAACGTGTGCTGAACTCGGAGGTGACGTGCGTTTGGTACTTGATCGGTCGGATCGTGAAGACGTACGACTACATCAACCGCGTTGTGCTAATGCTTCCACTTTCGGTCTTACGAGGGTACATGGACAACACTCTCCCCTCTCGTTGCTATGCATCACCATGATCTTGCGTGTGCGTAGGAATTTTTTTGAAATTACTACGTTCCCCAACACTCTAGCCTTCCCCAACTTGCTTTCCACTCAAATCATCTTTCCACCAAATCCAATCCTATGAGAGAGAGTTGACTGTTGGGGAGTGATGACCCACAAGTATAGGGGATCTATCGTAGTCCTTTCGATAAGTAAGATTACCGAACCCAACAAGGAGCAGAAGGAAATTACAAGTGGTTTTCAGTAAGGTATTCTCTGCAAGCACTAAAATTATCGGTAACAGATAGTTTTGTGATAAGGTAATTTGTAACGGGTAACAAGCAACAAAAGCAAACAAGGTGTTGCAAGGTGGGCCAGTCCTTTTTGTAGCAAAGGACATGCCTGGACAAACTCTTATATAAAGGAAAGCACCCCCGAGGACACATGGGAATTATCGTCAAGCTAGTTTTCATCATGCTCATATGATTCACGTTTGTTACTTTGATAATTTGATATGTGGGTGGACCGGTGCTTGGGTGCTGCCCTTCCTTGGACAAGCATCCCACTTATGATTAACTACTCTCGCAAGCATCCGCAACTACGAAAGAAGAATTAAGGTAAACCTAACCATAGCCTGAAACATATAGATCCAAATCAGCCCCTTACGAAGCAACGCATAAACTAGGGTTTAAGCTTCTGTCACTCTAGCAACCCATCATCTACTTATTACTTCCCAATGCCTTCTCCTAGGCCCAAATAATGGTGAAGTGTCATGTAGTCGACGTTCACATAACACCACTAGAGGAAAGACAACATACATCTTATCAAAATATCAAACGAATACCAAATTCACATTACTACTTATAGCAAGACTTCTCCCATGTCCTCAGGAACAAATGTAACTACTCACAAATCATATTCATGTTCATAATCAAAGGGGTATTAATATGCATTAAGGATCTGAACATATAATCTTCCACCGAATAAACCAACTAGCATCATACAGAGAGTAATCAACACTACTAGCAACCCACAGGTACCAATCTGAGGTTTTGAGACAAAGATCGGATACAAGAGATGAACTAGGGTTTGAGAGGAGATGGTGCTGCTGAACATGTTGATGGAGATTGACCCCCTCCCGATGAGAGGATCGATGGTGATGACGATGGTGACGATTTCCCCCTCCCGGAGGAATGTTTCCCCGACAGAACAGCTCCACCGGAGCCCTAGATTGGTTCCGCCAAGATTCTGCCTCGAGACGGTGGCGCTTTGTCCCGAAAGCCTCCTTCTGATTTTTTTTCCAGGGTGAAAGACTTCATATAGCAAAAGATGGGCACCGGAGGCCTACCAGGGGGCCCACGAGACAGGGGGGCACGCCCAGGGGGGTAGGGCGCGCCCCCACCCTCATGGCCAGGGTGTGGGCCCCCTCTGGTTGATTCTTTCACCAGAAAGCCTCCTTCTGATTTTTTTCCAGGGCGAAAGACTTTATATAGCAAAAGATGGGCACCGGAGGCCTACCAGGGGGCCCACGAGAAAGCCTCCTTCTGATTTTTTTTCCAGGGCGAAAGACTTCATATAGCAAAAGATGGGCACCGGAGGCCTACCAGGGGGGCCACGAGACAGGGGGGCACGCCCAGGGGGGTAGGGCGCGCCCCCACCCTCATGGCCAGGGTGTGGGCCCCCTCTGGTTGATTCTTTCACCAGAATTTTTTATTAATTCCAAAATGTGCCTCCGTGAAGTTTCAGGACTTTTGGAGTTGTGCAGAATAGGTCTCCAATATTTGCTCCTTTTCCAACCCAGAATTCCAGCTGCCGGCATTCTCCCTCTTCATGTAAACCTTGTAAAATGAGAGAGAAAAGGCATAAGTATCGTGACATAATGTGTGATAACATCCCATAATGCAATAAATATCAATATCAAAGCATGATGCAAAATGGACGTATCAACTCCCCCAAGCTTACACCTCGCTTGTCCTCAAGCGGAAGCCGAAATCGAAAAATATGTCCACATGTTTTAGAGATGGAGGTGTCGATAAAACAAAATACGGACATAAGGGCATCATGATCATTCTTGAAACAACAACATATATAAATATATATTGTCATATGATTTCTTATGCTAAAGTAACAATCTATTCACAGTGTCAAGTATGATTCAGAAACTTCTTTAAAAACTACCAAACTATAATCTCGGTCATTTAAGCAATTGCAATTTATCATAACATCGGAAAGAGTCAATATAAGAGCTTTTCAGCAAGTCCACATACTCAACTATCATTTAGTCTTTCACAATTGCTAACACTCATGTAATACTTATGGGTATGGAGTTTTAATCGTACACAGAGAAAGATAGGGCTTATAGTGTTGCCTCCCAACCTTTTACCTCAAGGATAATGTCAACAATAATAGTTTATGATAGCTTACATCCAATTGGATATATATATATCAGGATCTTTCCAACACCATGTGCTTGCCAAAGGATAAAATGTAAAAAGGAAAGGTGAAGATCACCATGACTCTTGCATAAGGCATAAGACAAAAATAAAAAGATAGGCCCTTCGTAGAGGGAAGCGGAGGTTGTCATGTGCTTTTATGGTTGGATGCACAAAATCTTAATGCAAAAGAACGTCACTTTGTATTGCCACTTATGATATGGACCTTTATTATGCAGTCCATCGCTTTTATTACTTCCATATCACAAGATCGTATAAAGCTTATTTTCTCCACACTAATAAATCATACATATTTAAAGAGCATTTTTTTGCTTGTAACAATGACAACTTACTTGAAGGATCTTACTCAATCCATAGGTAGATATGGTGGACTCTCATGGCAAACTAGGTTTAAGGATATTTAGAAGCACAAGTAGTATCTCTACTTGGTGCAAAGAACTTGGCTAGCATGAGGGGGAAAGGCAAGCTCAACATGTTGGATGATCCATGACAATATACTTTATTTCAGATATAAGAAAATATAACCCATTACGTTGTCTTCCTTGTCCAACATCAACTTTTTAGCATGTCATATTTTAATGAGTGCTCACAATCATAAGAGATGTCTGAGATAGTATATTTATATGTGAGAACCTCTATTTCTTTATTACTTCCTATTAATTGCAACGATGACCAAAACTATGTTTGTCAACTCTCAACAACTTTTATTCACCATACTCTTGATATGTGAAGTCATTACTCTCCATAAGATCAATATGATCTCGTTATTTCTTTTTATTCTCTCTTTTTTATTTAATTCCCTCAAGATCATAACAGGATAATCACGTGTGACGCCCCCGATTCAATCGTACACTAATCATACACGCAAATGTGTATGATCAAGATCAGGGACTCACGGGAAGATATCACAACACAACTTTAAACACAAATAAAAGAATACAAGCTTTATATTACAAGACAGGGGCCTCGAGGGCTTGAATACAAAGCTCGATACACAAGAGTTAGCGAAAGCAACAATAACTGAGTATAGAAATAAGAAGGCTAGCACAAAAGCAACACGATCAAAGAGGCAAGGCCTCTTGCCTGGGACCTCCTAAACTACTCCTGGTCGTTGGCGGTCTCCACGTAATAGTATCCGTCAGTGGTGGCATTTGGCTCCAAGGATCCACCATCTGGTTGCATCAACTGGAAAGAAGAAAGAAGGGGGAAAAGGGGTAGCAAAGCAACCGTGAGTACTCATCCAAAGTACTCGCAAGCATCAGATCTATAATAAGTATGCATTGGTACCAAATGGAAGGGTTGTATCTGTGGACTGAACTGCAGAATGCCAGAATAGAGGGATAGGCCTAGCCTAACAAAGACTAGCATCTTCAAGCAGCTCCAAGCATCTTGCAGCATGTAGAAGAGTAAAGAATAGCAGTTTAATTAACAAGCATGTTGTAACAACAACACCCAGAGATCCTTCCTCGACTCTCTGCGAGAAAGCAATCTCGGAGCCACATATCCATCACATATCTCAAGCATCCATTTCTAGTTATATAAAATCAGGATATAAGTCTGAACGTCCATTATCGTGGACACGGTATTCGAATATATATCTTCCCTACAGGGGGCCACCACGTTACCCAACACACTTGATTACTCTGGCCGGACAAACCTTTCTGGGCCAATGCCCGACCTCAGAAGATCAACACGTCACAGCCCTACCTAGGCTCAGCAGAGAGGTCCCCACTGGTCTTCATCCTAAGCACTCCGGGGTCTTGGGCCCATCGCCCGCAGCACTCCGGGTCGTTGCGAGCAGGATGGATACCAGCACCGCCTCGGACGGCCAGCACGATTCGACCGTGCCACACTACTAAACTAGACGTCTGACAAAGCTTTGGCTGATACTGCGACGTCGAGGCCCATAACTATTCTCGCGTGGTGGTTAGTGCGTAAAGGCCAGAGCCAACTCAGAACAAATAGCCAAACCGGTTAGTGCATTGGGGGCTCGCGGAGACGAGTAGAGACTCACGATAATGTGACCCCGTCGCCCGGTCTCGTGAACTTATGACAAGGGACTAGACTGCCCGATCGTGCCACGTGGATAACTCGCGGGTGCTCTCCGGGCCCACCCGACTTTCACATCAACTTGCGGGTACCCCTCAGGGCCGACCCTACTTCAACAATGGTCTCAAGTAAGTCAAGGTAACCGTGTGTCCAAATATCAAGGGAAAAACCCGAAGAACCACCCTCGATAGATTCCACTCGATGTAATCATCAAGGTGAACGTAAGAGGAACCACCCTCGAGGTTCACACTTGATGTGTTGCACGACAGAGCCGTATCGGGAATGGTGAAGGAGGAACCACCCTCGTTGACCACCACCGAATAGCTACACTATAGAGATCTCATCAGGAGTGATGTATGAGGTTCCACCCTCGGCACTCGATGGTAACTCCGCAGAGTCGAGCATCAAAAGGAGCGTGATGTGATGTGAGGTGTAGGGCTCTGGTCATCAATCACGTTGATTGAGGCGTCAATGATGAAGCAGGGGCAACAAGGACAAGGTGGGGGTCACTGAAGGATAACTAACCAACATATACTAAGCAGTTTAGGATAAAAAGGTTAGGTAGAACAGCAGGTACAAAAGCAGGCTATGCATCAGAATAGGAGCAATCAATTACAGTAGCAAAATCTAATGCAAGCATGAGAGAATGGAATGGGCAATATCGGGATGATCGAAGGGGGGGGGGCTTGCCTGGAAGCTCTGCTGAAAGGGAAGAAGTGCCGTTGGCGACGTAGTCGATCACAGTGACATCAGCAGCGGTCTCGGGATCTACCAAAGAGGATAGGTGGAAGAAACAGTAAATACAAAGCACATAGACGCATAACATGACAATAAGCGGTGCTAGGGGTGTTCTAATGCAGCGCTACGCGATACTGGCGAAGGAAGAAAACATACGGGAAAGTTTTTCCGGTTCCGGACGTGTGTTAGAGAGATGAACCGGAGGGAAAAGGTTACATGTTCACTATGCTAGGGATGTGTGGCAAACGAACAGACCGCATATCTGGATTCCTCTCCTCGTTTTAAGCAATTTTCATGTATAAAACTTTTTCATCCAAGCGACAGATTAATATCTATGATTTTTCAAAGTTTAAACAAATATTTTGAAATTAACAGAGTTAATTAAAAGGAAAATAGAGTTATAGCATCAGTCATGACATCATCATGACGTCAGTAGGGTCAACAGTCAACTCTGGTTGTGTTGACTGGTCAAAAGGAGCAAGGTGGCCCATCTGTCACACTCTTAGCTAACTAAGATATAATTAGACTAATCAACTTAATTAGGTTAATTAAACAAAGCTTATTCAGTTAATTAATTATTTTTCATATCATTTATTATTTCCTTTTTTTGGAAAAGGGGCGTGGGGCCCGTTGTCATAGGCCCCTGGGGCGTTAACGGGCGCGCGAGTTCGGGCGGAGCCCCATGGGGTGCGAGCGCAGCGCACATGGGCGCACACCCAGGGGCGTGGCTTTGGCCACAGCAGGAGCGGCCGATGTCGGGCGACAGCAGAGGCCACGGGCGGGGCCGAAGAGGACGGCCGCCGGCGAGGCCAAACGGCGCTGTGGCGCTGTCAGGGATGCGCAGGCCGGAGGCCACGCGCGGCGCGGCGGGCGGGGCTGCAGGGCAAGGTGGCGCGGCGCTAGGAGGAGGAGGCAGTTGCAGGGGCGGCCCGAGCAGCAAAGCTCCAGCAGACGCGCGATCGCGGGACAGAGACGGGGCGCGGGCGCAGAGAGGGCGCCGAGAAGGGCCGTGGTGCGCGGGCGCGCGCGTCAGGCATGGCCGGCGCTACACGGGCACGGTTGGCGCGTGGCCACGATGGGGGGAGGCGCGGGGTGTGGTGGACGCATCGGGGCAGAGGGGGAAGAGGAGGACATACGGCGCCTCACCCCCGCTGCAGGGGAACAACGGCGAGGCTCGGAGGAGCCGCGGTTGAGGATGAGGTCGAGGACGGCGCAGTGATGAGGACGAGGCGGCGGGGCGACATCGGGGTGAGGTGGCGCCGTTGGGGACGAAGAGGTCGAGGGCGGTGTCGGTGGGGGGAGGCGGTCCAGCAAGTGGGGCGAGGCGGCCGGCGAGCGACGGGGAGGAGGTCCTGCGACGGGATGGACCGGCGTGGAGTCGGGGGGGTCGCTCGATCCCGATCCAGATTGGATCGGGGGAGGGGGAGAGAGATCGAGGGGGAGTGGGGGGTCAATTGGGTAGTGGGCTAGGGTTAGTGGGGAGTGGGAGATGGTTATGCAGGGGGAGGTGGTCGTGTGGGCCGGCCTGGCCGACCGGCTGTATGGCCAGCTGGGCCACGAGGCCCACTGTAAAAGGGGGGTTCTGCTTTTTTTGTTATTTCTTTACCGCTTTTATTTATTTCAGAGCATCTAACCATCCCATAAATTTTGGTTTTTCCACCAATATTACCAAAAGATTATTTGTAACAACATGAGCATTTTAGTTTTCAGGTCTGGCAAATTAGAATTTTTGACTTTAAATTTGAGTTTGAAATGAACAGCAATTTGGATCAAGTGAGGATTAGCAACAATAATGTGATGACATGGTACCATTAGCAGGGGATTGTTGTAGCTTGATTATCTAGGCGTCACAATTCTCCTCCACTACAAGGAATCTCGTCCTGAGATTTAAGGGGTGGAGTAAGGGGAAAGACTCGGGAAGGACAAAGCTCAACACAAGATAGGTACCCGGGGGCTATCTCGGTGAACGTGGCATAGAGGCATCTCTCTAGTTGAAATTCAAGAAAGTCATCGAGAGCAAGGTAAGGAGGAGCAATAAGAAGCTTTAAGCAGGTAGGCAACCGTTTGTTACCTAAAACAGAGGGTGAAAGGGGTTCAGAGCAATGAGAATAAGTATTGCGTCTGATACCAGAATATATCACTAGAAAGGTGCTCGTGATGTACATACGAAGCCAAGCACGAGGAACAATTTTGAAAAAATATGGATGAATAGGAGAGTCGGGTTTTGATCTTGTGGAACTGTGGGTTATGGGCCCACCATGTGGAACAAAAATTAGGAAGGGTGATGTCATCTTGCATGATCTTGATAGCAAGGCATGTCAGACAATAACCTGCCAGTTATGTTGGCAACAACATCGGTACCAAAGGCGAGGGATGAAGAGAACCATTTTCCTGCTCGTTAAGACGAGGCGGACCAATAGGCAAAGTTCTCGTCCATCGGTGGCTACCAGAATGTCATCAACAATAGTAACAAGGTCTTACTGACAGAGTTGTACACCGAGGTGTTTACATAAGCAGGGTATTATCACTACTCAGATATGTTAGGTTACAAGAAAGGTTAAACAAAGCAATGGAGACCTGAATCAGTTATCAGTTTTCTCGAGTGTCTAACAGCTCAGAACCCGTGGAAACTTTGAATTGGCGAGAAATAATAGTTGATGAAGAACTCATAAGAAGTTATGTAGTTCCGTGATATTCTCTAGATACAAGAGGGTAATACTCGAGGGTAGAGAAGAATAGAGGTTAGACATGTGAAATGATCTGAAGAAGACAAGTACTTTAACTTGTCCGAGAAATGGGATCAAAGAAGAACAATATGGTCGAAACCACAGTTGTAAAGGACCAAATATAGTTAATAGATGAACTTATCACAAGGGGATTATTATTATAACAAGAAGCTTCCGTGATAAGTTTTCATCGGATCCATGGGCATGTTCAAGGTCGACTCCCACTTCTCTAATGCACAACTTTCCATTCACTTCTCGCATTCGAAGAAGGTGTAGCGCTGAAATTTTACATGGCGAAAAGCCAATAGAGTAAAACCCGCATAACTTTCGAGTTCACCCGAATTTAGGGAAGACATAGATTCAACCCATCGGGACATCTTAGGAACAAATTCCACAAACTTTAGGAATAAATAACTCAAGCTCGGAAGCAGAGCATGATTGACAAAATTAGGGGATACAATTTACTAAAGGCATTATGTATCCAAGGAAAAGCTCACAAGGTTACTGAATAAGTAGGACACTGTCGGATAGAACCCAACAAAGGACCTGGTGGTCCACGAGGGATCTGATGTGAGCAATGGTACTCAACCAGAAGAAGAAAGGATGCAAGGAGATCAGGTTATAGAAACAACCGACTAATTCAAAGCTCAACGCAACGAAATTATGATTTCCAATTCAAGGGATCAGAAGCAGAGGCTTTGATCAAAGACAAGTAAGTTGGATAGACATAGATTAACAATCAAGCAAGGTTTGATTTGTCAAACACCAGCTCATGTCCGGAGTGACATCTGATCCAAGGGAATAATTCTAATTAGACCGACGATCGCGAGCATTCACAAACTTATCGAATCAAATGCTCGAAATTACGATGACAAAGGATGCTAATGAGTATTGCTAGACATATGGAAGTAACCATAATGCAAGCAGATAAGGAGGAACAAGAGTAATAGGCTACTAAGTATTTTCGGAAGATCAAATAGTTTTTTAGGGCATCTTGTAATAACAAGAGCAACTGGGGATGAAGGTAAGAATGACAATGTAGGTAGTTACCCATAAGGATTTATCAGTGGTAGGGATCGCAACAGCGAAGGGCACAAGGGTCTCTAGAAAACTTCTGAGAGTAACTTCATAATCTTCTGGTGCACCAAGTAATCATCTGGAGTGAGGAGCTCTCCGAGAGAAAGTATTTATGAGAACCTAGAGTTGTTAGCAAAATCATTTAACCCGAATAGAAGAGAGATCGGATTCCTAGAGTAACGACAAGGAATAAAATATCCTAATACCACCCAATGGTGACAAGGGCCCGTAAGCCACATAGCCATGTTAGTAAAACAGTTTTTCAAAGACTAGACTCAACTTTGGCCAAGGAGTTGGAAAGGGGGATCCTACAGGCAATCGGCTCTGATACCAACTTGTGGCGCCCCCGATTCAATCATACACTAATCATACATGCAAATGTGTACGATCAAGATCAGGGACTCACGGGAAGATATCACAACACAACTCTAAACACAAATAAAAGAATACAAGCTTTATATTACAAGCCAGGGGCCTCGAGGGGTCGAATACATAGCTCGATACACAAGAGTCAGTGGAAGCAACAATATCTGAGTACATGCATAAGTTAACAAGGATGCCTTAAGAAGGCTAGCACAAAAGCAACACGATCGAAGAGGCAAGGCCTCCTGCCTGGGACCTCCTAAACTACTCCTAGTCGGCGGCGGTCTCCAAGTAGTAGTATCCGTTGGCTGTGGCATCTGGCTCCAAGGATCCACCATCTGGTTGCATCAACCGAAAAGAAGAAAGAAGGGGGAAAGGGGTAGCAATGAAACCGTGAGTACTCATCCAAAGTACTCGCAAGCATCAGATCTATACTAAGTATGCATTGGTATCAAATGGAAGGGTTGTATCTGTGGACTGAACTGCAGAATGCCGGAATAGAGGAGAAGGCCTAGCCTAACGAAGACTAGCATCTTCAAGCAGCTCCAAGCATCTTGCATCATGTTGAGGAGTAAAGAATAGAAGTTTAATTAACAAGCATGTTGTAACAACAACGCCCAGATATCCTTCCTCGACTCCCTGCGAGAAAGCAATCTTGGAGCCACATATCCATCACATATCTCAAGCATCCATTTCTAGTTATATAAGATCAGGATATAAGTCTGAACGTCAATTACTGTGGACACGGTATTCGAATATATCTTCCATGCAGGGGTGCACCGCGTTACTTGATACGTCTCCAACATATCTATAATTTTTGATCGTTCCAAGCTATTATATTACCTGTTTTGAATGATTATGGGCTTTATTATACACTTCTATATTACTTTTGGGACTAACCTATTAACCGGAGGCCCAACCCATATTGTTGTTTTATTGCCTGTTTCAGTATTTCGAAGAAAAGGAATATCAAACGGAGTCCAAACGGAATGAAACCTTCGACATCGTGATTTTTTGGAAGAATATCATCCTGGAGGCTTGGAGATCAAGTCAAAAGATACTCGAGGAGCCCAGGAGATAGGGGGCGCCCCCCCTACAGGGCGCGGCCCCCTGTCTCGTGGACCTATCGAGCACCCCCCGACCAACTTCTTTCGCCTATGTAACCCTACGTACCCTAAAACCATCGAATATCAAGATAGATCGGGAGTTCCGCCGCCGCAAGCCTCTGTAGCCACCAAAAACCTTTTGGGAGCCCATTCTGGCACCCTGCCGGAGGGGCGAACCCATCACCAGTGGCCATCTTCATCATCCCGGCCCTATCCATGACGAGGAGGGAGTAGTTCACCCTCGGGGCTGAGGGTATGTACCAGTAGCTATGTGTTTGATCTCTCTCTCGTGTTCTCTCTCATGTTCCCTCTAAGGCACGATCTTGATGTATCCCGAGCTTTGCTATTATGGTTGGATCTTATGATGTTTCTCCCCCTCTACTCTCTTGTGATGAATTGAGTTTCCCCTCTTGAAGTTATCTTATCGGATTGAGTCTTTATTTGAGAACACTTGATGTATGTCTTGCCGTGCTTATCTGTGGTGACAATGGGATATCATCTGCCTCTTGATGTATGTTTTGGTGACCAACTTGCGGGTTCCGCCCATGAATCTATGCATAGGGGTTGGCTCACGTTCTTGACTCTCCGGTAGAAACTTTGGGGCACTCTTTGAAGTACTTTGTGTTGGTTGGATGGATCTGAGATTGTGTTATGCATATCGTATAATCATGCCCACGGATACTTGAGGTGACAATGGAGTATCTAGGTGACATTAGGGTTTTGGTTGATTTGTGTCTTAAGGTGTTATTCTAGTACGAACTCTTTAATAGATCAATCCGAAAGAATAACTTTGAGGTGGTTTCGTACTCTACCATAGTCTCTACTTTTGTTCTCCGCTATTAGTGTCTTTGGAGTGACTCTTTGTTGCATGTTGAGGGATTGTTATATGATCTATCTATGTTATTATTGTTGAGAGAACTTGCACTAGTGAAAGTATAAACCCTAGGCCTTGTTTCCTATCATTGCAATACCGTTTACGCTCACTTTTATCATTAGTTACCTTGCTGTTTTTATATTTTCAGATTACAAAAACCTTTATCTACCATCCATATTGCACTTGTATCACCATCTCTTCGCTGAACTAGTGCACCTATACAATTTACCATTGTATTGGGTGTGTTGGGGACACAAGAGACTCTTTGTTATTTGGTTGTAGGGTTGTTTGAGAGAGACCATCTTCATCCTACGCCTCCCACGGATTGATAAACCTTAGGTCATCCACTTGAGGGAAATTTGCTACTGTCCTACAAACCTGTGCACTTGCAGGCCCAACAACGTCTACAAGAAGAAGGTTGCGTAGTAGACATCAAGCTCTTTTCTGGCGCCGTTGCCGGGGAGGTGAGTGCTTGAAGGTATATCTTTAGATCTTGCAATCGAATCTTTTTGTTTCTTGTTTTATCACTAGTTTAGTTTATAAAAGAAAACTACAAAAAAATGGAGTTAAGTTTGTCTCATACGCTTCGTCTTTTTAATATCTTTCGTGAGTATGATGAAAAGGAAAATTGTGCTCAAGTGTTAGAAGAAGAAATCTATAGAATGTTTGACACTAAATCTTTGAATAATGAGCATGATTGCAATGTTGTTAGTATGAATTCCTTGAATATCCATGATGCTAATGATATGCAAAGCCACAAGCTTGGGGATGCTATGTTTGATGAAGATGATATTTTTTGTCCCCCAAGTTTTGATGAGAATATTTATTATGATGAAAGCATGCCTCCTATTTATGATGATTATATTGATGAAAGTGGATTTGGAGAGGTCATGACTTTATTTAGTGATGAATCCACTATTTCGGAGGAGGTTCCAATTGATTTTGAGAACAAAGTTGCTATCTATTATGATTATTGTGATGACTTGTATGCTATTAAGAATAATGATAACCATGAAACTTGTCATCATGATTTTAGTTTTCAATTGGATTATGCCTCACATGATAATTATTTTGTTGAGTTTGCTCCCACTACTATTCATGAGAAGAAATTTGCTTATGTGGAGAGTAGTAAATTTTATATTCTTTTAGATCATGAAAAGAATGCTTTAGGTGCTGGTTATATTGTTGAATTCATTCATGATGCTACTGAAAATTATTATGAGGGAGGAATATATGCTTGTAGAAATTGCAATAATGTCAAGTTTCCTCTCTATGTGTTGAAAATCTTGAAGCTATGCTTGTTTTACCTCCCTATGCTAATTGATTATTGTTCCCATAAGTTGTTTGCTCACAAAATCCCTGTGCATAGGAAGTGGGTTAGGCTTAAATGTGCTAGTAATATGCTTCATGATGCTCCCGTTATGTTTCAATTCTTATCTTTTATGTGAGCATCATTGTCATCATCATGCCTAGCTAGAAAGGCATTAAAGAAAAGCGCTTGATGGGAGACAACCCAATATTTACCCTTACTGTTTTTGTATGTTCACATGATTATGCTACTGTAGTAATCATGTTTTATAGCTTTTGTTTCAATAAAGTGCCAAGTAAGACCTTTAGGATAACTTATGGTGATAGTTGTGTTGATCCTGCTGAAAATCAAAAACTTTTGCACCAAGTAAATTAGTTTTGTTAATTCACAGAAACATGCTTCTGATCTGATTCGTTTTTCTCTGGATTGTCACACAAATTTCTTAGGACTTCCTAATGTGGTATAATTGTTGGGGTTCCAGAAGTATACGTTTGATACAGATTACTACAGACTATTCTGTTTTTGACAGATTCTGTTTTCTATGTGTTGTTTGCTTATTTTGATGAATCTATGAGTAGTACCAGAGGGTATGAACCATAGATAAGTTGGAGTAAAGTATATATTACACCAATATGAATTTATAATGAGTTCATTACAGTACCTAAGTGGTGGTTTTATTTTCTTATACTAACGGAGCTTACGAGTTTTCTGTTGAGTTTTGTGTTGTGGAGTTTTCAAGTTTTGGGTAAAGATTCGATGGACTATGGAATAAGGAGTGGCAAGAGCCTAAGATTGGGGATGCCCAAGGCACCCCAAGGTAATATTAAAGGACAACCAAAAGCCTAAGCTTGGGGATGCCCCGGAAGGCATCCCCTCTTTCGTCTTCGTTCATCGGTAACTTTAGTTGGAGCTATATTTTTATTCGCCACATGATACGAGTTTTGCTTGGAGTGTCATTTTCTCTCATTATTATTTGCTTTATATTATTTAGATTAATGTTTTGCGTCTTTATTTTCAATAAAAATGTCAAGGATAGCCTTTGCCATGCTTATTTTGCTAGTATACATGTTGCTGTTTGAAAATAGAAAGTTTACCGCTGTTGCAAAAATTCCCTAGAAAAGTCAGAGAATGGTATAATGTTGAAACTTTTTGCATATTGAGCTCTGATAAATTTACTACAGTGGGAATTTTCTCTCATAATTTTTGTAGTTAGGTAAGTATTGATACTCTTGCATTCTTTACAGACTGTACTGTTTTGGCAGATTGCTGTTATGGTTGCATTGTTTGCATATGTTTGCTTGTTTAATGATTCTATTTGAGGATAGGAGTGTTAAATATGCAGAGGAATTTAGTATTTAATGTTGAATAATTATTTAAGTGATTTGTTAAAGTAGAAAATGATAAGGTTTTGCATTGGTTTATACTAACCTATCTCACGAGTTCTTGTTGAGTTTGTTGTGGATGAAGCTTTTGATAAAAAGAAAAACCATGATATGAGAGGAATTAAGGAGACACAAAAGTTCAAGCTTGGGGATTCCCAAGGCACCCCAAGATAATATTTCAAGAAGTCTCAAACATCTAAGCTTGGGGATGCCCCGGTAGGCATCCCACCTTTCCTCTTCAACAACTATCGGTTAGTATTGGTTGAGCCTAAGTTTTTGCTTCTTCACATGAGTTGTGCTATCCTTGCAATGTCATTTTATTTTGTTTTGCTTGTTGTTTGAATACAATACCAAGATCTGAAATTCTTTAATGAGAGAGAGTCTTCACATAGTTGCATAATTATTTAGCTACTCATTGATCTTCACTTATATCTTGTTGGAGTAGTTTGTCGTTTGCTCTAGTGCTTCACTTATATCTTTTAGAGCACGGCGGTGGTTTTATTTTGTAGAAATTAATGAGCTCTCATGCTTCACTTATATTCTTTTGAGAGTCTTAAACATCATGGTAATTTGAATGAAAACTATCATAGGAAGTGAATTGGATGCTATGATCAATTTGATACTTGATAATTGTTTTAAGATATGGATGTAGTGATATTAAAGTCATGCTAGTTGGGTGATTATGAATTTAAAGAATACTTGTGTTGAAGTTAGCAAGTCTCGTAGCATGCACGTATGGTTAAAGTTGTGTAACAAAATTTAAACATAAAGTGTACCTAGCTTGTGCATCCTTATGAGTGGCAGTCGGGGACGAGCGATGGTCTTTTCCTACCAATCTATCCCCCTAGGAGCATGAGCGTAGTACTTGATTTTTGATGACTTCTAAATTTTTGCAATAAGTATATGAGTTCTTTTGACTAATGTTGAGTCCATGGATTATACGCACTTTTACCTTTCCACCTTTGCTAGCCTCTTCGGTACCGTGCATTGCCCTTTCTCACCTTGAGAGTTGGTGCAAACTTCGTCGGTGCATCCAAACCCCGTGATATGATACGCTCTATCACACATAAACTTCCTTTTATCTTCCTCAAAACAGCCACCATACCTACCTATTATGGCATTTCCATATCCATTCCGAGATATATTGCCATGCAACTTTCCACCGTTCCGTTTATCATCATCATGACAGACATTACTTTTGTCATATTGCCATTGCATGATCATGCAGTTGACATCGTATTTGTGGCAAATCCACCATGCATTAATTTTTATACATGTCACTTTTGATTCATTGCACCATCCCGGTACACCGCCAGAGGCATTCATATAGAGTCATATCTTGTTCTAGTTTCGAGTTGTAATTCATATGTTGTAATCAATAGAAGTGTGATGATCATCATTATTAGAGCATTGCCCAAACAAAAAAAGAAAAAAAAGAAAAAAAAGGGAGAAAGGCCAAAAGAAAAAAAAGAGGCCCAAAGAAAAAAAAAGAAAATAAGAAAATAAATAAAAAGGGCAATGCTACTATCTCTTTTTCCACACTTGTGCTTCAAAATAGCACCATGATTTTCATATAGTGAGTCTCATATGTTGTCACTTTCATATACTAGTGGGAATTTTTCATTATATAACTTGACTTGTATATTCCTACAATGGGCTTCCTCAAATGCCCTAGGTCTTCGTGAGCAAGCAAGTTGGATGCGCACCCACTAGTTTTCTTTTGTTGAGCATTCATTTATAGATCTAGTGCATCCGTTACATGGCAATCCCTACTCCTCATGTTGACATCAATTGATGGGCATCTCCATAGCCCATTGATTATCCTCGTCAATGTGAGACTTTCTCCCTTTTTGTCTTCTCCACACAATCCCCATCATCATATTCTATTCCACCCATAGTGCAATCCATGGCTCACGCTCATGTATAGCGTGAAGGTTGAAAAAGTTTGAGATTATTTAAGTATGAAACAATTGCTTGGCTTGTCATCGGGGGTATAGAAGTTGGGAACATCTTTGTGTGACGAAAATGAAGCATAGCCTAACTATATGAATTTGTAGGGATGAACTTTCTTTTGCCATGTTATTTTGAGAAGACATGATTGCTTTGATTAGTATGCTTGAAATGTTACTATTTCTTTTATCAATATGAACTTTTATTTTGAATCATTTGGATCTGAACATTCATGCCACAATAAAGAAAATTACTTTGATAATCATGCTAGGTAGCATTCCACATCAAAAATTCTGTTTTTATCATTTACCTACTCGAGGACGAGCAGGAAATAAGCTTGGGGATGCTTGATACGTCTCCAATGTATCTATAATTTTTGATTGTTCCATGCTATTATATTACCTGTTTTGAATGATTATGGGCTTTATTATACACTTTTATATTAATTTTGGGACTAACCTATTAATCGGAGGCCCAGCCCATATTGCTGTTTTATTGTCTGTTTCAGTATTTCGAAGAAAAAGAATATCAAACGGAGTCCAAACGGAATGAAACCTTCGACATCGTGATTTTTTGGAAGAATATCATCCTGGAGGCTTAGAGATCAAGTCAGAAGATACTCGAGGAACCCAGGAGATAGGGGGCGCCCCCCCTACAGGGCGCGGCCCCCTGTCTCGTGGACCCCTCGAGCACCCCCCGACCGACTTCTTTCGCCTATATAACCCTACGTACCCTAAAACCATCGAATATCAAGATAGATCGGGAGTTCCGCCGCCGCAAGCCTCTGTAGCCACCAAAAACCTTTCGGGAGCCCATTTCGGCACCCTGCCGGAGGGGCGAACCCATCACCAGTGGCCATCTTCATCATCCTGGCCCTATCCATGACGAGGAGGGAGTAGTTCACCCTCGGGGCTGAGGGTATGTACCAGTAGCTATGTGTTTGATCTCTCTCTCGTGTTCTCTCTCATGTTCCCTCTAAGGCACGATCTTGATGTATCCCGAGCTTTGCTATTATAGTTGGATCTTATGATGTTTCTCCCCCTCTACTCTCTTGTGATGAATTGAGTTTCCCCTCTTGAAGTTATCTTATCGGATTGAGTCTTTATTTGAGAACACACTATGTATGTCTTGGCGTGCTTATCTGTGGTGACAATGGGATATCATGTGCCTCTTGATGTATGTTTTGGTGACCAACTTGCGGGTTCCGCCCATGAACCTATGCATAGGGGTTGGCACACGTTCTTGACTCTCCGGTAGAAACTTTGAGGCACTCTTTGAAGTACTTTGTGTTGGTTGGATGAATCTGAGATTGTGTGATGCATATCGTATAATCATGCCCACGTATACTTGAGGTGACAATGGAGTATCTAGGTGACATTAGGGTTTTGGTTGATTTGTGTATTAAGGTGTTATTCTAGTACGAACTCTTTAATAGATCGATCCGAAAGAATAACTTTGAGGTGGTTTCATACCCTACCATAATCTCTATGTTTGTTCTCCGCTATTAGTGGCTTTGGAGTGACTCTTTGTTGCATGTTGAGGGATTGTTATATGATCTATCTATGTTATTATTGTTGAGAGAACTTGCACTAGTGAAAGTATGAACCCTAGGCCTTGTTTCCTATCATTGCAACACCATTTACGCTCACTTTTATCATTAGTTACCTTGCTGTTTTTATATTTTCAGATTACAAAAACCTTTATCTACCATCCATATTGCACTTGTATCACCATCTCTTCGCCGAACTAGTGCACCTATACAATTCACCATTGTATTGGGTGTGTTGGGGACACAAGAGACTCTTTGTTATTTGGTTGCAGGGTTGTTTGAGAGAGACCATCTTCATCCTACGCCTCCCACGGATTGATAAACCTTAGGCCATCCACTTGAGGGAAATTTGCTACTGTCCTACAAACATGTGCACTTGCAGGCCCAACAACGTCTACAAGAAGAAGGTTGCGTAGTAGACATCATTACCCAACACGCTTGATTACTCTGTCCAGACACATCTTTCTGGGGCCAATGCCCGGCCTCAGAAGATCAACACGTCACAGCCCTACCTAGGCTCAGCAGAGAGGTCCCCTCCGGTCTACATCCTAAGCACTCCGGGGTCTTGGGCCCATCACCTACAGCACTCTGGGTCGTTGCGAGCAGGGTGGATACCTGCACCTCCTTGGATGGCCAGCACGATCCAACCGTGCCGCACTACTGAACTGGACATCTAACAAAGCTTCGGCTGATACTGTGATGTCGAGGCCCATAACTATTCTCGTGTGGTGGTTAGTGCGTAAAGGCTAGAGGCCAACTCAGAACAAATACCCAAACCTGTTAGTGCATTGGGGGCTCATGGAGATGAGCAAAGACTCACGGTAATGTGACCCCATCGCCCCGTCTTGTGGACTTACGACAAGGGCCCAGACTGCCCGACCATGCCACGTGGAAAACTCGCGGGTGCTCTCCGGGCCCGCCCGACTTTCACATCATCTCGCGGGTACCCCTCAGGGCCGACCCAACTTCAACAATGGTCTAAAGTAAGTCAAGGTAACCGTGTGTCCAAACATGAAGGGGAAAACCCGAGGAACCACCCTCGGTGGATTCCACTCGATGTAATCATTAAGGTGAACGTAAGAGGAACCACCCTCGAGGTTCACACTTGAAGTGTTGCACGACAGAGCCGTATCGGGAATGGTGAAGGAGGAACCACCCTCGTTGACCACGACTGAATAGCTACACTACAGAGATCTCATCAAGAGTGATGTATGAGGTTCCACCCTCGGCACTCGATGGTAACTCTACAGAGTCGAGCATCAAAAGGGGCGTGATGTGATGTGAGGTGTCGGGCTCTGGTCGTCGATCACGTTGATCGAGGCGTCGATGATGAAGCAGGGACAACAAGGACAAGGTGGGGGTCACTGATGGATCACTAACCAACCTATACTAAGCAGTTTAGGATAAACAGGTAAGGTACAATAGCAGGTACAAAAGCAGGCTATGCATCAGAATAGGAGCAATCAATTACAGTAGCAAAATCTAATGAAAGCATGAGAGAATGGAATGGGCGATATCAGGATGATCAAAGGGGGGGCTTGCCTGGAAGCTCCGCTGAAAGGGAAGAAGTGTCGTCGGCGACGTAGTCGATCACAGTGACATCAGCAGCGGTCTCGGGGTCTACTGGAGAGGAGAGGGGGGAGAAACAGTAAATACAAAGCACATAGATGCATAACCTGACAATAAGCGGTGCTGGGGGTGTTCTAACGCAGTGCTACGCGATACTAGCGAAGGGAGAAAACATACAGGAAAGTTTTCCAGGTTCTGGACGTCTGTTAGACAGATGAACCGGAGGGGAAAGGTTGCATGTTCTCTATGCTAGGGATGTTTGGCGGACGAATGGACCATGTATCTGGATTTTTCTCCTCGTTCTAAGCAACTTTCATGTATAATACTTTTTCATCCGAGCTACGAATTAATATCTATGATTTTTCAAAGTTTAAACAAATATTCCGAAATTTAAAAAATTAATTAAAAGGAAAACAGAGTTATAGCATCAGTCATGACATCATCATGACGTCAACAGCGTCAAGAGTCAACTCCGGTCGTGTTTACTCGTCAAAAGGAGCAGTGGGGCCCATCTGTCACACTCTGAGCTAACTAAGATCTAATTAGACTAATCAAGTTAATTAGGTTAATTAAACAAAGTTTATTAAGTAAATTAATTATTTTTTATATCATTTATTATTTCTTTATTTTTTGGAAAAGGGGCGTGGGGCCCGTTGTCATAGGCCCCTGGGGCCTTAACAGTCACGCGGGTTTGGGCGGAGCCCCTGGGGTGCGAGCGCAGCCCACATGGGCGCACACCCACGGGCGTGGCTTTGGCCACAGCAGGAGCGGCCAATGTCGGCCGATGGCGGAGGCCACGGGCGGGGCCGAAGAGGACGGCCGCCGGCGTGGCCAAACAACATTGTGGCGTGGTCAGGGATGCGCATGCCGGAGGCCACGCGCAGCGCGGCGGGCGGGGCTGCAAGGCAAGGCGGCGTCGCGCTAGGAGGAGGAGGAGGTTGCAGGGCGGCCCGAGCGACAAAGCTCCGGTGGACATGCGGTCGTGGAACAGAGGCGGGGCGTGGGCGCAGTGAGGGCGCCGAGAAGGGCCGCGGTGCGCGGGCGAGCGCGTCGGGCATGGCTGGCGCTACACGGGCACGGCCGTTGCGTGGCCACGGTGGGGTGAGGCATGGGGTGTGGTGGACGCATCGGGGCAGAGGGGGAAGAGGAGGACGGACGGCGGCTCACCTCCGTTGCAGGGGAACACTGGCGAGGCTCAGTGGAGCCGCGGTGAGGAGGAGGTCGAGGACGGCACATTGATGAGGACGTGGCAGCGGGGCGACGTCGGGGCGAGGTGGCGCCATCGGGGACGAAGAGGTCGAGGGCGGTGTCGGTGGGGCGAGACGGTCCAGCGAGTGGGGCAAGGCGGAGGAAGGTGAGGCGGCCGGTGATTGACGGGGAGGAGGTCCGGCGACGGGACGGCCCAGCATGGAGTCGAGGGGGGGGGTTCGCCCGATCCTGATCCAGATTGGATCGAGGGAGGGGAGAGAGATCGAGGGGGAGTGGGGGTCAATTGGGTGGTGGGATAGGGTTAGTGGGGAGTGGGGGATGGTTATGCAAGGGGGAGGTGGTCGTGTGGGCCGGCCTGGCCGGCCGGCTGTATGGCCAGCTGGGCCACGAGGCCCACTGGAAAGGGGAGGGTGGTTTGCTGCTTTTTTGTTATTTCTTTACTGCTTTTATTTCTTACAGAGCATCTAACCATCCCATAAAATTTTGGTTTTTCCACCAATATTACCAAAAGATTATTTGTAACAACTTGAGCATTTTAGTTTTCAGGTCTGGCAAATTAGAATTTTTGACTTTAAATTTGAGTTTGAATATGAACAGCGATTTGGATCAAGTGAGGATTAGCAACAATAATGTAATGACATGGCACCATTAGCGGGGGATTACTGTAGCTTGATTATCCGGGCGTCACATCACGCCCTTGACTCAACACTAATATTTATTATATGTATAGCTCACGGACTCGATTACATAGAAGGATCATAAAGCAAAACTCAAAACTAAATCATACTAAAACTTTATTCTAACAGATCAAGAGATTACCAAAAGGATCGAACTAAGAAAAACGATAAAGATAGGAGTGTGATGGTGATACGATACCGGGGCACCTCCCCCAAGCTTGGCAGTTGCCAAGGGGAGTGCCCATACCCATGTATTTATGTCTCTTTCTTCGGAGGTGGTGATGGTAGAGTTGCGGATGATGTAGGCTAGTCTTCCATCTTCCACGGCATAGGCCCGCCATCATAAAAGGATGATCGAGTCTCTGGGATCCTCAAATCTGCAGCCAAACTCATCCTCTTGAATCTATATTCATACTCAAAGTTTTGGTTTTGCAGGTCATAGATCTGGGCCTGGAGGTGCTCGATTTTCTCGTGAAGCTTGAAGATGGTCTCCCCAATGTTCTTGACATCCAGCTTGTGGTTGTTGGTGAACTCCGTGATCATTATGTAGTTGGCGTCGAGTCCGCATTCCACCATCTCCTGGCACTTGAAAACTTGTTGCTCCATTGTTTCGAGCCTTGTCTCCGTGCTTCCGGTCCTCCTTGGTCCCTCAACATCACGGATGTGCAGCAAACCCTCACGCATCTCAATGGTTTGAGGATGTTGCAGCACTTCCGCGAGGTAGGGATTGATGACCTTCTCGAAGAACTTGTCCTTGGGGGCGTTTGGAGACGTCATGGTGATCTAGATCTGTCAGAAAAACAGCTCGAAACAAAGACACAGGATATTTGCGTGATACGGTGGTCAAAACCTTCGGGAGATTATATAATGAATTTTTACTAACCAAAAGAAGTATAATGCAAGAAAAAGGAGTCCTAAGAGGACACGAGGTGCCCACGAGGCAGGGGGCGCGCCCAGGGGGTAGGGCGCGTCCTCCACCCTCATGGATGCCTTGTGTCCTTCCCGGACTACTTCTTATTTTCCTATTTTCTTAAATATTCCAAAACGGAGAAAAAATGCTATTAGAACTGTTTTGGAGTTGGTTTACTTACCGTACCACATACCTATTCCTTTTCGGAGTCTGAAACATTCTGGAAAGTGTCCCTTATGTATTCCTCCGGGGTTATGGTTTCAATAACATTGGTTTCAACATTTATGGGATTACCTGGGATATAATGTTTGATCCTTTGACCGTTCACCACCTTCGGATTTGTGCCTTCGAATTTGTTGATTTTTATGGCACCGGAACAATAGACCTCCTCGATAACATAAGGGCCTTCCCATTTAGAGAGAAGTTTTCCTGCAAAAAATCTTAAACGAGAGTTGTATAGCAAAACATAATCACCTACATTAAACTCACGCTTTTATATCCTTTTGTCATGCCATCTTTTAACCTTTTATTTAAATAGTTTGGCATTCTCATATGCCTGGGTTCTCCACTCATCAAGTGAGCAAATGTCAAATAGCATCTTCTCAATGGCAAGTTTGAAATCATAATTGAGCTCTTATATTCTAGTTCGGGAGGTAAGTGACACGCTTTTCCGTAAACCATTTTATAAGGAGACATACCCATAGGATTTTTATATGTAGTTCTATAGGCCCATAATGCATCATCAAGTTTCTTGGACCAATTCTTTCTAGATCTATTAACAGTCTTTTGCAAAATTAATTTGAGCTCTCTTTTACTCAGTTCTACTTGGCCACTAGACTATGGGTGATATGGAGATGCAATTATATGATTAACATCATATTTTGCAAGCATTTTACCGAAAGCACCATGAATAAAATGTGGACCACCATCAGTATTTAAGTATCTAGGGACTCCAAACCTTAGAAAAATAACTTCTTTGAGCATCTTAATAGAGGTTTTATGATCAACACTACTAGTTGGAATAGCTTCTACCCACTTAGTAATGTAATCAACAATAACTAAAACATGTGTATACCCATTAGAGGAAGGAAACGGTCCCATATAATCAAAGCCCCAAACATCAAATGGTTCAATAACAAGTGAATAATTCATAGGTATTTCTTGACGTCTACTAATATTACCGATTCTTTGACATTCATCACAAGACAAGACAAACTTATGGGCATCTTTGAAGAGAGTAGGCCAATAAAAACCGGATTGCAATACCTTATGTGCAGTTCTATCTCCAGCATGGTGTCCTCCATAAGCCTCGGAGTGACACTTGCGTAGGATCTGTTCCTATTCATGCTCAGGTACACAACTTCTAATAACACCATCTACTCCTTTATAAAGGTGTGGGTCATCCCAGAAGTAATGTCTTAAATCATAGAAAAACTTTTTCTTTTGCTGGTATGTGAAACTAGGTGGTATAAATTTGGCAACAATGTAATTAGCATAATCAGCATACCATGGAGCAGTACGAGAAGCATTTCTGACAGCTAATTGTTCATCAGGAAAGCTATCATCAATAGGTAGTGGGTCATCAAGAACATTTTCTAACCTAGACAAGTTGTCTGCAACGGGGTTCTCAGCTCCCTTTCTATCAATAATATGCAAACCAAATTCTTGTAGTAAGAGAACCCATCTAATAAGTCTAGGTTTAGCATCTTTCTTTTCCATAAGATATTTAATAGAAGCATGATCAGTGTGAATGGTTACTTTAGAGTCAATAATGTAAGGTCTGAACTTATCACAAGAAAATACAACTGCTAAAAATTCTTTTTAGTAGTAGCATAATTTCTCTAGGTACTGTCTAGAGTTTTACTAGCATATTGGATAACATTTAGTTTCTTATCAACTCTTTGTCCTAGAACATCACCTATAGCATAATCACTAGCATCACACATAATTTCAAAGGATAAATTCCAATTAGGTGGCTGAACAATAGGGGCAGAAATCAAAGCTTTCTTAAGTATTTCAAATGCTTCTACACAATCATCATCAAAGACAAACGGAATATCTTTTTGTAAGAGGTTAGTAAGAGGCCTAGAAATTTTAGAGAAGTCTTTAATGAACCTCCTATAAAAACCGGCATGACCAAGGAAACTTCTTATACCTTTAATGTCCTTGGGACATGGCATCTTTTCAATAGCGTCAACTTTAGTTTTATCAAACTCAATACCTCTTTCAGAAATTTTATGCCCCAAGACAATACCTTCATTAACCATAAAGTGGCACTTCTCCCAATTCAAGACAAGATTAGTTTCTTCGCATCTCTACAAAACTTGATCAAGGTTGCTCAAGCAATCATCAAAAGAAGTTCCATATACGGAAAAATCATCCATGAAAACCTCAACAATCTTTTCACAAAAATCAGAGAATATAGCCATCATGCATCTTTGAAAGGTAGCAGGTGCATTACATAAACCAAAAGGCATACGTCTATAAGCAAAGGTAAAGAAAGGGCAAGTAAAAGTGGTCTTATCTTGATCCTCTTTTGACACAGGTACTTGAGAGAAACCAGAATAACCATCTAGAAAGCAAAAAAGGGTATGTTTAGATAATCTTTCTAGCATTTTATCAATAAAAGGTAAAGGGTAATGATCTTTTCTAGTAGCTTTATTTAATTTGCGGAAATCAATTACCATCCTATAACCTATAACAATTCTTTGTGGGATTAATTCATCTTTATCATTAGGAACAACAGTAATACCTCCCTTCTTAGGGACACAATGGGCAGGGCTTACCCACTGAGTATCGGCAACGGGATAAATTATACCTGCCTCCAGAAGCTTTAGTATATCTTTTCTTACCACTTCTTTCATCTTAGGATTTAACCGTCATTGGTGATCAACAACCGGTTTAGCGTCTTTCTCCAATTTTATCTTGTGTTGGCATAGAGTGGGACTAATGCCTTTAAGGTCATCAAGAGTATATCCAATAGCAGCACGGTGCTTCTTTAGAGTTTTCAATAATTTCTCCTCTTCCTTCGCTGAAAGGTTAGCACTAATAATAACATGATATATCTTCTTTTCATCAAGATAAGCATATTTAAGAGTATCAGGTAATGGTTTAAGCTCAAACACGGGATCACCCTTGGGTGGTGGAGGATCCCCTAGGATTTCAACAGGAAGGTTGTGTTTCAAATAGGTCCCTGTTTAAAGAATACTTCATCTATTTCCCTTCTTTCATTCATAAACATATCATTTTCATGGTCTAGCAAATATTGTTCTAAAGGATCATTAGGAGGCACGCAATAGAAGCAAGACCAATAATTTCATCCTTACTAGGCAATTCTTTATCATGGGGTTGTCTATGAAATTTAGCAAAGTTAAATTCATGAGACATATCCCCTAACCAAATCGTAACAATATCATTTTCGCAATCTATCCTAGCATTAACAGTGTTCAAGAAGGGTCTACCAAATATAATGGGACAAAAGTCATCTTGTGGGGAACCAAGAACAAGAAAATCAGCAGGATATTTAACTTTCCCACAGAAGACTTGAACATCTCTAACAATCCCAACTGGTGAAATAGTATCTCTATTGGCAAGCTTAATTGTAATATCAACGCCTTCTAACTCAGCAGGTGCAATATCATGCATAATTTCTTCATATAAAGAATGAGGTATTGCACTCGCACTAGCACTCGTATCACATAAGCCATGATATCAATGATCTCCTATTTTAATAGAAATAACAGGCATGCCTACAACAGGTCTATGTTTATTTTTAGTATTGGGTCTAGCAATTCTAGTTTCTTCATCACAAAAGTAAATAACATGCCCATCAATATTATCGTCCAAGAGATCTTTAACCATAGCAATACTAGGTTCAACTTTAATTTGCTCAGGGGGTGTAGGTGTTCTAGTATTACTCTTACGAACCACAGTTGAAGCTTTAGCATGATCCTTTATTCTAATAGGGAAAGGTGGTTTCTCAATATAAGCGGTAGGAACAATAGGATCAACATTATAAGTGATAGTCTTTTCTTCAACTTTAATAGGTTCAACTACTTTTACTTCAATGGGAGGATGATATTTAAACCACTTCTCCTTAGGGAGATCGACATGAGTAGCAAATTATTCACAGAAAGAAGCTACTATCTCTGAGTCAAGTCCATATTTAGTGCTAAATTCACGGAAAACATTGGTATCCATAAAAGATTTAACACAATCAAACTTAGGTGTCATACCTGACCCCTTACCTTCGTCCAGATCCCATTCTTCAGAGTTGCATTTAATTCTTTCCAATAAATCCCATCTGAATTCAATAGTCTTCATCATAAAAGAACAAGTACAAGAAGTATCGAGCATGGAGCGATTGTTGAGAGAAAGCCGAGCATAAAATTTTGAATAATAATTTCTCTTGAGAACTCATGATTGGGGCATGAATATAACACTGACTTAAGCCTCCCCCAAGCTTGAGCGATGCTTTCTCCTTCGCGAGGCCAAAAATTACATATATAATTATGATCACGATGAACCTGATGCATAGGATAAAACTTATGATGAAATTCCAATTTCAATCGGTTGTAGTTCCATGATCCCATATCATCACATAGCCTAAACCATATCAATGCCTCTCCCTTCAAAGATAAAGGGAAGACCTTCTTCTTGATAACATCCTTGGGCATACCTACAAGCTTAAATAATCCACAAACTTCATCCACATAGATTAGGTGCAAATCGGGATGCAATGTTCCATCTCTTGTAAAGGGATTAGCTAGCAGTTTCTCTATCATACCCGAAGGGATTTCAAAGTAAACATTTTCAGTAGATTTAGTAGGTTGAGGAGAAACTCTTTGCTCTACTGGCCGGGGTGAAGATTCCCCGAACAAGCCCCTCAAAGGATTACTTTCCATAGTAACAAGTGACCGTAAATTTCAGCACACTATATAAATTTTTCCTTACCAATTTCCACTTACCAAAGGCGCTTCACCCACCCGGCAATGGCGCCAGAAAAGAGTCTTGATGACCCACAAGTATAGGGGATATACCGTAGTCCTTTCAATAAGTAAGTGTGCCGAACCCAACGAGGAGCAGAAGGAAATGACAAGTGGTTTTCAGTAAGGTATTCTCTGCAAGCATTGAAATTATCGGTAACAGATAGTTTTGTGATAAGGTAATTTGTAACGGGTAACAAGCAACAAAAGTAAACAAGGTGCAGCAAGGTGGCCCAATCCTTTTTGTAGCAAAGGACAAGCCTGGACAAACTCTTATATAAAGGAAAGCGCTCCTGAGGACACATGGGAATTATCGCCAACCTAGTTTTCATCACGCTCATATGATTGGCTTTCGTTACTTTGATAATTTGATATGTGGGTGGACCGGTGCTTGGGTGCTGCCCTTACTTGGACAAGCATCCCACTTATGATTAACTACTCTCACAAGCATCCGCAACTACGAAAGAAGAATTAAGGTAAACCTAACCATAGCATGAAACATATGGATCCAAATCAGCCCCTTACGAAGCAACGCATAAACTAGGGTTTAAGCTTCTGTCACTCTAGCAAACCATCATCTACTTATTACTTCCCAATGCCTTCTCCTAGGCCCAAATAATGGTGAAGTGTCATGTAGTCAACGTTCACATAACACCACTAGAGGAAAGACAACATACATCTTATCAAAATATCGAACGAATACCAAATTCACATGACTACTTATAACAAGACTTCTCCCATGTCCTCAGGAACAAACGTAACTACTCACAAAATCATATTCATGTTCATAATCATAGGGGTATTAATATGCATTAAGGATCTGAACATATAATCTTCCACCGAATAAACCAACTAGCATCAACTACAAGGAGTAATTAACACTACTAGCAACCCACAGGTACCAATCTGAGGTTTTGAGACAAAGATCGGATACAAGAGATGAACTAGGGTTTGAGAGGAGATGGTGCTAGTGAAGATGTTGATGGATATTGACCCCCTCCCGATGAGAGGATTGATGGTGATGACGATGGTGATGATTTCCCCCTCCCAGAGGGATGTTTCCCCGACAGAACAGGTCCACCGGAGCCCTAGATTGGTTCCACCAAGGTTCCGCCTCGAGACGGCAACGCTTCATCCCGAAATCCTCCTTTTGATTTTTTCGTGGGCGAAAGACTTCATATAGAAAAATATGGGAACCGGAGGCCTGCCAGGGGGCCCACGAGACAGGGGGCGCGCCCCCACCCTCGTGGCCAGGGTGTGGGCCCCCTCTAGTTGATTCTTTCGCCAGTATTTTTTATTAATTCCAAAACGTTCCTCCATGAAGTTTCAGGACTTTTGGAGTTGTGCAGAATAGGTATCTAATATTTGCTCCTTTTCTAGCCTAGAATTCCAGCTGCCGGCATTCTCCCTCTTCATGTAAACCTTGTAAAATAAGAGACAAAAGGCATAAGTATTGAGACATAATGTGTTATAACAGCCCATAATGCAATAAATATCAATATCAAAGCATGATGCAAAATGGACATATCAGGGAGACTATCATTTGAAGCACAAGAGCAAGGAGTTCATCATCAACACACCATCTATTACCTTTTGGAGAGTGGTGTCTCCTAGATTGGTTAGGTGTCACTTCGGAGCCTCCGTCAAGATTGTGGAGTTGAACCAAGGAGTTTGTACGGGCAAGGAGATTGCTTACTTCGTGAAGATCTACCCTAGTGAGGCAAGTCGTTCGTGGGCGATGGCCATGGTGGGATAGACAAGGTTGCTTCTTCATGGACCCTTCATGGGTGGAGCCCTCCGTGGACTCACGCAGCCGTTACCCTTCGTGGGTTGAAGTCTCCATCAACGTGGATGTACGATAGCACCTCCTATCGGAACCACACCAAAAATCTCTGTGTCTCCAATTGCGTTTGCACACTCCAATCACATCCCTTTACATTCTTGCAATTTGCATGCTTTACTTTTCGCTTCTCATATACTCTTGTCATGCCTGCTTGATATGTATTGTGAATGTTTAAACTTGTGCTTAAACTCCACCTCAACTTGAAGAACTTAAAAATTGCTACTTTTCTTGGTTGAGAGTCTACTCACCCCCCTCTAGACACCTCTTCTCGATCCTTTAAAACTTCTTCTAGCTCCGACCGATCAAGTACCAAACACACAACACCTCCGAGTTCTGCACACGTTCAGCTCGATGACGTCCCTCGCCCTCTTGATCCAGCAAGGTGTCAAGGAAGTAGACAAGTTTCGTCGGCATGATGGCGTGGTGACGGTGATGGTGATGTGATCCGTGCAGGGCTTCGCCTAAGCACCACGAGAATATGACCGGGGGTGTAAACTGTGGAGGAGGGCGCCGCACATGGCTAACAATTGATGGTCTATGTTCTAGGGGCACCCCCACATATATATAGGTTGGGGGAGAGGGGAGGAAGCCAGGGGCGCCCAAGCAGGTCAAATCCTACTTGGGGTTCCTCCCTAATTTGCCCCCCCTTTCCTTATTTTACCGGAGAAGAAAGGGAAGAGAGAAGAGAGAAAGGAAGGGGGGCCGAACTCCCCTTATTTCTTCTCCAATTCGGCCTCCTGCCTAAGGGGGGCGCGCTACCCCTTGTGGGCTGGTGTGCTCCCCTCTTATGGCCCATATGACCCATATCTTCTCACTGGGGGTTCCGGTAACCCCTCCGGTACTCCGATATGTACCCGGTACCCTCCGGAACACTTCCAGTGTTCGAATACTATCATCCTATATATAAATCTTTACCTATCGACCATTTTGAGACTCCTCGTCATGTTTGTGATCTCATCTGGGACTCCGAACAACATTCGGACACCAAATCACATAACTCATATAATACAATATCGTGGTCGAACATTAAGCGTGCGGACCCTACGGGTTCGAGAACTATGTAGACATGACCGAGACACCTCTTCGGTCAATAGACAATAGCGGAACATGGATGCTCATATTGGCTCCCAAATATTCTACAAAGATCTCTATCGGTCGAACCGTTATGACAACATACGCTATTCCCTTTGTCATCGGTATGTTACTTGCTCAAGATTCGATCGTCAGTTACATCATACCTAGTTCAATCTTGTTACCGGCAAGTCTCTTTACTCATTCCGTAATACATCATCCTGTAACTAACTCATTAGTCACTTTGCTTGCAAGGCTTCTTATGATGTGTATTGCCGAGAGGGCCCAAAGATACCTCTCTGATACTCAGAGTGACGAATCCTACTCTCGATCTATGCCAAGCTAACAAACACCTTCAGAGATACCATTAGAGAATCTTTATAATCACCCAGTTACATTGTGACGTTTGGTAGCACACAAGGCATTCCTCCGGTATCCGGGATTTGCATAATCTTATAGTCGAAGGAATATGTATTTGACATGAAGAAAGCAATAGCAATAAAACTGAACGATCATAATGCTAAGCTAACGAATGGGTCTTGTCCATCACATCATTCTCCTAATGATATGATCTCTTTCATCAAATGACAACACATGTCTATGGTTAGGAAACTTAACCATCTTTGATCAACGAGCTAGTCTAGTAGAGGCTTACTAGGGACACGGTATTTTGTCTATGTATCCACACATGTATCAAGTTTCCGATTAATACAATTCTAGCATGAATAATAAACATTTATCATGAAATAAGAAAAATATAAAATAACAACTTTATTATTGCCTCTAGGGCATATTTCCTTCAGTCTCCCACTTGCACTAGAGTCAATAATCTAGATTACATTGTAATGATTCTAACACCCATGGAGTCTTGGTGATGATCATGTTTTTCTTGTGGATGACGCTTAGTCAATGGGTCTACTATATTCAGATACGTATGTATTTTTCAAATCTCTATGTATCCCTCCTTGACTTGATCACGGATGGAGTTGAAGCGTCTCTTGATGTGTTTGGTTCTTTTGTGAAATCAAGATTCCTTCGCTAAGGCAATTGCTCCAGTATTGTCACAATTTTTTTTCATTGGACCCGATGCACTAGGTATTACACGTAGATCGGATATGAATTCCTTCATCCAGACTCCTTCATTTGCTGCTTCTAAAGCAGCTACGTACTCCACTTCACACATAGATCCCGCCATGATGCTTTGGTTGGAACTGCACCAACTGACAGCTCCACCATTCAAAATAAATACATATCTGGTTTGTGACTTAGAGTCATCCAGGTTAGTGTCAAAACTAGCATCGACGTATTGGCACTCAAGTCGCGGTATCATATTGATTCACTTGGTATATGTTTTGGCACTCAACTCGCCAATTCCCGAGGTGACATTGGGGCACTCTATGCATAGGGGTTGATGCATGTTTTCGTCTTTGTTTCTCCGGAAGAAATCACGGGGCACTCTTTGAGGTTCTTTGTGTTGGATTGAGTATTATGAATCTGAAATTATTTGATGTGTATCATATAATTAACTCATGGATACTTGTGGTGGCATTGGAGTATCTAGGTGACATTAGAGTTGGTTGATGCATATCATACGGTGTTATTTTAGTACAAACTCTTGGATAGATTCAATGGAAAGAATAACTTTGTGTTATTTTAGTATGAACTCTTGAATAGATTGAACAAAAAGAATAACTTTTAAGGTGGTTTCGTACCCTACAAACTATTTCTTCTTACGTTCTCCGCTAGATAAGAACTTTGGAGTGATTCTTCATCGCAAGTTGAGGGATGGTTATATGATCCAATTAGATTAGCATTGTTGAGAGATTGCACTAGCGAAAGTACGGACCCTAGGCCTCATTTTCAAGCATTGCAATACCGTTTGTGCTCCGTTCTATCAATTTCTACCTTCCTGTGTTTTATCGATCTTATTACAAAAACCTATATCTACTACCCATATTACACTTATATCACCATCTCTTCGCTGAAGTAGTGCACCTATACAAATTACCATTGTATTTGTTGTGTTGGGGACACAAGAGACTTTATGTTATTTGGTTGCAGGGTTGTTTGAGAGAGACCACCTTCGTCCTACACCTCCCACGGATTGATAAACCTTAGGTCATCCACTTGAGGGAAAATTGCTACTGTCCTACAAAACTCTGCGTTGGAGGCCCAACATGAGTCTACAATAATAAAGTTGCATAGTAGACATCAAGTTCTTTTCTGGCGCTGTTGTCGGGGAGGTGAGTGCATGAAGGTATATCTTTAGATCTTGCAATTGAATCTTTTATTTTATTGTTTTATCACTAGTTTGGTTTATAAAAAGAAAACTACAAAAAAATGGTTGAGGTTGCATCATATTATTCATATCTATAATGTCTTTCGTGAAAATGATGGAAAGGAAAATTGTGCTCAATTGATAGAATAAGAATTCTATAAAATGTTTGACAAAAAATCTTTGAACGATGAGCATGATTGTAATGTTGTTGGTATGAACTCTTTGGATATCCATGATAATAACGATATGCAAAGCCATAAGCTTGGGGATGCTATGTTTGATGACGATGATATTTTTAGTCCCCCAAGTTTTGATGAGAAAATTTATTATGATGAAAGCATGCCTCCTATTTATGATGATTATATTGGTGAAAGTGTATTTGGAGAGGTCATGTCTTTATTTAATGATGAATCCACTATGTTGGAAGAGGTTTCAATTGATTATGATAACAAAGTTCCTATCTATGATGATTATGGTGATGACGTATATGTTATAGACAATAATTATAAGCATGAAACTTGTCATCATGATTTTAATTTTCAATCCCATGATAGTTATTTTGTTGAGTTTTCTCCCACTACTATTCATGCGAATAAATTTGCTTATGTGGAGAGTAATAAAATTTCTATGGTTGTGGATCAAGAAAAGAATGCTTTATGTGATAGCTGTATTGTTGAATTCATTCATGATGCTACTCGAAATTATTATGAGAGAGGAACATATGCTTGTAGGTATTGTAGTAATATCAAGTTTCCTCTCTATGTGTTGAAAATCTTGAAGTTTTGCTTGTTTTGCCTTCCCATGCTAGTTGATTCTTGTTCCCATAAGTTGTTTTCTCAAAAAATCCCTATGTATAGGAAGTGGGTTAGACTTAAATGTTCTAGTCCTATGCTTCATGATGCTCTCTTTGTGTTTCAATTCTTATTTTTATATGAGCTTCATTGAAATCATCATGCCTAGCTAAAAGGCATTAAGAAAAGTTCTTGTTGAGAGACAACCCAACATTTACCCTACTATTTTTCTATGTTCACATGATTAGGCTACCATAGTAATCCTTTTTTACGGATTTTGTTTCAATGAAGTACCAAGTAAAGCCTTTGGGATAGTGTGGATGATAGTTGACTTGAATCTGTGCAATGACAAGAATTTTAAAAATTCAGTGGAACATGTTTTTATCTGATTTTTTTTACATGTGATAGATACACAAATTTTCTACTTCGTCCTATTTTTTTAGAATTTTTGGAGTAGCAGAAGTATGGTTGTTCAGATCATTACAGACTGTTCTGTTTTTGACAGATTCTGTTTTCAATGCATAGTTTGCTTGTTTCCTAGTTTCTATGGCTTATGCTGCTCAATGTAAATTGTGAAAATGATAAGATACATTAGGCATTGTGTGAGAACAATTATGAATATTTTCTTTGACAGTACCAAAGTGAATGATTTGCTTTATCATACTAACCTATCTCACGAAGTTCCGTTAAGTTTTGTGTGATTGAAGTTTTCAAGTTTTGCGTCGGATATCGAAATGAGGAGAACAAGGAGTGACAAGACCCTAATATTGGGGATTCCCTAGGCATCCCAAGTTAATATTCAAGGAATATCCAAGCAACTAACCTTGGGGATGCCCCGGAACGCATCCCCTCTTTCGTCTCCAACATTATCGGTAATCTTACTTGGGGCTATATTTTCATTCGTCACATGATATGAGTTTTGCTTGGAACTTCATTTTATTTTGTTTTTATTTGCTTGCTAATATCTATAATAATGTTTTGCATCTTTTACTTCAATAAAAATGTCAAGTATACCCTTTGCCATGCTTATTTTGCAAGTATATGCGTTGCTGTTTCAAAACAGAAAGTTTACCATTGTTGCAAAAATTCTCTAGAAAAGCCAGAATGTGATAAAATGTTGAAACTATTTGCACAATAAGCTATGATAAATTTTCTATAGTGTGGTAATTTTTCAGAATCTTCAGGTTGAATAAGTATGGATCCTTCTTCATCCTTTACAGACTGTTCTGTTTAGACATATTGCTGTTATGATTGCATTGTTTGCATATGTTTGCTAGTTTAATGATTCTACTTGAGGATAGGAGTATTAAATATGCGGAGGCATTTAGTATGCAATGTTAAGTTATGGTTTTAGTGATTTTCTACAGTAGATAATGATAAGGTGTTGCATTGATTTATACTAACGTATCTTACGAGTTCTTGTTGAGTTTTGTGTGGATGAAGTTTTTAAGAATCAGGGAAACCGTGTTATGACAAGAATCAATAAGACAAAAGAGCTAAAGCTTGGGGATTCCCAAGGCATGCCAAGTTAATATTCCAAGAAGTCTCACTCATATAAGCTTGGGGATGCCTCGGTAGGCATCCCTCCTTTCTTCATCAACAATTATCGGTTAGTATCGGTTGAGCCCAAGTTTTTGCTTCTTCACATGATGTGTGCTATCCTTTGAATGTCATTTTATTTTGTTTTTCTTGCTGTTTCAATAAAATACTTAGATCTTAAACTTTTAAATAAGATAGAGTCTTCAAATAGCTACCCATTTACCTACTCATTTGATCTTCACTTATAACTTTTTGGAGTAGTTTGTCAATTCTCTCATGCTTCACTTATATTATTTTGAGAGCTGAAAATTTTTATGCTCATGTTCTTTACTTAAATTTGTTTGAGCTATCAAAAGCAACATATTGAATTAGTACCAAAGTGATAGATATTCAAGAGGGATATAATAAAAACTTTCATGAAGATCATTGGACAAGATAAACTTGATTCTTTGTAATAGTTTTTGCGATATGTTGATAGTGATATGTGAGCCATGTTAATGAGTAATTATGTTTTAGTAAGAATATCTATGTTAAGGTTTGTGATTCCCCATGCAAGCACGAAATTCAATAGTTATGCTATGAAATTACATCCAACTTGTGGTGCATTATTCGGTGTTAGTTATGCTTAATGCTCGCTTATGTGATTTTTCGTTTCTTGGTTGGTGCTTCTTAATCTTTTGCTAGCCTTCACTTGTACTAAGTAGAAATTCTACTTGTGCATCCAAAATCCTTAAACCCAGTTTTGCCACATGAGTCCACTATACCTACCTATATGCGGTACTTTCGTGCCCTGAGAAAATTTGTATGTGCCATGTCTAATTTCAAAATAAATTCCCTTTTTGTGTGCTCGTACCGCTTGTGAAACAGTAGGAGGTGGCTGATATTTTTCCACGCTAGATGTGTTATTCTCAAGAGGAGTGTTTATTCACTTGTCATTGCACGAGAGTACGGAAAAGGTATTAGGGATGCCTAGTCCCGAAATGAAAAATGAATTTACTTTATGTTGTCAAATAATAAATTATTTGGAAAGTGTTGGTATGGACGGCACACATTGATTCGGTTAGCCGTGGAATGTGAAAGTATGGTGGAAAAAGGAATAAACTTTAATTTCTGTTTGGGAACTGCCTATGATATATCTAGCATGGAAAGTATTGGGAACTACTCAATCATTTTCGTTGACAGGAAAGGCATGCCACCCAAAATGTTTTACCTCTATCTTTTTCGCTTTGAGCTCTGGCACCTCTACAAATACCTACTTCCCTCTACGAAGGGCCGTTCTATTTACTTTATGCAATCTTTATTTTTTTATTTGAGTCTCCATCTTCTCTTATAAAGCACCAACTAAGGGGCACTATGATCGTACTTGAGCATTGGGTGTAGCTAATATGCGAGTGTGTTTCACGGATGGATCAATGATTGAGCATAATGGGATAGGGATAACTTGCTTTAGTGTTGATATTTTGAAAGACACAGTTGCTTGTTGATATGCTTGAGTATTGAAATCTTGATGTAAAAACTAGACTATTGCTTTGAATCATATAAAAGTCCAAATGTCCATGCTATAAAAGAAAATATTATGTGATGAACATGTTAGACAACATTCCACATCAAAAATTCTGTTTTTATCATTTACCTACTCGAGGACGAGCATGAATTAAGCTTGGGGATGCTGATATGTCTCCAACGTATCTATAATTTTTTATTGTTCCATGCTGTTATATTATTATTCTTGGACGTGCCCAGCGTCGGTGTCAAAACCGGCAGATCTCGGGTAGGGAGGCCAAGTTGTATGTCTGAGGAACGATGGTAACTATGGACAAAGGACACGGTGTTTACCCAGGTTCGGGCCCTCTTAATGGAGGTAAAACCCTACTCCTTCTTGATTATATTCGAGGGTATAGGGGTTACAAGAGTTGATCTACCTCGAGATCGATTCGGCTAACCCTAATTAGCTAGCCTAGCAATGTTGTGATCCTGCCTCCGATCTACCCTCCAGTTTATATAGACACCGGAGGGGCTTAGGGTTGTACAAAGTCGATTTTACAGGAAGGAATAACATATCCGGACATCTATACTTGTCATCCATGCATACGGGAGTCCCCACCGGACACGAAAGGTGATCTTCTGCCTTGTATCTTCGATGACCCATCAGTCAGGCCCATATCCAATAGACCGGACGCCCGAGGACCCCCTAGTCCAGGACTCCCACAGTAGCCCCTGAACCAGTCTTCAATGATGATATATTCGGCGTTCAGATTGTCTTCGACATTGCAAGGTGGGTTCCTCGAAGAGTACACATCAGCTTTCCTCTGTAAAAGAATTGTATCCGACTTTTCATAATGAACACAACCCTTAGCCACGAAGGCTGGATATATAAAAAATGAGAACAATGTCTTTTACTGACAACTTTTTTGACAAAGCGTCAGACTTAACCCTTCGGCATTTTGAACCATTTTCACACCCTCCGTTTCGTGTTTCGAGGCCATGCCTCATTGGCACGTCCTGTAAAAACAGAGATCATGCCCACTTAATACGGGATTGCACATCAATGATATTTGGGTAATCCAACCATTTGCAGCGCACGCCTTTATTGGGAATAGGCGAGATTCAAGGAATGAGTGGGGGCGGTTGGCATTTTTACTGCCTATAAGAGGGCAATGGATCTTTACCTTCTCCCCCACGCCTTCACATCTTCTCAGCCTTCCAATCTCCCCGGCTCTCTGCGCTCGCAAAGTCTCCGTCTTCCTCACCACCACCACCACCTTCTCTCACCATGGCCGAAGCTGGCTCCAAAGGCAAGTGGGAGGCCTCCTCCGTGATGGAGAAGGAGATAAAGATCTCCGGAGTGCGGGGTATCTCGCCACCGACATCAAGCATAGGCTTCCCCCCGAAGGTCAAGTCATTCCCACTCCGGAGCCCGGCGAACGGGTCGTCTTGCTTCCCCACTTCCTTAGAGGGTTAGGTTTTCCACTCCACTCGTTCGTCCGCGGACTCATGTGCTACTACGGGCTATATTTCCATGATGTAGCCTCGAACTCTTTCCTCCACATCTCAGTGTTCATCGTCATTTGTGAGGCTCTCCTCCGCATCCACCCACACTTCAGCCTATGGATCAAGGTCTTAAATGTGAAGCCGAAGGTGGTCGATGGGCAGCACGCGGACTGAGGCAGAGCTATGATCAGCAATATGCCGAACACCACATGGCCAAAGGGGGCCTTCATGGAGATCGTGAAGATCTGGCAACAGGAGTGGTTCTACATCACCGAGCCGTGCTGTAGTAAGTGGGCGGCGATTCCGGAGTTCAGATCCGGAACCCCCATGAGGCTCACCTCCTGGAATGCGAAGAGCCATGACTGGGGGTCCCAGACGGAGGTGCAGGAGCTACAAATGCGCATCACCAACATGCTGGGGAAGAATGTTGGTCTAACCAATGTGGTTCAGATCATGCTCTCCCATTGCATTCTTCCGTGCCAGCGTCAGGCTTCCCCCATGTGGGAATTCAAGCTGGAGAAGCCACGGATGCTACAGCATTTCCTCGACACCACACACGAGGGAATATGTAAGCTGCTTTTCAAGGCGCGGAAGAGCACCTGGCCCATGGAGACCGAAGACATTGGCCTCAACGCCACGCATCCGGCCTCTCTAGTAAGTATTCGATATTTCTGAAGACCTAGTTCATATATATTCGATCTATGTCAAACTCATCAACCCCTTCTTTATTACAGGGCTGGACCAATAAGTCAGAGCGGATCAAGAGTCCAACTCCGCTGCCTGAAAACCCAGCCACTCCTCAGCTGGAGGAGATGCTGGTCTCGACGCCTTATAAGCCGCCGGGGAAGAAGGCCAAGAAGAAGAGCAAGGGGCCCAAGGACGGGCCCTGCCACAAAGGCCCTCCGAAAGTTGTGTCCGGAGAGACCGAGCCCTTCTCCTCCCATGAGGAAGACAAGGACGAAGAGGACGAGGAGGAGGAGGAGGAGGAAGAGGAAGTGGGGAGCGACTCCTCCTCAAGATGAGGAGGGGAAAGAGGACAGCTTCCGAGAACCTGGAGGGGGCGATGCCGAAGAAGGGGAGGGTGGTTGAGGGAGTCCTGGATTAAGGGGTCCTCGGATGGCTGGCCTGTTGGCATGGGCCGAACTGTTGGGCTATGAAGATACAAGACAGAAGACTTCATCTCGTGTCCGGATGGGACTCTCCTTTGCGTGGATGGCAAGCTTGGCGTTCGGAGATGTAGATTCCTTTCTCTATAACCGACTTTGTACAACCCTAGCCCCCTCCGGTGTCTATATAAACCGGAGGACTTAGTCCATAGAGGCAATCATAATCATATAGGCTAGACTTCTAGGGTTTTAGCCATTACGATCTCGTGGTAGATGAACTCTTGTAATACTCATATTCCTCAAGATCAATCAAGCAGGAAGTAGGGTATTACCTCCATAGAGAGGGCCCGAACCTGGGTAAACATCGTGTCCCCTGTCTCATGTTACCATCGACCTTCGATGCACAGTTCGGGCCCCCCTACCCGAGATCCGCCGGTTTTGACACCGACATTGGTGCTTTCATTGAGAGTTCCGCTGTGACGTCGAAGACATGATTGATGGCTCGCCTTGTTATAAAGGACAATATCACCTCCGGAGGAGCCCTGGCCTCAGGCCAAACCCTCCGGCTAGGCGGCTTTACCATGACCGCCCGTTCGGCCATTGGGCCGATGATGACTTCTCGGGTCATCGAAAATCGCCTCCGTGTCGACTCCGAATACTCCAAACGGATGGATCCGATGGAGTTGTCGTCTTTAAACAAACTCCTGGATCGCATCGCCGCCTTGGGGGTCGCTACAGACTACGATCAGGTTGGGCTTAAACCCAATCAGAGAGAAGTCAAATCTCTGCCAATCACCCATCAAATAGCGGTAGTAGAGGATCAATACAACAACTCTTCCTCTATATTAAGGATGAACTATGTTCGGATTTCCGAGCTCGATGAGTCGGATACCTGTCCGCGGAAGGACATGCCCCGTCCTCCGAACCTAGAGTCGGACGGAGGACCTGAAAATTTGGTTAATATTCCAGAGCCTGAACTGTTAAGCTCGAAAGTTTCTCAGACTCCAGATCCCAAATTGGGTCAGGGTTCGGATTAAAATCCACCCACCCACGCAGATATACGCGATCTCATGCAAATACGACAACAGTCTGAGGAAATAGTCCATCACTTTTGGGCCAGATTCCCCCTTGTTAAAAACAAGATTAACGATTGTCGTGACGAAGACATGATCTCTGTATTCTGCAATAATTGCACGGACGAGGGAATCCTCAATGCCATCAACCGCCGTCACGTATTACACTTTGCTGACATGGAAACCATAGTACAGAAGTACTGCACAATGGAAAGCGCCTGGAATACTCAGGCAGAGCCACCAGTTTCCACTCAACCCCTCATCCGGGCAAAAAGGACGCACCCTCGTGGGTCGCCTGATCCAATAGTAAAGAAACCAAAGCCCATTGCAGGGCACAGAACTGTTCTGGAGGGATGGCCCGATAGACCATGCAAAATACACATGACACCGGATACCATACCAACCCACAGCCTTAGAGCATGTTTGATACTCCGGCAAGTGGCCAAGAGCGGCGAGGATCTCCTCATCAAAAATACCACAGAGCAACACCCCCCGGAAGACGATGACTTCAGAGTATTGACGGTCTTCGAGACTTTCGCCTCAAACAATAGGTGCAAAAGGGCACTCCGCAGCCTCGCCGAAGTCTGCCAAGTCACAGCGATAAACCCCTGGGATGACACAGCCATAACTTTCAATGCCAGTGACAAACCAAAATTCAGGACAGTCCGAGCACTAGCCGCATTGGTCCTCAGTCCAATCATGGACGGCTTTTGACTTACCAAAGTGCTCATGGACGGGGGCAGCGGACTAAACCTCATTTACGAGGAAACTCTCAACAAAATGGAAATAGATAGGAGCCGCATTGAGCAAAGTAGCACAACCTTCCGGGGAATCATTCCCAGTCAGGAGGCGCGATGCGAGGGAAAAATCACACTCGATGTGGTATTCGGCACGCCGGAGAATTATCGGTTCGAAGAGATAACCTTCCAAGTGGCCCTATTTAACAGTGGATATCACGCCTTATTAGGGCAAGATGCATTTGCACGCTTCCAAGCTATCCCTCATTATGGGTACATGAAGCTCAAGATGCCCGGGCCCAATGGAATTATCACTCTCGCCAGTGATCCAGACACAACACTCCGCGCCGAAAACAAAACCGCAGCCCTGGCCCTCGAGGCATTGTCCAAAGCCCTCGCGGCCGAAGAGTTAACCGCACTACGCTCCACTGTGGATAGGGACGATGTGATCTTGGACAAGCAACCCAAATCCATCGCCTTTAAACCAGCAGATGAAATAGTCAAATTTCAAGTCCACCCGACAGACTCCAAGAAGACAACATCCATCGAGGCTCGACTGGACCCAACAGTTGACGCCGCACTATGAGCTTTCCTACAGGAAAACTGGGACATATTCGCCTGGCACCCTTCTGATATGCCAGGGATCCCACGCAGGCTGGCTGAACACAGCCTAAACATACTGAAGGGATATAAGTCGGTCAAGCAAACACTGCGGCGCTTTTCCGAACCCAAACGACAAGCTATGGGGGAGGAGCTAGCCAAGTTACTCGAGGCCAAATTCATCAGAGAAATAAAACACCCGGACTAGCTAGCAAACTTGGTGATGGTACCAAATAAGAATAAATCCTAGCACCTATGTGTTAATTTGAAAGACCTCAACAAGGCTTGCCCTAAGGATCCCTTCCCCCTCCCCCGCATCAATCAGATTATCGATGCCACTTAAGGACACGATTCACTATGTTTCTTCGAAGCATACTCCGGATACCATCATATCAAGATGAAGGAGTCCAATAAAGCCCCAACATCATTTATTACCCCATACGGGCCTTTCTGCTTCAACACTATGCCCTTCGGACTTAAAAATGTCGGCGCCACCTACCAACGCATGATTCAATCATGCCTAGAGAAACAGATCGACAAGACAGTTGAAGTGTATGTAGATGACGTCGTCATCAAGACTAGGCATGTCGAATCATTAATAGACAATCTACGTCTTACGTTCGACAATCTCCGTGCATATGACATCAAGCTCAATCCGAAAAAGTGTGTTTTCGGTGTTCCTGCTAGAAAACTGCTGGCCTTCATTGTTTCCAATAGAGGAATTGAGGCGAACCCAACTAAAATCCGAGCTTCATAGTTGGCTACGCCAACAGACCATAAACAAGTCCAAAAACTAGCCGGACGTGTGGCAGCTTTAAGCCACTTTATCTCCAGATTAGGAGAAAAAGCATTGCCACTTTATCGCCTTCTCTGACGCACCGATCACTTCGAGTGGATGGATGCAGCAATGGCCGGACTGGAAGAAATAAGGGCTCTTTTAGCGAGCAGCCCAATCCTGGCCGCACCAAACATCGGCGAACCCATGTTATTATACATATCGGCAACACAACAGGTCATGAGTGCGGTGCTCATCATTGAACGAAAGGAGGACGGACACAAATTCCCACTTCAGAAGCTGGTACACTACGTATCCACCATTCCCACACCATGCAAATCCCGGTACCCTCATTACCAAAAAATAGCATACGCGGTCTTCATGGCATCCCAGAAGGTACAACACTACTTTCAAGAGTGCTCAATCATGGTGGCCTCCGAAGTACCACTCAATGACATATTAAACAACCGCGATGCCACGGGCCGGATTGCCAAGTGGGCCATTGAGCTCCTCCCATTCAACATAACATGCAGACCGCGTCGAGCCATTAACTCCCAAGTATTGTCCGACTTCGTCGCCGAATGGACAGAAGCAGAACTCCCTAAAGAGTATGACACATATTCCAACTGGGTCATGCACTTCGATGGCTCCAAAATGCTGGCGGGCTTAGGAGCGGGCATTGTCCTTACATCCCCCACTGGAGACATAGTTCAGTACGTACTCCAAATATTATACACGGACTCCAACAATGCAACCGAATAGGAGGCCTTATTGCATGGTCTTCGGATGGCTGTCTCCATGGGCATACAACGCCTGGAAGTGCGCCGGGATTCAAACCCCACAATATCCCAAATAAATGGAGATCTCGATGCCAAGGATCCGAAGATGGCGGCTTACCGTAATGCCGTTCTCAAAATGTCGGCTCAGTTCGAGGGGCTCGAGTTTCATCACGTGGCTTGAGAAAGTAATCAAGCGGCGGATGTCCTTGCTCGCATCGGTGCCAAGCGTGACCCCGTCCCACCTAACATCTTTCTGGAAAGGCTTTTCAAGCCATCCATGGTGTGGCAAGGGGAGAGCAGCAACACCAATCCGGATGATTATAACCCCAAATTCCGAACACACTGATATCATCGGGGGCTCAGCCACCAAAATAACACTGTCGGCCCATCTTATCATGGCAGTCATTGCCCCATGGACCGAACCCTTCTTGGCATACCTTTATAGGTGCGAACTCCTTGAGGACTAGAATTAGGCGCGCTGCATTGTTCGGTGCTCTAAAGCCTACAAGGTTCACGAAGGAGAACTCTACAATAAAAGCACTACCAGAGTACTTCAAAGATGTATCTCCGAGGAAGAAGGGCGGCAACTCTTGGCTGAAATTCATGCCGGTCTCGGTGGTCACCATGCCGCGGCTCGGGCCCTTGTAAGCAAGGCCTTCCATACAGGTTTCTATTGGCCGACGGCCCAAGCAGATGCACAGGACCTTGTCCAACGATGCGTTGGATACCAACTTTTTGCCAACCAAAGCCATATGCCACCCACCACTCTACAAACAATCCCCATCACTTGGCCTTTCGCGGTCTGGGGGCTTGATATGGTCGGACCCCTTAAAGGAGGAAGCCATAAGAGAAAATATCTGTTGGTCATGGTGGATCAATTCACTAAGTGGATAGAGGCCAAACCAGTTAAAACGGCTGAAGCTGGACCGGTGATAGACTTCATATCCGGTGTTGTGCACCGTTATGGTGTTCCACACAGCATCATCACCGATAACGGTTCCAATTTCACAGCTGATGAGGTGAAAACCTGGTGTGCTAATCTGGGCATTAAGCTTGATTACGCCTCCGTCTATCACTCGCAAACAAACGGTTAAGTCCAACGAGCCAATGGTCTTATTATGAGCGGCATTAAGCCCAGACTAGTGTGGTCTTTGAAAGAATCAGACAAGCACTGGGTAGAGGAGCTCGACTCTGTACTCTGGGGGTTGTGGACCACGCCCAACCGCACTACCGGATATACACCTTTCTTCATGGTGTACGACGCAGAGGCTGTGTTACACTGCGACATTATTCATGACTCACCACGAGTGCGCATGTATGAAGAGAGAGAGGCTGAGCTTGATTGGCAGGACAACTTAGATGCCCTGGAGGAGGAGTGCGATGTTGCAAAAGCCCGTTCCGCATTTTATCAACAACAGGCCTGCAGATATCAAAGCAGAGAAGTATGGGCCAAGACTTATAATGTTGGCGAACTCGTTCTACGTTTGTCGAAGAAGAAAAAGGACAAACTCAAGACCAAGTGGGAGGGTCCCTTCATCATTGCCGAAGTTCTCACTAGAGGAGCGTACCGCCTGCGTGATGCATCAGACAATCGCCTAGAGCCGAACCCATGGAATGCGGCCAGACTCCGAAGATTCTATGTCTAGCGCCGAACTCTTCGTTCGTCTCCTTCTCCTGTTTGTTTTCATTATTTATTCATTTTTTCCCTCTCTTTTCACCTTTTCTTTTTTTAGCCTTAAAGCTCTTGTGCGGTTAAACTGTGCACCTACGACGTACACATCCTCAAATATGTACGTCCATTATACTAGGGGGCTTCTTGTACATAAGCTTATTATTATTATTTCCCGAGCATTAAGCTCACCACATATGTGTCTTTTCCGCATATGTACCTTTTCTTCGCCATTATATGCATCGATATGACTTAATTTTTGGCCAAGCTGGGTTGCCTGGCTCCTATGCTTATGCCCTACGTTCCCGTTAGTTCGGCTAGGGCATAAAGGGCGCACCTCTGTGATTGTTACTGCTGGGTCATCCGGATGTGTACCTCAGACTGGGTGAATCCGAAAGCTAGCGTTCTTAAGGGAATATTCGGTCGGTGGACTAAAGATGTTTTTTACTCGTTACACTATAAACCGCCAGATGTTACGTATGCTGTGATTTTTTCAATCACAGTTCGGACATGCACGTTAATGCATGCTCACCCAGGGAAAGGAACCCTTAACGGAACTATTCTCTCTTGAAGATGTTTCTTACAATCACAATGTAATATAACTGTCACGCCCAATATGCGACCCTATCCAAAAGGAACTCGAAGGTCCCACCAAGGATAGACCCGCATATTGAAACGCTTTTGCAAGGTGGATATCATTACATCAACATTACACAATAGATGGGGATACATACAAGAGGCATACAATGCCACACAAATACAACATCATCATACATAAGAACAACATCCGACTACAGATGAAACACAAACAGAAACTCAAACGACATCCACCCTGCTAGCCCAGGCTGCCGACCTGGAACCTATCCCCTGATCAAAGAAGCAGAAGAAGAACTCCAATACAAGTAACATCGCTCTCGCGTCAAGATCATCGCATAACCTGTACCTGCAACTGTTGTTGTAGTAATCTGTGAGCCACGAGGACTCAGCAATCCCATTACCATGGGTATCAAGACTAGCAAAACTCAATGGGTAAGGAAGGGGTAAATTGGTGAGGCTGCAACAGCGACTAAGCATATATGGTGGCTAACATACGCAAATAAGAGCGAGAAGATAGCAAATGGAACGGTCGTGAAGCTAGCAATGATCAAGAAGTGATCCTAAACTCCTACTTACGTCAAACATAACCCAGAAACCGTGTTCACTTCCCGGACTCCGCCGAAAAGAGACCATCACGGCTACACACGCGGTTGATGCGTTTTATTTCGGATCTGGTGTCAAGTTATCTACAACCGGACATTAACAAATTCCCATCTGCCTATAACCACAGGCACGGCTTTCGAAAGATTATACCCTGCAGGGGTGTCCCAACTTAGCCCATGATAAGCTCTCGCGATCAACGAAGGATATACCTTCTCCCAGGAAGACCCGATCAGACTCGGAATCCCGGTTTACAAGACATTTTGACAATGGTAAAACAAGACCAGCAAAGCCGCCCGATGCGCCGACAATCCCGATAGGAGCTGCACATATCTCGTTCTTAGGGAAACACCGGATAAGTCAAGCTACGAGTAAAACCAGCCCTCGAGTTGCCCCGAGGTGGCCCCGCAGGCTACTCGGTTCGGACCAACACTTAGACAAGCACTGGCCCGGGGGGGGGGGGCTAAAATAAAGATGACCCTCGAGAGAGCGACTCCCAAGGGAAAAGTAGGTGGTGGTGAGGCAAATGGTGAAACCAATGTTGGGCCTTGCTGGAGGAGTTTTATTCAAAGCGAACTGTCAAGGGGGTCCCATAAATCACCCAACCGCGTAAGGAACGCAAAATCCGGGAACATAACACCGGTATGACGGAAACTAGGGCAGCAAGAGTGGAACAAAACACCAGGCAAAAGGCCGAGTATTCCACCCTTTACCAAGTATATAGATGCATTAATAATATAAGAGATATTGTGATATCCCAACCAAAATCCTGTCCACCATGGAGCAATCTTCAACTTCACCTGCAACTAACAACGCTATAAGAGGGGCTGAGCAAAGCGGTAACATAGCCAAACAGTGGTTTGCATAGGAAAGGTGTCAAATGTTAGAGGTTCATGGCAATTTGGGAGGCTTGATGAGCAAAAGATAGGTAACACAGCATAGCGATAGAACGAAGCAACTAGCATAGCAATGATAGTAGTGAGATCCAGGGTAGCGGTCATCTTGCCTGAGATCCCGCAAGGAAGAAGAACGAGTCCGTGAAGAAGACGAACGGATGAAGCCACGAAGACGAACCAAGCGTAGACGAACGAATCCTCACGATCGCAACGAAACAGGAACTAACAAGAAGAAGCACACAACATAGTAAACACACCACACATGAACAAGGCATGATGCACAACAAGCATGATGCATGACACGGCTACATGAAGCTACTCATGGCAAGGGATGATGCAAACAAGAGCAACACATCAAGGCAAGTTTAAATGAGGCCGAGAACAACATATAACAATTCCGGTAAGTCCTCATATGCACATTCCGAAATTGGTCCAGATCTGAATAAACCTTATGTTCAAGTTGTTAAACAGCAAGTTAAGATGCACCAAGATGATCTACACGAGATTCTAGTCAAGTTACATATAAAGTTCATTTAATTCGGAGCTACGGCCTAGAAGATATGAGCAAAACAAGTTAAACATGGCATTGATGCAAAATGCATACAAACATCAAGCAAACACCTCAGCACAAGGATGAAACATGATAATATGAAGCTACATACAAAATCAAGCAAGTTTCATATAGAGCACCCTCAAAACAGAGCAACGGTGCAACACATACGCACTATACAAGTTATAGCAACAATCTGTCCAAAATAGCAACTAGGCATATTGCAAGCATCAAAACAATATGCTACAGCATCTCAACATAAGAACAAAAGGCATGGGCATGATGTACAGGTAAAGCATAACAAAACATGAACACTGAGCTAACTCCAGAAATCAATAGAACATGCTCAAACACACATGGCAAGATTGCAAATAATAACAGTTTCAGACTTATCCGGAAATAACATCAGGTTGCAATGTTTAGAGCTATCAAACAACATGTTACAGGAACTTATCATGGCAAACAAAGGCATGGCATGATACTACTAAATGCATAGAACAAAAGTCCCTTACTTACCATGAGCCAAAAAGGATCAGAAAATATGATGGTACCCATGTAAACATAGCAAGTTATATTACAGATTTAAACATGGCAGGAACAGAATTATGAAGGCATGTTGATGAGCTTGTGCAACTCACTACAGAGCAAAACATGGCATGGCAAGGCAACCAACAGTAAGAATACATGTTTGTGAAGCTAAGCATGGCAATAGCAAGTTCATAGGGTGCATGTATCACTAACAACAATCATGATAACAACTGAACGTAATGTTAACAGGCTGACAAGAACATTATCAAGCAACTTTGAAGCAAGATATGAACAAGCTACAGCAAGCTATAATTGCAACCAGGGGCATGGATGGATAGAGCATGACATGTAGAACAAAAGACATTTAGTGAACATCTCCAGATTATGCATAGAATGATTAGTAGCAGCAGGTTTACATAGCATCACCAAATAACAGATTCAGCCTAGCAAAACAGCAACAATAAGTACCCTACTTAACAAGCTCAATTCACTCACCACAAGTCATTGCATGACAAGATAAGCATAGCATCATCAAGAAGACATGTTTATGAAACAAACCAAGGCAAGAACAAGTCCATAGCATGCAAGGATCAACTACAACAACCTTGGCAAAATTGAATAACATGTAAACAATCTGCCAGGAAACATTTTGAAGCAAAAGTAGAGCACTAAAATGACATGCTAGACTACTCCATAATTGCAAACATGGGCATTAATGGATAGAGAACAACCATATGTTCAAAACATCCTTAATGAAGTATCTCAAAATAAGCACGGATCTCTCTGTAGCAACATGTTTACATGGCATCAAAATAACAGCAGAACATAGACTAAAATCAGCAATATCACGAAGCCTAGTTTGCATGCTTGTGCTAGTCACCACATTGATCACAAAAATACATGGTAAGCACCTCTGTAAAGAAGGCATGGCATAGTTCAAAACACATGTAGACATCAACCTCATAGGATGCACACATCAATCGTGGCAAAAATGACAAAAGAGCTCGTTATAACAGTTTCAACAGATTAACATCATGAAGCACTCTTGCAACGATGATTCGGGCATCAAGATGAGCTCAAATGAATATGATGCAATCGAATGAAATGAATTACTCGTTGAGGCGAACAATTTGACATATTACACGCACGAAACGGAGCTACGGATGCAGAGATACGATGCGATGAACATGGCATGAAAATGTGCAAATATTCAGGACTTAGTGGAATTTGGACCTCGGGGGGAAAGTCAACGGGACGAGGAGATCCGGGACGGCGAGATCCAGGCGGCTCGGGGGCGCGTTTGGATCACGGGACGGGTGGATCTCATCCACCCGCCCGGTTCCAACGAGGTGGCGGACTCCGGCGAGGCGAGGGGCGGCCGGAGGCACGCAGGCATGTGGCGGCGGGAGGCGGCCGGGCGGAGCCAGGCGCCGGCCGGCGCACAGCGGCGGCAGGGCAGAGCCAGGAGGCCGGCAGCGCGACGCGGGGGAGCCCGGCGAGGATCGGGCACGGCGAGGCGGGGCTCGAGACGCGGGAGGCGGAGGCTGGCGCACTCCGGCCGGGGTGGCGCGGCGAAGACGGCGCCCGCGAGGGCCGTGCCGAGGCTGGCGGTGGCCGGCGGCGAGGCGCCTCGGGGCGCGGGTGAGCAGGGGGCCGAGGAGCGGCGGCGCGGGGCGGATCGGGCCTCGGGGGCCCGCTGCGGGCCGCGGCGGGCCGGCGAAGCGGGGCGGCGGCGGGAGGCCACGTGGCGCGCGATGGTTGGCTGCGGGCGCAGCAGCGGACGTGTCTGGCCGGGGGCGGACGCGTCCGGCGGCGTGGGGAGGAATTTTTTTAGGGTTTGGACTGTTTGGACTACGAAATCTCGAGGGAGAGGGCAATATATAGGTAGAGGGAGCTAGGAGAGTCCAAATGAGGAGCGGTTTTCGGCCACGCGATCGTGATCGAACGACCGAGAGCATGAAGGGGAGTTAGATGGGTTTTGGGCCAGTTTGGAAGGGTGTTGAGCTTCAAAGAGAAAAGGGGGGTTTCGGGCTACGCAGTTAACCGTTGGAGTACCAAACGAACTCCAAATGGCACGAAACTTGACAGGCGGTCTACCGGTGGTATACCACTGCCGCTTGACAAGACTCGGTCCATTCCGAAAAAGTTTAATACCCGCACACGAAAACAAGGTCTGAGAGGGGGCGACGGGCGCGCGCGAATGGTCCGAACTCCGAATGGACAAAGGAGAGAACCGGGAGAACCCGAACGGATGCAAATTTTGAAAAACATGCAGAAGAAATGCAGATGATGACATGATAAAATGCAACACGCAAGCAAATGACATGGCAACAACGACGAATAACTGGCAGACACCTGGCGCATCGGAACCGGGGCGTTACAATAACATAGCTAGCCGGATACTTGTCTGTTCAAGCGACTATGACCCCTACGCCTGGTTTCCACGCATACCCCCGTCTATATTACCGAGCGGGTATTGGGAAACACTCCACACCTTCGGGTCCAGAGGTCGAAGCGAAAAGGTCCACCATGACAATCGTTTTACAATCCGGCTAGGGACAAATTTGTAAATTGAAGTACATAGTCACTTGGACTCAAAAACTTCTTCCTCTATGCCATCTAACAGGCTATCTAGCTTACAATCCTATTGGGAATACTTGGCGGCTACTTTTACCTGGTCATATACCAAACTAACGGGAATTTCTTTTCCATCTGACCCTAGAGGTCCGACCCGGGCCATATGATTCGGATCGAGCTTGGTATACCATGTTTTCACCATGGCCCAGGCCTCTCGCGCACCTTCTCGGCAGGCCGATATCTTCCATAATCGGAAGCGCCGTCGTGCTCCCTTGAATAGCTGTAGAAGCTCCTCCATACTTCCTGGAGGGGAGGCGGATGACCATAACGCCTTGGCGATACTTTGCATCGCCTGCCGAGCTCTCTCGTGCATTTGCGATAGCTCTTTAGCAGATTGCCCGAAGATCCGAACATCTCCTCTTCGGGATGGCCTGTCAGCATACCTACGGACATAACTCTGTCAGTACCTTTCCTCGCTGAATTAAGTGGGGGTAAGTTTGAACACATACTAAATATGCCACCGCGTAGCCTCTTATTTTCCTTCATGGAGTTAGCCAGTTGGGCCCGCACATCTTTCAGTTCTTCGCCCAGCTAAGTGTTGGAATCCTGGAGTTTGTTTTTCTCCTCCCTGACCCGTGTCAGTATACGTTCGCCCACGACCAGTTGCCTTTTGGCTCCTGGCTCACCCGCTTGTGCGAGTTCCGGTGCCTCTCCCGGATGATCTAACGATATTTCCATAAGATATGCACCTGTATTAATATTCCAGGTATATAATTATATTTTCTCGATAGAGGGGAACATTACCTCGGGTGCAGCATGGCGCGTTGAGCGCCTCCCCTTTGGACCACGAGATAGTGCGGTGGGTGAGGCAGAATGAGGAAGTTCTTTCGGAGGAGAGGTCTCCGGATTACTTACATGTGAGGCAGTGAGAAGACCTGGATAGTCGGCGGTGATGGCCACTTCCGTGTCGTCATGGCTCGCCTGGTAAAACACTCCATCATCGAGCTCCACGAATATATCCGGATCCTCTTTGAGTTCGGGGTCTAGGTCCCGGTTGTGGTTCTATGACTATGGTGCGAGGCTGTGGAGCCCCACGGTGATCTTCAGCCATTCCTGTTACAAATGGATGGATTAATGTTCATGGAAAGTGACCCAGGGAGTAAATTGAGTAGAGTAGTGGGATTGGAACTCACCCATCTAGGAGGATTGTACATGGAAAATCCATCTCGGCGCTTAATGCGAATGAACTCCTCTTTCTCCCCTTTGTATAGTTCGTCCAGTATTTTGGGGTGTCCGGACCCTTCCGACCATAGCGGGAGGCATCATCTTCCCCATTATAGTGCCACATGGGGAGCCTTCTGTATTGGAGTGGCTGAACCCCTCGTACTATGGAGGTCGCCAGAACCTCGACCATTAATAATACGGACTGGGCGAGCGTCTTTATGTTGCTCATCAGTTTACGGACTTCCGCACTATCTTCCTCCCTGAGGCTCCGAGGGCACCAATTGTGGCGTTTATTCAATGTAATGCTTGAAAATTCGGGAAGACCCATTCAGATTGGGTCGGGAAGGGCGACGTCCTCAATATAGAACCATTCAGAAGGCCACTCTTCGGATGCCTTCTTCGGCGTGCCAGACAGGTATCCGGTCCCGGCGATGCGCCATACCTCGGCTCCGCCCACTTCAAATATTGATCCCTCTTGGCTACGAGGGACAAGGCAGAATAGTTTCCTCCATAATTCAAAATGGGCCTCACAACCGAAGAATAGCTCACAAAGAGCGACATAACCTGCAATGTGTAGGATGGAGGCAGGAGTAAAGTTGTGCAGTTGGAGGCCATAATACTCCAGAAGCCCTCGGAGGAATGGGTGGATTGGAAATCCTACGCCTCTCAACAAGTAGGGAACGTATCACACTCGTTTCCCCCTAGATGGATTGGGGAAATTCTCCACCTGAGCCCCTCCGTTGAAGGAAGCCAATCCTGCTCGAACAGGGACTAGATCCGCAGGGGGAAGAAATCCCTGTGTCTACAGCTTCACTAGCTGACTATGAGATATGGAACATTTCTCCCAATCGCCTTTTCCGGGGCCGCGGGGACGGGAGGAAGAGCTGGGAGCGCTAGCCATGTTGGAATGGTTTCTCCTAGAAAGCTCTGAGGATTCTTCGCTTGATGTGGATTGGATCTAAAGATGCCCATCTCTTTAAATAGACAACTTTCTTACATGGTCAGGGTGGTATGTGCAAAAATACCCCAACCTCTCGTATTTGCTCGACATGTGGAAGCTAAAGTCAGGAAGGTGTGGAAGCCGATGGGTGCGACATTAAATGGAGGGCCGAATACTACTCTTTAAGTCAGGTACTTTGGAATATTCGGAGGAGGAACCTGCCTTGCAATGCCGAAGACAATCTGCATGCTGAACACCTTGTCATTGAAGCCTGGTTCGGGGGATACTGAGGGAGTCCTGGATTAAGGGGTCCTCGGACGGCTGGCCCATTGGCATGGGCTAGACTATTGGGCCAGGAAGATACAAGACAGAAGACTTTGTCTCATGTCCGGATGGGACTCTCCTTTGCGTGGATGGCAAGCTTGGCATTCGGATATGTAGATTCCTTTCTCTATAACCGACTTTATACAACCCTAGCCCCCTCCGGTGTTTATATAAACCAGAGGACTTAGTCCGTAGAGGCAATCATAATCATATAGGCTAGACTTCTAGGGTTTTAGCCATTACGATCTCATGGTAAATAAACTCTTGTAATCCTCATATTCATCAAGATCAATCAAGCAGGAAGTAGGGTATTACCTCCATAGAGAGGGCCCGAACCCGGGTAAACATCGTGTCCCTCGTCTCCTGTTACCATCGACCTTAGACGCATAGTTCGGGACCCCCTACCCGAAATCCACCGGTTTTGACACCGATAGTGGTCCTCTCGGATAGTTCAGACTTGGAGTACAAACACAACAATTAAGGGACCAAAGGGAGAAGCCCCTGGCTGAAACGTAAGTGTCAAAACCTTACTCATTTAATTATCACTTTAATCTGCCTCTGCTATGCCCAATACTTTTATGCCTTTCAGCCCTCCGCGCGAGATGCCGATCCCCTCTTCTTCGGAGGGGAACTCTCTAGCCCCTGGAGAGGCCGAGAGTGACGGCCCATCTTGCGCCCTCTCTCCCCCTACCATGGAGGACACTGAGGTGTCGTCCCAAAGGCCATCTCCTGACCGGGGAGGGGCGGACGAGACCGTCCAAAAGGCGCACGAGGACAACACCTCGGACGTTGTAGAGCGGGGCATGGCGACCCCCATGACCATGGAAGGCGGGGGGCCTCGATAGTCCGGGCCTTTGCCGAACACCGTCCCGGAGGCCAGTACGGCTCTCGGTTCGGACCATCCTCCTTCTTCGAAAGAGGGGGGAGGAGCAAGAGCTCCATCGGCGGCCTCTATCAATCCGGAGGCTGCTGACACTCTATAGGAGGCACTGCAGCGTGCTTCCATCATGGAGGAACACCACACCCTAATGGGTGCGGTTATGGAGAAGTTTCGGTCTACGAAGAGCCGACTGGCCAAAGCTTTCAACACCCTACTAACAGGCTTCAAGGTAAGCGACATAATATTCTTCGCAAGTGTTTTATATATGTATAGATGTGTGAGACGAAGCCCATGTGTAGACAGTAGCCCCTGAGACTATGTCCGGATTAGAACAATCCGGACAAAGGATCAAAATAGGTTGATAACGTGCCATATGTATTGTTGGACAGGCTTCTATGTTGGCGGCTACTGCCCAGGCCGTAGAGATAGCCGAGCTCAATCGAAAGCTTTGGCTATCCGACGAGGAACTCGACCGCATCAACAAGCGGTTTAATGAAACCCAAGGTATGTGAAAGTACTCGATGCCCGAAAGTGATGTTTGTATGTAGTCATGTAAACTGACTAAAAATGTTATAAAATACTCACAGTTGGCGTAGCTGAGGTCGAGTCCCTCAAGAGCGCCCTGGCCGAAGCCAAGAAGGAGGCGGAGGTGAGCAAGGCGGCTGCGGACAAAGCAGCCAAGGATTTAGAGGGGGAGCAAACCGCAAGCCGACCACATGAGGCATGGGTGGGGGAGGTCAAACAGGAGCTCAAGGACACCATCACTAGGTGTGAGTCCTTGGAGCAGAAGAGTTCGGAGCAGGCCTCCGAGCTCACCAAAGCTCTTGAGAGCCTTAAGGAAGCCCAGGTTGTTGCCCAGGGTGCTCACTAGAAGACCCAAGAGGCGAGGCGGATTGCGGCTGGTAAGGCCTTTATCATGCAGAGTAGATTTACTAGCAAGAGATGTATTTTACTGACCCGAGTTTGGAGTTCTCCAGGCGCCTTTGTGGATCTGCCGAGGAGTATTGCGGATGCTGCCGCATTCTTCCGAGCCGAAGAGGGGAGCTCGACGAAGGTCACAATACCTTGCGCCAGAACTTCCAGTGCCCCTGAGTGACCAGCTGAAGCAGTTGTCTGAGCTGCATAGGGTGGCCGGACTGTCCATGAAGGATGTTATAGTCCATTTGTGGCCGGCCGAATCCATCCCTAGCAGTCACTTCGGACTCGTGAAGAGGTTGGTGGAGGTGCTTCCTCGGATCGATGCCCTCAAGCGATCATCCTGCATAAAGGTGCTCGGATGGCCTTCGCCCATGTCGAAGTACAGTGGGCGAAGATGAAGGCCACCGAGATTGCCATCGCGGGGCCACCTAAAGGTAAGGAGCACCGACGGCCAGAGAAGTACTTCGACAAGGTCCTTGAGGGAGCTCGTATTATAGAGGGCCAATGCTCCAAGGACATCATATTTTAGTAGTTGTGTCCGGTTTGTAAGAGTCATGTAATGAACTAATGATGTAAGAATGGTTATGCTTTTATAATTAGTTTATCCTCCTATTTGGCCATTTATATGTCTGAAAGTTTATGAGTCATCGGCTTCAACCCCCATGTAAATATTATAGGGGTGTTCAGGAACACATGACAGCACTTAATCCAACGTCTTGGTCCGATGTAGGAGGCGTCTTGTAGGGTGAACTAGGCAATCAGACTATGCGGCTTTAGTACTCTCACTTAGCCATAAGAGTCCATTGGTGGCGCTAAGTAGTCGCCCCTCATTGCATGAACGACAATCCGTAGTGCGACGCCTTTGCAACGCGGCTGGTCAAAAACCCAACCCCTCGTATAACACGGCATAAATCATGAATGACTCGTAGTATAACACTAACTCACTGGATCGCTGAGCCGCTCTCGCCCATCATGAAAGTCAGTTTTCGGCTTTCTCTACTAAGGTACTTAATCAAACGAACCAGAAATACAATCGCAGTAGTTCTCCCTTTACTACCTTAGCCGAACTTTCGGAACGTAAGGTGGAAAACACAGGAGCCGGGCAACCCAACTATAGACCAAAGACATGATTCGGAGCCGATGCATATAATGCAATATCTGGGACGCCGAAGAGTTCCTTATAGGTGTTCGGACTTGAGAATTTTGCGGGGCCGAATACAACCCCTGGTATGAAGGTCATGTCGAACCATGTATCTCAATCGAACGTAAGGGGGAGCACTGATGACAAGGAAAAACCAGGACCCAACCAAGAAGGTGATAATCAATTGTGTCCTTGATATCTTTATTGGTATGTCGATGACAAGAAATGTCGTTCAACATTAAGGTCATATTACTTTCCCAAAGAGAAAAAGAAAAGATTTTTACATAAGGGAAAGTCTACCACAGGGCCTAAAAATCATAGTTCGGAAAAGAAACTCCAATGATGCCCTGCCGCATGTCTGCACCTTTTCTCCTTAGTGGTGAGTCCTTTGAGAGGTGTATTTGATGGTTGGGACGCACCAGCCTTAAAAGCATCTCCTGCGACAACCATCTCGCGAGTAGGGCTCTTGATGAACCTGCGTTAAAAGGAAAAAACATATATGCGGTCCAATTTTGGTCAAGTCGTGCAATTGACCTCTTCTGTAGTCTGCCCCTGGTGCTGCCCAAGGTATTTTTAGTGTGTAATTATGTACATGGTGTACATAAGCCGCGACCTGGTAGGGCGATCGGCGGAGGCCGAACTGCTAATCAAGGTCAGGATCCGTTAATTTATCGCTATTATGCAGGGACCGGACTCGTTTGGATACGTCGTTGGCTTTATTGGCTGGTGAACTGTTCGGCTTGATAAGGCCGCCATATACTTCGGCTGCAAGGGCTGTAGTGTGCTCTTCAGTATGGAGGGAGCACTCCATGTTACCATTGAATGTGATAACGCCATGAGGTCCGGGCATTTTAAGCTTTAAGTAAGCATAGTGCAGGACTGCATTGAAGCGTGCGAAAGCAGTTCGTCCAAGCAGTACACGGTAGCCACTGCGGAAAGGGACGATGTTGAAGATTAGCTCTTCACTGCGAAAGTTATCTGGGGAGCCGAATACTACCTCTAGTGTGATTGAGCCTGTACAACGAGCCTCCACTCCTGGTATCACACCTTTAAAGGTAGTGTTACTAGGCTTGATTCGTGATGGGTTGATCCCCATCTTACAGACAGTATCTTGATAAATCAAGTTGAGACTGCTTCCTCCGTCCATGAGGACTCTAGTGAGGTGGTATCCGTCAATGATTGGATCAAGAACTAGGGTGGCCGAACCCCCATGACGGATACTGCTTGGGTGATCCCCGCGATCAAAAGTGATCGGACAGACTGACCCTAGGTTAAACTTGGGCCGACAGGCTCTACACCATGGACGTCTTGTAGTGTTCCCTTGCACTCCCTTTTGGGGATATGAGTGACATATATCATGTTCACTATCTTCGCCTCGGGGGGAAATTGCTTTTGACCCCCGGTGTTTGGCTGACGGGGCTCGTCATCATCTTTCCTTGGAGGCCCTTTTCCCTTGTGTTCGGTATTTATCTTACCGGCCTGTTTGAAAACCCAACAATTCCTGTTGGTGTGGTTCGCAGGCTTATCGGGTGTGCCATGAATCTGACAGGGCCTCTCAAGGACTTTATCTAAGCTGGATGGCTCGTCTTTGTTTCCTTTGAAAGGTTTCTTCCGCTGACTGGACTTAGGATTGCTGAATTCAGCATTGACTGCCGTGTCGTCTGCGTCATTGTTGTTGTTGTTCCGACATTTGTTTTTATTGTGGCGAGGTTTACCATTGCCGTCCCGCACCTTAGAAGTGCCGGGGTCACCTGAGCTATTGCTTTTACGAGCCAACCAGCTGTCTTCGCCCACACAGAAGCGGGTCATAAGTGCCATTAAGGCTGCGATGGTCTTTGGCTTTCCCTGCCCAAGGTGTCGAGCGAGCCATTCATCACGGACGCTAAGGCTTCAGCGTCCAGGAAGTCTATGATCTGGTTCCTTTTAGTTAAGAACCGATTCCAAAGCTTGCGGGCTGATTCGCTTCGCTGCTGAATTATGTGACTCAAGTCGTGAGCATCCGTGGCCAGACATAAGTGCCCTGAAACTTAGCCTAAAAAGCATCTTCCAAGTCTTCACAGATTCCAATGGAGTTTTTTGGGAGGCTGTTTAGCCAGTGCCGTGTTGGTCCTTTCAGCTTTTAGAGGAAGATATTTGATGGCGTGGAGATCATCTCCTCGAGCCATGTGAATGTGGAGAAGAAAATCTTCATTACAGACGGCTAGATCCGTCGTTCCATAATATTGTTCGATGTTTACGGGTTTAAACCCTTCCGGAAATTGATGTTCCATAACATCATCGGTGAAGCATAGGGGGTGTGCACCCCCTCTATATCGCGCAATGTCGCGGCGGAGATCGGCTGACTTCTGAGTTCGGTTATGATCCCGAACATAGTAATGATCGTCACGCCGAGCTTCATAGCCATTGTCTCGCGCCGGGGCACGACCCCTTGATCCATAGAATTATCTAGTCTGACCAGCTTTCTTGGCTAGGTCGCGTTGCAAGTCGTATGTGTATCCCGCGGCTGCTGTCTCCCTGCCTCATCGGTGAGGGGGTGTGGGTTGGTGTTCGGCTTGATATGCCATTTTATCCCGCCCACGTGGTAGTCGGTCTGGTTGGTCTGCCTGATTGTACTTCGACAGTATTGGCTCAAGGGCTTCATCGTCAAATTGTGGCAGCAGCTTGCGCTTAGGGTAACTTTTAACAGGTCGCTCGTGGTCGTATTCCTCAGCCGCCAAGACCTTAGTCCACCTTACATTCAGCGTATCCTTCTCGGCTTTGAGCTGGTGCTGCTTCTTCTTCAGGCTCGGGGCTGTAGTGATGATCTGTCGCTTGCACTATAAAAAAAGACACAACCGTGACATTTTGGGCCGAACGATTTTTTTCCTGTCATACTTATGACACTTCTATGACGATAATTGTGACAAAACCCGGTATCATCATAGATATGGTGGGTTCCTACTTCTATGAAAAAAATCATGACAGAAAATGGGCTTTTTGTCCTGGGCGGGTCGGAGACGCAGCTGCATGACATTCTTTGGGCCTTCCATGATGGAAAAAACTGTGGTAGAAGCAAGGGCGAGGAAAATTTCGGTGAGTTCCCGGTTACGGTGGGTGGTCGGGGGCAGAGCGATGCGCGTTTCTCTCGTACACGTACGCGCATGTGTGCGAGGCATTGGCTCTAACTAAACCTGAGCGAGGCGTTGGGCTCTAACTGAACCCGAGCGATTGCACTGCAGGCTACGCATTACTGAACCCGATCGATCGATCGCTCGCTGTTAACTGAACCCGATCGAGCAATTCCTTCGCCACTGCTACTAACTGAAGCCAATCGATGCTACCTCTGGATGAACAGTGAGCGTTGCAGGGGGTGGATGAACAGTGAGCGGTGGGGGTGGATGAACAGGACCTCGTGGTGTTGCCTCTGGATGAATAGGACCCCGATCGATCGAGCCGGTTGGGGTTGGATGAACAGGACCCCGTGGAGGGCTGGATGAACCAGACGACCCCGTGGAGGGCTGGATGAACAGTAGACGGTGGAGGGGTGGATGAACAGTAGCCCGTGGAGGGGTGGTTGAATAGGAGCCCGTGGAGAGGGGTGGTTGAACAGGAGCCGGCGGAGTAGCACGCAGTGGAGGATGGATGAACAGGAGCCCATGGATGAACAGTCGCAGGTGGAGGCTGGAGGACATCGACGGTGGATGAACAGTGGCCCGTGGAGGCTGGAGGAGGTCGACGGTGGAGATGAACAATATCCCGTGGAGTCCCGTTTTGCAGTACGCCACACCCCTCCCGATGAACAGGACCCCCGTTTCGACCGTAGCGCCCCAACACAAGTCTGTTTCGTCCGTTTTCCAGTACGCCACACCCCTCCCGTTCAACATGACCCTGTTTCGACCGTAGGAGGTCCAACACAAGTCTGTTTCCTTCGTTTTGCAGTACGCCAGACCCCTCCCGATGAACTGGATCCCGTTTCGAACATGGCCGGTCAAACACAAGGCCGTTTCCTCCGTCTGCCGTACGCCAGGCCTCGTTTCCATTGCCTGTGCCGTCCAAGCCGGTTGGCTCCCACGCGTTCCGTTGCCTCCCGATGAACACGACGCATTTCATTGCCTCCCGATGAACACGACGCATTCCGTTGCCTCCCCATGAACATGACGATGACGCAGTTTCTCCGTTCTGACCCAGCCATGTACACGAGCCCTGGCCATACGTATGCGTGAGTAGGCGTTCGAGACCCCGCACGTATGTATGTACGTGGCCGTATTTTCTTTCTTGCACACTGGTCGCTGTATGTACATGTACATGCTACGTGCACGCCTCTACTAGAATATGTGCGTGCCTCTACATCCACCAGTATGTACATACATGTTCGTGACCAGAATGACAATGCTACGTATGCTTCGACCAGGTGGGTCCCGACTGTCAGGCACTTCCTTGCGTGCGAAGATGTAGATGGTGGGTCCCAACAGTCAGGGGGGCAAATAGTTTTTTTTATTTTTTGCCCGGACGCACTTCCTTGCGTGCAAAGATGTAACTGGTGGGTCCCAGCAGTCAGGGGGGCGAATCGTTTTTTTCGGACGCACTTCCTTGCGTGCAAAAATGTAGCTGGTGGGTCCCAGCAGTCAGGGGGGAACATTTTTTTGCGAAATAAGGTGGCCCGTCCGGTGGGTCCCTGCTGTCAAGTGGAGGAATAATTATTTTGCGCGTAATAAGGAGGCACTTCCTTGCGGCCATCGTGGACCCAGCTGTCAGCCTCTCCATGTACAGTACTCTTCCGATGGAAGTCATTCCTTGACCACGTTCACCACACCGCGCCGAGAGCACCAGGGCGGTGGACGACGGCGAGGCCTAGGAAGGGGACGATGCGGAGCTGGGGAAGACGCGGCAGTGGATGCCCACGCGTAGAGGAGTATGAGGGTTCACTCGTTTGGCTGCGGTGTGAGGCTGCCGTCGCCGCAGAATAACAGGGGGTGTGGGTGAGTAGAGGGATGGCCTGGCCAGCGGCGGGAGTAGTAGGGGCGGTGAGGCCTTTGCAGCATCACAGCCGACCACAGGAGGTAGGAGCAGGCGGCACGACCGGTGCTGCTTTGGGTGGCTAGAGCAAGAACACTAGAGGTTGAAGAAGCACTACGGCCGTTGCATGGACATCATACGGTAACTGGAGATCGAATTGTTCATATTGACTAAGTTGACAAAGCCCTCCGTCCCCGTCAACTTAGTAGGCCCACAAGTCAGCCTCCCACCAAGGTGGGTCCCAACTAGCAGGGGGAGTATTCATTTTTTCTGCGTAATAAGGAGGCACTTCCGGTGGGTCCGAGCTGACAGCGGGGGGAACGTTTTATTTGCGAAATACGGTGGCCCGTCAGGTGGGTCCCAACAGTCAGGGGGAAACATTTTTTTGGCAAAATACGGTGGCCCGTCCAGTGGATCCCTGCTATCAGGTGGAGGAATCATTATTTTCCGTGTAATAAGGAGGCACTTCCTTGCTGTGGCCGTGGACCCAGCTGTCAGCATCTCCATGTACAGTACACTTCCGATGGAAGTCGTTCCTTGACCACGTTGACCACGCCGCGTTCCGTTGCATGCATGCATCCATGGGCGTGGTGTGTCCCCACTGTCAGCCTCTCATGTACAGTCATCTTCCGATGACTCTCGGTTGTTGACCAATTTGACCACACCGTGCCGAGCGCACCAAGGCTGGTGGACGACGGTGAGGCCCCAGACTGGAACGACCCAAAGATGGGGAAGACGGGGTAGTGGAGTCGCAGATGGAGAGGAGTGGGAAACTTGACTAGTTAGGGTACGCGACAGCACAGCCGCAGTGCCGCCCACGGGAGACAGGAGCAAGAACAGAGTTTGAAGAAGGAGCACGGCTGTTGGATTAACATCCAACGGTCCAGCTGCTAGAATCATTTGTTGATTAAGTTGACAAAGCCCTGCTTACACGTCCTCTTAGTAGGCTCACAAGTCAGCCACCAAATCTGACGGGTCCCAGCTGTCAACGGGATGAATAATTTTTTCCGCAAAACAAGGAGGCACTTCCTTTCGTGCGAAGATACAACCGGTGGGTCCCAGCTATCAGGTGGAGGAATTTTTTTTCCAGCTTAATAAGGAGGAACTTTCCTTGCGTGCGACCATGGACCTCATGGGTCCCAGCCGTCAGGCTCTCCACACACAATCCTCTTTCGATGACTCTCGTTTGTTAACCACGCCGCACCGAGTGCAGCGAGGCGGTGGACGACAGCGAGGCCCCGACCGGGAACGACTCGGAGATGGGAAGACGCGGCAGTGGAGTCATAGATTGAGAGTAGGAGAAGGGTTATAACTAGTTCTGGTGCGGCGTGGGGCTGCAGTCGGTGGAGAATAATAGGAGGTGTGGAGGGGTGGAGGGATAGCCTGGCCAGCGGTGGGGTAGCGCTTTGCAGCGATGCGTGCTAAGCAAAGCCGCTAGCCGCTGGAGGCCGGACCAGGCGGTCCCAGCGATGCTGGAGGAAGAAGACGAGAGATTGAAGGTGCATGCCGGCCATTGGATATAAATCCAACGGCTGTGGATGTCATAATCATTTGTTGACCAAGTTGACAACGCCCTGTGTAGGCTTCGACCTATTGGCCCACATGTCAGCCTGCAAATATGTGGCATATATTTAACCCATGTTTTCTAGAATGTACAGTCCATTTGCTGGGCTGGGTGAACAAATAATTTTGCGTCAATCAGGCCCATTTATATTTTCTAAGAAATCCCAGCCCATTTGCAGTTCCTTGAAATACACGAATTAGGTGGGCTCGTTATATATATAATGTTATGTTAGAAGGAGCATTTAATATCAAAAAATAAACCGGAGAGACACATTATATATATATATAATTAACAAGTTAGCGAGTTATTGCTCAAAATAAAAATGAGCGCGTTATTATTAAATTGGTCCTTAAAATCTTCACAAGCTTTTGTACGCAATCACCGGGATTTTCCTTGCCTGTGAGTCAACAACCAGGATTTTCCTTACCAACTTCTATTAAACATTTACTTTTATAAGTTAATAACACGTGGGATGTTTTTATAATGTATATATATGTCTCTATAAAATATACAATAAAAGTAATAATATAAATATATATAATGTGGTTAGAAGGGAAAACATAAATTGGACACATCATTATTATTCTTATATATAGATAAATAGAACAGAGACCTGCATTTTATTAAAAAAATACATTGGGCTGCCGATCTTTAAGAAAAAGCCCATAGGCCAGTATGGACCTCAAAAAATAAGTTGAATCCACTGTCTCCGTATGTCGTGGGCTACGCATGTTAAAATATAAAAGCTAGGCCTAGCTGATACTTGTTCGCCCTCTGGAAAAAAATGATACCAGATCACCGAGCGAACTGGATTAAAGAGGGGACCGGCGGCATGACTAAAGAAGCACATTAGGAGTGATTTTTTTCAGTGGATGGCTCTCGATAGCGTTTTTTACTTGCCTCTACACCATACAACTTGTATTTTTAGCCTCCCAGTCCGTCCTGGTGGACCAGCTGCCCATTTGCTGGACGGGTCAACCTACAGAAACCAGCACTCTATTTTTCATCAAGCCACAAAAACAACGCAGTACTATGTTTGTTTTGAGGCCGAAAACATTACGGCAGGGGTTGAGTGGGGGAGAGGGGAAGGCAGAGTAATAAAAATATTAAAAACAGCTGATGCACTGTTGCTACCCTAACAAAGCAGGTGTGATTCTTCTCGGGAAGAAGGTGTTCTGTTGACACCCACATGTCACATACCCCACAGTAGGCATACTAACAAGTTCACACACAAATACAACAGAAAAGGTAAACATTCGTATCAAACTCAGGTTCACAGGAAATGTTCATATTCATAGCCAACATTCACTATCAACAACTCAAAAGATTCATATATACACAAGTTCAGCATATCTATGCATCCAAATGATTGATAGATCACACGACAATATTCATACATAATTCACAAGAAGATTCAGATATACACATGTTCAGTATGTTTATGCATCCAAATGATTGAGATCACAGCCAATATGATCCATGGACGAACTTTAATTACCTAGGGTACAGACTGGTAATTGGTGTTCAGTCGGAGGTACTTCTTGCTAAAATTAATTCTTGTACGAGTAAACTTTTGAGTACATAAGAGGCAGCACAGACAATCTAAACTTTGCTTGTAGGTTTATCCTCAAATAGTGGCCTCGTGCCAAGCAAGGTTTGAGCAACTTGGCCACTACTTTCCTCCAACTAGTTTATTGGCTCATCTTGGTCATGTAGCTTGCCAAAATTCTACATTGCAGACGAGAAAGGAGGCGATTGAGCAAATGAACCACCCAATTTTTTTGTGCAATTCAACTGAAAAGGTGCATCCCTGGCGTGCATGCTGATTAAGTGCCAGATGAATATACGCGTCAATGAACTTGTCTAGATTATTTAGACTCCATGCCATACAGTTCGCTGCCATATCTGCCGATAACCAAAAGGCACAAGTTGGGACCAAAGACTGGACTGTGTTCTTCTGGGCTATGCGCCAAGCAATATTTTTGGCGTTCACGCTCCTAATACTTGGGAGTTTAACAACTGGTTGACACTGGTTGATACTCGAATGAATATAGGCACTTCTTGTCAACATCCATGCTTGTCTGAGTGAACTTTAGAGTACATAGCAGTAGCATAAGTATCTGTCCATCTAATCATTTTGTGCAGTTCTACTGAAATCACCCAATGCAATGATTTTCCTGCGAGTTCAGGCTCCAAGTTACTCCTTTATAAAATCGGCAAACAGTAGCACAATACAAAATTACCAATAAATGACAAGCACAATAACCAGGATAAAGACCAGTACCAACATGTGTGAGGTAGCATATAAATTACTATTTCCTTTGACTGGAAGCCGAGATAAGCCAAGCGACTGACAGCAATGGAAGAAAGCAAGCCGAGATTAGCGACTGATAGGAAAGGACGGAAGTTGTCGAGGCAATGAAGCACCCAAAGTTTTTGTGCAGTTCCACCAAAATCGAGCATCTCTGTTGGCACATATATTGAGAGAGTGAGATTACTGTAATAGTGGGACTAGTTGATGAAACATTGTCGGTGTACTAAAGTAGGGGAACTCCTTTATACCCCTTACTTGTGCACGGGCACTCAGAGCCACGGGCCGAAGCCACACTTAGCAGGGCAAAGGGGAGGAGTCTAAGCCGCAAGACGGTTAATGCAACGCCAAAGACCGAGACCACAGAGAGCAAATGGACGAAGTAGGTTTCCCTTGCAAGATCCTTGCCGGGGGCAGCCTCATCAGCCCCGGCAAGACCCTTGCCGGGGCGGCTCGCCCACACCAGCGGAGTGAGCCACCCTCGAACCCGCGGTATCCAAGGCCATCAACCACACTGGGACAGGGCTTGGGAGGCACCTCCATGGTGGCATGCAGATCTTTGTGAAGACAGAGAATATTCAAGATCAGATGTGGATCAGAAGACGGTGACCCTTGGCGGGACCTTAGCCAAGGAGACCCAGAAGACCCCCGGCAAGATCCTTGACGGGGACGATAGAGCACCACGGCAAGACCCTTGCCGGGCCACCCGGCAAGGCCCTTGCCGGGGATGTCAGCGGGGCCACAGCCAGGCCCGCACCAATCAAGTCCCCACTGCCGTTCACATGCAGCTGCCAGCCCAACCAGTTGGGCAGGCACCTGTGTTGGAACATGCAGCTTCCAGGCCAACTCAGCACACGCCTGCATGGCGGCATGCAGATCTTTGTGAAGGCTCCACCACCGCGCCACCTTAGCTGCTTGCCTGCCTACATGGCGCCACATGCATCGCTGGCCAGGGCGTGTGTTGAAGCAAGGAGGAGCGGCGACCGACGGGACGGGCCTCACTCCCGTCCCCAATAAAGCAAGAGGACACCTAAGCTACGCATTCAATGCGTCTTGTCCTGTAATACGAGCGATAAGCTCATAGCACTGTAGGCCTTTCCACCTCCTGTGTGCCACTGTGGCAGCCCCTTTCGACTATAAAAGGAGGCCCATGGCATACTGGAAGGGGATTCGGCTCTTTGAACCATGCAGCCACCGTAGCTAGTTCAAGAGATCAAGAACACTCAATACATCCACCAAAGCAGGACTAGGGTTTTACGCATCCTCGCGGCCTGAACCTAGGTAAATGATCCTTGTGCTGCTTGCTAATCCTGCTCTTCTCACAGCTCTGCACCCCCGCAACCGTAGTAGGGATCCTCGTGATCCCATAGGTGTCGTTTCCCACGGACATCTTTGGCGCGCCAGGTAGGGGGCGCAATTGTAAGAATCCGGTCTAGTAGTTGGCCCAGCAGTTCTTCATCGCCATGGCTTCTAAGAAGAAGACGACCACGGCGATTGGTTCATTCAGGACCGGACTGCTAGTACCGGTGCAGACCAGTAGCGGGCCAGTCGCGGAGAGAACCCATGGTGCGGCCCGCGAACATCCACATCATCCTGTCAGTCCAGGCCTGGTGAACGGCGTCGTTCGTACGCCAATCGACGAGCCACGTGTCGCGGGCTCCAGAGACGGAGTCCCCCCCCCCGTAGGTGGCGCGGGGCCCTCCCGGGGCGTCGCCGTGCCGCCAGATGGCGGAGCGGCTATCTCCAAGCCACCAACACCGGTGCCCATGGCGCTCTCTTCTCAGGTCGTGCGCGATGAGTAGCGCCGCCCTGCTGGTGACCCTAGGTGCTGCCCTGGGAAGAGTCCGATGCGCTCTTTGCATGATGAGGAGGGCCAGCATGCGCGCCGAGGTGCTGGCGGAGGTGGCGGACGGCTGCGGGGCCTGATGGGGCTCCTTCTAACACGGTTAGAAGTCGAAGCGTATCGCGGTCCGCATAGCTTTCGCCGCCGCCCACGCCAGCAGAAGCCCTAGCACGCGCGCAGCTGCTCCTCGAATTTCCTCCTGTTGCGGAGAAGCTTGACGAATGGAAGGCCATCGTCTGGAGCCTCGTCGACATCGCTAATAACAACGAGTTGCGGCCAGCGGGACCCGCCGGGCGTCGCTCCGTTGAGCCACCGCATGCCAGCGGAGGTCGGGCCGGAGGCGATGCGGCCATGGTGCACTCCCCTCCTCCATACAGGCCATCACGGGCGTCGGTCTGTCGCAACGACGCTCGTGATGATATCTCCATAGCATCGTCCGACCCGTGAACCCACCACGACCAACGTCAAGTTCTTCGGGAGCGAGCTCATGATGACGCTCGAACCACCATCGAGCGCCAGCGTGACGCGCGCCACCAGTCGGATAGGCGGTAGGTCCCACTACGGACCACCCAGCACCAGGAGGATATGATGGCCTACCCTATGAGGTGGGTTGTCCGGCCTTCACCCGTGAGCTGCGGCAGTTCCAGTGGCCCTCCCACCGCACGTTCAAGCCCGACATTGGTGAGAAGTACAACGGCAAGACTCACCCATCGGAGTTCCTCAGCATCTACACCATCGTGATGCAAGATGCTAGGGCCCGCGACGATAAGGTGCTTGCCAATTACTTCTCATTGGCACTCAAGCCCAATGTTATGTCATGGTTGTTGCACATGCCGGTGAACTCCATTTCTTCTTGGGCGGATCAGTGTCATGAGTTTGTTGGCGCCTTTACTTGAGGCCACCAAGCTCATGGCCAGGCGAGCGACTTGCACATCATCCCCTAGAAAGAAGGAGAAAACCTATGCAAGTACATCCAAAGGTTCAGCCGAGTGCAGTACAACATCCCTGATGTTCATCCTGCCGCCATGATCAGTGCATTCTATCAGAATCTGCCCAATCGCAAGATGCGTGAGGAGCTGGCGATGAACAAGTTCAAGGATGTGGCCGAGCTTTACGTTCTAGCCCATCGGTGCATTCACACTAAAGAGGGAAGGAAGTACCCCGGCGAAGACGCCGGCGTGGAAACCGACTCCACGGATGATACCGCCGCCCCGGCGAAGAAGGGTCAGCGCCGTAACAGGAAACGCAAGGGCAAGACCGTGCTTGCTGTCAAGGGGTCCGACGATACCGGCGCCACCAAGAAACCCAAGGCAAGCGACCCCGGCAAGGAAGTTGCCGGGTGTGTCACTAGCCGGTCGTTGGTGGCTGCAGATAAGCCAGGGGGCTCCCACAAGCAGTATTGCAAGATCCACCGCACGAAGGGCCATGACCTCCAGAACTGCCGGCAAGTGGAGCTGCTCACTGAGAAGCAGAAAGCCGAGTACGAGCGGCGGGACAAGGAGAAGGTCCAAGAGGGTGCCGAGGGATCCGGCAAGAAGCGTGGCAGCCAAGGAGGCCGCCAAGGCAAAGATAATCAGCAGGAGAGACCTGCCCGGGGCCGTGACAAGAAGCAAGAAGACGATGATCACAACGAGGACGATGAGTCCGGCAACCACGAGTTCCAGAAACCACAGAAGCCATGTGCGTCGATGGCGGTGCCTCAATGCATACATCCCACCGCCAGCTCAAGAAGTGGGCGCGTGAGATCACATCAGTGGAGCCGACGTTCCACGAACGGAAGCCGTTGAAGTGGTCCAGCACGCCTATTATCTTCGACACCGAGGACCATCCTGACCGCCAGGTGCATGCCATTGTTGGTTTCACCAACAATCCGCAACCTCAAGGTGACAAAGATGCTGGTTGATGGCGGGGCCGGTCTGAACTTGATCTTGCCTGTTGTGATCAAGAGGCTGTAGATCCCTGATGGAGACCTCGAGATGACGGGCACGTTCCAAGGGGTCAACCAGGGGAGGAGCCAGCCGAAGGGAAAGGTCACGCTACCCGTGACATTCGGAGGTGAGCTGAACTATAGGACGGAGAGGGTTGTCTTTGATGTAGCTGAGATCCCCTTGCCCTACAACGGGATCCTTGTCCGCCCGGCACTAGCCAAGTTCATGGCGGCTTCACATTACGCCTACAACAGACTAAAGATGCCCGAGACGATGAACATCATCACCGTCCCCTTCGACAAGAAAGACACGTTGATTTGCGCCAACCAACTCTACTGGGAAGCAGTTGCAGCAGCTGCCGCCAGGGCACCTGCTCCTGCCGACGGAGTCCCGGGAGGGAGAAATACCGGCGAGACCCCTTGCACCCACTCCGGCAAGCGCACCTCTTTGGGGTGTTGCGCTCCCATTGAGGATGTGCCAGAGAGCTCCACCGGCAAGAGCAAGAAGTCCAGAGCTGCACCACCAGAGACCAAGAAGGTGCCCGTCAAGGAGGATGGCAGGGGGAGCTTTTACCATAAGCTCCACACTTGACAGCAAATAGGAAAGCGAGCTCGTCACTTTCCTGCGGGCAAATGTCGATGTGTTTGCATGGCAAGATTCCGACATCCCCAGCGTTCCCAAGAAAGTGATTGAGCACCATCTTGCTGTCTGTCCTCATGCACGGCCTGTCAAGCAGAAGGTCAGGAAGCAAGCTCTAGAGAGGCAGGAGTTCATCACGGAGGAGATCATAAAACTAGAGGTGGCAGGCTTGGTAAGGGGGGTGCTCCATCCAACGTGGTTGGCCAACCCGGTGGTGGTGCGCAAAGCGAACGGGAAGTGGAGATTGTGTATTGATTACACAGACATCAATAAGGCTTGTCCAAAGGATACCTTCCCGTTACCGCGCATCAACCAAATTGTTGACTCCACAGCTGGGTGTGACATGTTATCATTCCTCGACGCCTACTTAGGGTACCACCAGATCTTCATGACAAAATAAGATGAGGAGAAGACATCGTTCAACACCCCATGTGGTATGTATTGCTTTTTACGAATGCCTTTCGGGTTGAAGAGTGCTGGTCAACCTTTGCAAGAGCAGTCCAAATTGGTTTTGAGCCCCAGCTACATAGAAATATGGAAGCTTATATGGATGATATAGTGGTCAAAACCAAGGATAAAGCAACACTTGTGCAAGATCTGGAGGAAACATTTGCGAACCTACGCAAGATCAATCTCAAGTTGAACCCTGAGAAGTGTGTCTTCTGTGTCCCGTCCGGCAAGCTTCTCGGGTTCTTTGTATTGCAGCGTGGGATTGAGGCAAATCCAGATAAGATCAAGGTCATCGAGCAGATTGAGGCACCTAAACGAATCAAAGACGTGCGTCGGCTCACTGGCTGCATTGCCGCCATGAGCAGATTCATCTCCAAGTCCGTGGAGCGTGCCCTTCCTTTTTTCAAGATCTTGAAGAAGACGGGCTCGATGGAGTGGACCCCGGAGGCTGAGGCAGCGCTGCAGGATTTGAAGAAGTACCTCTCCTCTACCCCAGTGTTGGTTGTGCCCAAACCACAAGAACCATTCCTGTTGTACCTAGCGGCAATGAATCAGGTGGTTAGCGCCGCACTGGTGGCGTAGGGAGAGGTCGACGAAGAGGTAGCGGTAGCGGCAGAGTCAATGGATGGAGAGCAGGAACCCTCCCCGGCAGGGCTCGGTCCCGGCAAGACTGATCCCCTAGCGAAGGCTGACACCAATGTGACAGGGCCCGCGCGACCAGGTGAAGTGGCGCAGAAGAAGAAAATGGTGCAGCACCCGGTTTACTTCGTCAGCTCCCTCTTGCAGGGGGCTAGGTCGAGGTACTCAGGTGTGCTAAAATTTCTCTTCAGCCTCCTTATGGCCTTGAGGAAGCTGCGTCATTACTTCCAAGCGCACGAGATCACCGTGGCCACCCGCCTCCCATTCTGCATAACCCAGATGCGTGGGGAGGGTCATGGAATGGGCCCTGGAGCTGTCAAGTTTCGGTTTAAAGTTCGGAAGCACCTCGATGATTCAGAGCAGAGTCTTGGCGGAGTTCGTTGCAGAATGGACCTCGACGCCTGATGAAGAGGTACAGGAGACCACTCTCCCCGGCAAGGAAACGAGCCGCAATTGGGTCATGTACTTTGATGGGGCGTTTTCACTGCAAGGCGCCAGTGCTGGCGTGTTGCTTGTTGAACCCACCGGAGAGCACCTCAAGTATGTCATCCAAATGCACTTTCCCCAAGAGATGTCAACCAACAACACCGCCAAGTACGAGGGATTGCTTGCTGGTCTCAGGATCGCGGCAGACCTCGGAGTCAAGAAGCTCATCGTCAGGGGTGATTCACGACTTGTTGTCAGGCAGATCAACAAAGATTATCAGAGCCCGTTGATGGAAGCTAACATAGATGAAGTGAGGAGACTGGAGGAGCGCTTTGACGGTATATAGGCTGAGCATGTCCCCTGGATGGAGAACGACATCACCGAGTACTTGTCAAAGCGCGCTGCCCTCAAGCTACCTGTGGAACCAGGTACTTTTGTGCTTCGGTTAACTCAACCATCCGTTGAACCATCAAAAGGGTAGAACAAGCAGAGGAAGCTAGGCCCCGGCAAGTACCTCCCCACCGAGCTCCCTGGAGCCGCCAGTGAAGGAGTTGGCATGGACACTGAGCCTGTCGTGGGACAACCGACTCCGGCAGGGCGCCAGGCCCTTACCACGGATACAACCGTTCCCGTAGTAGAAGAAATGCCTTTGGTCCTTGCCGTCGAGCCACAGGCCCCGGCATGGGCGCAACACACTGTATGATTCCTCCAAACAGGGGAGCTTCCTGAGGAGCAGGAAGAGGCAGAGAGAGTAGCCTACCAGTCTACTCTATACCAATTCGTTGACAACGTCTTTTACAGAAAAAGACCGAATGGGGTGAAATTGAAGTGCATCTCCCGGGAGGAAGGACTGCAGCTGTTGGCGGAGATACGTGGAGGCATATGTGGCTCCCACATTGGGTCAAGGGCCCTTGCTGGCAAGGCTTTCCGGCAGGGTTTCTTCTGGCCCACTGCCCTCCAGGATGCAACGACACTAGTAACCAAGTGTGAAGCGTGCCAGTTCCATTCGAAGAAGCTTCATCAGCCAGCTCAAGCCTTGCAAACAATCCCTCTCTCCTGGCCATTCTCGGTCCGGGGGCTCGACATACTGGGCCCCTTTCCGCACGCCATCGGGGGCTTTGAGTATTTGTACGTCACCATCGACAAGTTCACAAAGTGGCCTGAGGTGGAAGCAGTGAGGAAGGTGACAGCGCAGTCGGCCATCAAGTTCTTCAACGGGCTAGTTTGTCGTTTTGGTGTACCCAACAGGATCATCACCGACAACGGCACGCAGTTCACAAGCCACGCCTTCATGCAGTACATCGAGGATCTCGGTAGAAAGGTCTGTTTTGCTTCCGTCGCACACCCACGAAGAAACGGCCAAGCAGAGAGAGCCAATGCTGAAGTTCTGCGAGGCTTAAGAACGAAGACTTTTGACAGGCTACGCAAGAGTGGAAGGCCCTGGATTGACGAGTAGCCAGCGGTTCTTTGGTCGATCAGAATGACGCCAAATCGAGCCACCGGCCAGACACCCTTTGCCCTTGTCTACGGGGCAGAAGCAGTTCTCCCAATGGAACTCATATATGGGTCACCTCGAGTGCTCGCTTATGATGAGCTTGAGAAAGAGCGATTGCGGCAAGATGACGCAACACTCCTTGAGGAAGATCGTCTCCGGGCGCCTGTGAGAGCAGGACGCTACCAGCAAGCCTTGCATCACTACCATAGCTGCAAGGTTCATGCCCGGACCTTTGAGGAAGGCGACCTTGTTCTTTGGCACGTTCAATTGGCCAAGAACTCCTAAAAAGTTGGGACCAAAGACTGGACTGTGTTCTTCTGGGCTATGCGCCAAGCAATATTTTTGGCGTTCACGCTCCTAATACTTGGGAGTTTAACAACTGGTTGACAACGGTTGATACTCGAATGAATATAGGCACTTCTTGTCAACATCCATGCTTGTCTGAGTGAACTTTAGAGTACATAGCAGCAGCATAAGTATCTGTCCATTTGATCATTTTGTGTAGTTCTACTAAAATCACCCAATGCAATGATTTGCCTGCGAGTTCAGGCTCCAAGTTACTCCTTTATAAAATCGGCAAACAGTAGCACAATACAAAATTACCAATAAATGACAAGCACAATAATCAGGATAAAGACCAGTACCAACATGTGTGAGGTAGCATATCAATTACTATTTCCTTTGACTGGAAGCCGAGATAAGCCAAGCGACTAACAGCAAAGGAAGAAAGCAAGCCGAGATTAGCGACTGACAGGAAAGGACGGAAGTTGTCGAGGCAATGAAGCACCCAAAGTTTTTGTGCAGTTCCACCAAAATCGAGCATCCCTGTTGGCACATATATTGAGAGAGTGAGATTACTGTAATAGTGGGACTAGTTGATGAAACATTGTCGGTGTACTAAAGTAGGGGAACTCCTTTATACCCCTTACTTGTGCACGGGCACTCAGAGCCACGGGCTGAAGCCACACTTAGCAGGGCAAAGGGGAGGAGTCTAAGCCGCAAGACGGTCAATGCAACGCCAAAGACCGAGACCACATAGAGCAGATGGACGAAGTAGGTTTCCCTTGCAAGATCCTTGCCGGGGGCAGCCTCAGCAGCCCCGGCAAGACCCTTGCCGGGGCAGCTCGCCCACACCAGCGGAGTGAGCCACCCTCGAACCTGCGGTCTCCAAGGCCATCAACCACGCTGGGCCAGGGCTTGGGAGGCACCTCCATGGTGGCATGCAGATCTTTGTGAAGACAGAGAATATTCAAGATCAGATGAGGATCAGAAGACGGTGACCCTTGGCGGGACCTTAGCCAAGGAGACCCAGAAGACCTCTGGCAAGATCCTTGCCGGGGACGATAGAGCACCACGGCAAGACCCTTGTCGGGCCACGGCCAGGCCCGCACCAATCAAGTCCCCACTGCCTTTCACATGCAGCTGCCAGCCCAACCAGTTGGGCAGGCACCTATGTGGCAACATGCAGCTTCCAGGCCAACTCAGCACACGCCTGCGTGGCGGCATGCAGATCTTCGTGAAGGCTCCACCACCGCGCCACCTCAGCTGCTTGCCTGCCTACATGGCGCCACATGCATCGCTGGCCAGGGCGTGTGTTGAAGCAAGGAGGAGCGGCGATCGACGGGACGGGCCTCGCTCCCGTCCCCAATAAAGCAAGAGGACACCTAAGCTACGCATTCAATGCGTCTTGTCCTATAATACGAGAGATAAGCTCATAGCACTGTAGGCCTTTCCACCTCCCGTGTGACACTTTGGTAGCCCCTTTCGACTATAAAAGGAGGCCCATGGCATACTGGAAGGGGATTTGGCTCTTTGAACCACGCAGCCACCGTAGCTAGTTCAAGAGATCAAGAACACTCAATACATCCACCAAAGCAGGACTAGGGTTTTACGCATCCTCGCGGCCCGAACCTAGGTAAATGATCCTTGTGCTGCTTGCTAATCCTGCTCTTCTCACAGCTCTGCACCCCGGCAACCGTAGTAGGGATCCTCGTGATCCCATAGGTGTCGTTTCCCACTGACATCTTTGGCGCGCCAGGTAGGGGGCGCAATTGTGAGAATCCAGTCTAGTAGTTGGACCAGCAGTTCTTCATCGCCATGGCTTCTAAGAAGAAGACGACCACGGCGATCGGTTCATTCAGGGCCGGACTGCCAGTACCGGTGCGAACCAGTAGCAGGCCAGTCGCGGAGAGAACCCGTGGTGCGGCCCGCGAACATCCACATCACCCTGTCAGTCCAGGCCTGGTGAACGGCGTCGTTCGTACGCCAATCGACGAGCCACGTGTCGCGGGCTCGAGAGACGGAGCCCCCCCCCCGTAGGTGGCGCGGGGCCCTCCCGGGGCGTCGCCATGTCGCCAGATGGCGGAGCGGCGATCTCCAAGACACCAACACCGGTGCCCATGGCGCTCTCTTCTCAGGTCGTGCATGATGAGCAGCACCGCCCTGCTGGTGACCCTGGGTGCTGCCCTGGGAAGAGTCCCATGCGCTCTTTGCATGATGAGGAGGGCCAGCATGCGCGCCGAGGTGCTGGCGGAGGTGGCGGACGGCTGCGGGGCCGTGATGGGGCTCCTTCTAACGCGGTTAGAAGTCGAAGCGTATTGCGGTCCGCATAGCTTTCGCCGCCGCCCACGCCAGCAGAATCCCTAGCACGCGCGCAGCTGCTCCTCGAATTTCCTCCCGTTGTGGAGAAGCTTGACGAATGGAAGGCCATCGTCCGGAGCCTCGTCGACATCGCTAATAACAACGAGTTGCGGCCAGCGGGACCCGCTGGGCGTCGCTCCGTTGAGCCATCGCATGACAGCGGAGGTCGGGCCGGAGGCGATGCGGCCATGGTGCACTCCCCTCCTCCATACAGGCCATCACGGGCGTCGGTCCGTCGCGATGACGCTCGTGATGATATCTCCATAGCATCGTCCGACCCGTGAACCCACCACGACCAACGTCAAGTTCTTCGGGAGCGAGCTCATGAAGACGCTCGAACCACCATCGAGCGCCAGCGTGACGCGCGCCACCAGTCGGATAGGCGGATAGGTCCCACTACGGACGACCCAGCACCGGGAGGATATGGTGGCCTACCCTACGAGGTGGGTTGTCCGGCCTTCACCCGTGAGCTGCGGCAGTTCCAGTGGCCCTCCCACCGCATGTTCAAGCCCAACATTGGTGAGAAGTACAACGGCAAGACTCACCCATCGGAGTTCCTCAGCATCTACACCATCGTGATGCAAGATGCTGGGGCCCGCGACGATAAGGTGCTTGCCAATTACTTCTCATTGGCACTCAAGCCCAATGTTATGTCATGGTTGATGCACATGCCGGTGAACTCCATTTCTTCTTGGGCGGATCAGTGTCATGAGTTTGTTGGCGCCTTTACTGGAGGCCACCAAGCTCATGGCCAGGCGAGCGACTTGCACATCATCCCCCAGAAAGAAGGAGAAAACCTATGTAAGTACATCCAAAGGTTCAGCCGAGTGCAGTACAACATCCCCGACGTTCATCCTGCCACCATGATCAGTGCATTCTATCAGAATGTGCGCAATCGCAAGATGCGTGAGGAGGTGGCGATGAAAAAGTTCAAGGATGTGGCCGAGCTTTATGTTCTAGCCCATTGGTGCGCTCGCACTAAAGAGGGAAGGAAGTACCCCGGCGAAGACGCCGGCATGGAAACCGACTCCATGGATGATACCGCTGCCCCGGCGAAGAAGGGTCGGTGCCGTAACAGGAAATGCAAGGGCAAGACCGTGCTTGCTGTCGAGGGGTCCGACGATACCGGCGCCACCAAGAAACCCAAGGCAAGCGACCCCGGCAAGGAAGTTGCCGGGTGAGTCACTAGCCGGTCGTTGGTGGCTGCCGATAAGCCAGGGGGCTCCCACAAGTAGTATTGCAAGATCCACCGCACGAAGGGCCATGACCTCCAGAACTGCCGGCAAGTGGAGCTGCTCACTGAGAAGCAGAAAGCCGAGTACGAGCGGCAGGACAAGGAGAAGGGCCAAGAGGGTGCCGAGGGATCCGGCAAGAAGCGTGGCAGCCAAGGAGGCCGCCGCAGCAAAGATAATCAGCAGGAGAGGCCCGCCCGGGGCCATGACAAGAAGCAAGAAGACGATGATCACAATGAGGACGATGAGTCCGGCAACCACGAGTTCCAGAAAGCCACAGAAGCCATGTGCGTCGATGGCGGTGCCTCGATGCATACATCCCACCGCCAGCTCAAGAAGTGGGCGCGTGAGATCACAGCAGTGGAGCCGACGTTCGACGAACGGAAGCCATTGAAGTGGTCCAGCATGCCTATCATCTTCGACACCGAGGACCATCCTGACCGCACCTGCGGTCGGGTGCTTGCCGTTGTTGGTTTCACCAACAATCCGCAACCTCAAGGTGACAAAGATGCTGGTTGACGGCGGGGCCGGTCTAAACTTGATCTTGCCTGTTGTGATCAAGAGGCTGTAGATCCCTGATGGAGACCTCGAGATGACGGGCACGTTCCAAGGGGTCAACCAGGGGCGGAGCCAGCCGAAGGGAAAGGTCACGCTACCCGTGACGTTCGGAGGCGAGCTGAATTACAGGACGGAGAGGGTTGTCTTTGATGTAGCTGAGATCCCCTTGCCCTACAACGGGATCCTTGTCCGCCCGGCACTAGCCAAGTTCATGGCGGCTTCACATTACGCCTACAACAGACTAAAGATGCCCGAGACGATGAACATCATCACCGTCCCCTTCGACAAGAAAGACACGTTGATTTGCGCCAACCAACTCTACTGGGAAGCAGTTGCAGCAGCTGCCGCCAGGGCACCTGCTCCTGCCGACGGAGTCCCGGGAGGGAGAAATACCGGCGAGACCCCTTGCACCCACTCCGGCAAGCGCACCTCTTTGGGGTGTTGCGCTCCCATTGAGGATGTGCCAGAGAGCTCCACCGGCAAGAGCAAGAAGTCCAGAGCTGCACCACCAGAGACCAAGAAGGTGCCCGTCAAGGAGGATGGCAGGGGGAGCTTTTACCATAAGCTCCACCCTTGAGAGCAAATAGGAAAGCGAGCTCGTCACTTTCCTGCGGGCAAATGTCGATGTGTTTGCATGGCAAGATTCCGACATCCCCGGTGTTCCCAGGAAAGTGATTGAGCACCATCTTGCTGTCTGTTCTCATGCACGGCCCGTCAAGCAGAAGGTCAGGAAGCAAGCTCTAGAGAGGCAGGAGTTCATCACAGAGGAGATTAGAAAACTAGAGGTGGTAGGCTTGGTAAGGGGGGTGCTTCATCCAACGTGGTTGGCCAACCCGATGGTGGTGCGCAAAGCGAATGGGAAGTGGAGATTGTGTATTGATTACACAGACATCAATTAGGCTTGTCCAAAGGATACCTTCCCGTTACCGCGCATCGACCAAATTGTTGACTCCACAGCTGGGTGTGACATGTTATCATTCCTCGACGCCTACTTAGGGTACCACCAGATCTTCATGACAAAAGAAGATGAGGAGAAGACATCGTCCAACACCCCATGTGGTATGTATTGCTTTTTACGGATGCCTTTCAGGTTGAAGAGTGCTGGCTCAACCTTTGCAAGAGCAGTCCAAATTGGTTTTGAGCCCCAGCTACATAGAAATATGGAAGCTTATATGGATGATATAGTGGTCAAAACCAAGGATAAAGCAACACTTGTGCAAGATCTGGAGGAAACATTTGCGAACCTGCGCAAGATCAATCTCAAGTTGAACCCTGAGAAGTGTGTCTTCCGTGTCCCGTCCGGCAAGCTTCTCGGGTTCTTTGTATCGCAGCGTGGGATTGAGGCAAACCCAGATAAGATCAAGGTCATCAAGCAGATTGAGGCACCTAAACGGATCAAAGACATGCGTCGGCTCACTGGCTGCATTGCCGCCATGAGCAGATTCATCTCCAAGTCCGCGGAGCGTGCCCTTCCTTTTTTTCTAGATCTTGAAGAAGACGGGCTCGATGGAGTGGACCCCAGAGGCTGAGGCAGCACTGCAGGATTTGAAGAAGTACCTCTCCTCTATCCCGGTGCTGGTTGCGCCCAAACCGTAAGAACCGTTGCTGTTGTACCTAGTGGCAATGAATCAGGTGGTTAGCGCCGCATTGGTGGCGTAGGGAGAGGTCGACGAAGAGGTAGCGGTAGCGGCAGAGTCAATGGATGGCGAGCAGGAACCCTCCCCGGCAGGGCTCGGTCCCGGCAAGACTGATCCCCCAGCGGAGGCTGACACCAATGTGACAGGGCCCGCGCGACCAGGTGAAGTGGCGCAGAAGAAGAAAATGGTGCAGCACCCGGTTTACTTCGTCAGCTCCCTCTTGCAGGGGGCTAGGTCGAGGTACTCAGGTGTGCTAAAATTGCTCTTTGGCCTCCTTATGGCCTTGAGGAAGCTGTGTCATTACTTCCAAGCGCACGAGATCACCGTGGTCACCCGCCTCCCATTCTGCATAACCCAGATGCGCGGGGAGGGTCATGGAATGGGCCCTGGAGCTGTCAAGTTTCGGTTTAAAGTTCGGAAGCACCTCGACGATTCAAAGAAGAGTCTTGGTGGAGTTCGTTGCAGAATGGACCTCGACGCCTGATGAAGAGGTACAGGAGACCACTCTCCCCGGCAAGGAAACGAGCCGCAATTGGGTCATGTACTTTGATGGGGCTTTTTCACTGCAAGGCGCCGGTGCTGGCGTGTTGCTTGTTGAACCCACCGGAGAGCACCTCAAGTATGTCATCCAAATGCACTTTCCCTGGGAGATGTCAACCAACAACACCGCCAAGTACGAGGGATTGCTTGCTGGTCTCAGGATCGCGGCAGACCTCGGAGTCAAGAAGCTCATCGTCAGGGGTGATTCGCAACTTGTTGTCAGGCAGATCAACAAAGGTTATCAGAGCCCGTTGAGGAGACTGGAGGAGCGCTTTGACGGTATACAGGCTAAGCATGTCCCCTGGATGGAGAACAACATCACCGACTACTTGTCAAAGCGCGCTGCCCTCAAGCTACCTGTGGAACCAGGTACTTTTGTGCTTTGGTTAACTCAACCATCCGTCGAACCATCAACTGGGTAGAACAAGCAGAGGAAGCTAGGCCCCGGCAAGTACCTCCCCACCGAGCTCCCTGGAGCCGCCGGTGAAGGAGTTGCCATGGACGCTGAGCCTGTCGTGGGACAACCGACTCCGGCGGGGCGCCAGGCCCTTACCACGGAGACAACCGCTCCCGTAGCAGAAGAAACGCCTTTGGTCCTTGCCGTCGAGCCATAGGCCCCGGCATGGGCGCAACACACTGTATGATTCCTCCAAACAGGGGAGCTTCCTGAGGAGCAGGAAGAGGCAGATAGAGTAGCCCACCAGTCTGCTCTATACCAATTCGTTTACAATGTCTTATACAGAAAAAGACCGAATGGGGTGAAATTGAAGTGCATCTCCCGGGAGGAAGGACTGCAGCTGTTGGCGGAGATACATGGAGGCATATGTGGCTCCCACATTGGGTGAAGGGCCCTTGCTGGCAAGGCTTTCCGGCAGGGTTTCTTCTGGCCCACTACCCTCCAGGATGCAACGACACTAGTAACCAAGTGTGAAGCGTGCCAGTTCCATTCGAAGAAGCTTCATCAGCCAGCTCAAGCCTTGCAAACAATCCCTCTCTCCTGGCCATTCTCGGTCCGGGGGCTCGACATACTGGGCCCCTTTCCGCACGCCGTCGGGGGCTTTGAGTACTTGTACGTCGCCATCGACAAGTTCACAAAGTGGCCTGAGGTGGAAGCAGTGAGGAAGGTGACAGCGCAGTCAGCCATCAAGTTCTTCAACGGGCTAGTTTGTCATTTTGGTGTACCCAATAGGATCATCACCGACAATGGCACACAGTTCACAAGCCACGCCTTCATGCAGTACATCGAGGATCTCGGCAGCAAGGTCTGTTTTGCTTCCGTCGCACACCCACGAAGCAATGGCCAAGCAGAGAGAGCCAATGCTGAAGTTCTGCGAGGCTTAAGAACGAAGACTTTTGATAGGCTACGCAAGAGTGGAAGGCCCTGGAATTACGAGTAGCCAGCGGTTCTTTGGTCGATCAGAACGACGCCAAATCGAGCCACCGGCCAGACACCCTTTGCCCTTGTCTACGGGGCAGAAGCAGTTCTCCCAATGGAACTCATATACGGGTCACCTTGAGTGCTCGCTTATGATGAGCTTGAGAAAGAGCGATTGCGGCAAGATGACGCAACACTCCTTGAGGAAGATCGTCTCCGGGCGGCTGTGAGAGCAGGATGCTACCAGCAAGCCTTGCATCACTACCATAGCTGCAAGGTTCATGCCCGGAGCTTTGAGGAAGGCGACCTTGTTCTTTGGCACGTTCAGTTGGCCAAGAACTCCTAAAAAGTTGATGCCAAAGTGGGAAGGCCCTTATCGGGTAACACGAGTCACCAGGCCTGGCGCAGTCCGCCTGGAGACCGAGGAGGCCATTCCAGTGAGCAACTCCTGGAACATCGAACATCTTCACAAGTTTTAACCATAAGGCACAGCTGCCGGCCCCCCCAGAAAGCCACCTTTTGTACGAGCCTTGCCGGCAAGTCATGTAACCCTCTATACAAAGCCAGGCGCAGACCCTGAGCATAAATAAACAAAGCGCTGGCGCCCTAAGTTATAGCATGCATGCTAGATTAAGTCTCTCCCTCGGTTTGGGTTGATAGTGCCTAGCAGCGACTAACCCCTAGCATAGAGGTCGAGTTTGCATCTCTTTGTTCCTACCCATCCTATTTGGTTTGCAGGGTACATGAATGTTTCTGCCAAACCGAGTGGTAGGAGGAGGACAAGCCGGCGCTCCAGACCCGGCAAGCCTAGCTTGCCGAGGGTTGAAGACATGAAGGTCCACCCACGGCAAGTCAGGGTTGCCGGGGGCTCCAAATTCAGATAAGTTTTTCCATCCCCTGTCATGCATTTCCGTATGAAGCTTGGGACGTACGAAACCTCGTTTTATTCCAAGGCTGCCGTGCTCCCCTCATTCCTATCACCCAAGAGCTTCTTGGTTCGGAACATGGTTGTAGCCACGGCGGCAAGGAAGCAAATGTAGGGCCCACCCCATTTCGTCCCCGCCTCCGCCAAAGGCGTAAGTATGGACGAATGGAGTGGGGAAACGGCAAGGCCTGCTGCCAGGCAATGGTGTTTATATTGAAAATAACAAGGATTTGTTCCTTGGTATGGGCTTTGCTCACACGCACACAAGCCCCGGCAAGCACCCTTTTTCCATTAATACATTCCATACAGGTACAGTTCGTACGGAATGAAAACATGAACAGGGAGATTACAGGTTTTAGATCTAAATAAGGCCCGTGGGCTTACAAATTGAAATAAGATAAGATGCCCGTAATCCCTTTCTTGTCCCTCTCCTCAGGAAATGGAACAAGAAGGCGAAAGGGCAGAAGGAGCACCTAGGTGAGGTACGAGCAGCAGAAGGCGCCAAGAGAACATGCCAGCGGTCTCCTAGGAGAGGGATGGCGGTGGTGGCGCCAAAGGAAGATCTAGAAGATGAGGTAGTGGTCCGTCAATACGCTACGAAGACGTCGGTGCCATCGTACTCCGACTTGACGGCCCGCCACCCGCCTTCTTCGCCTTCTCCGGCCTCCCGACACCAGCCGCCCAAGGAGGCGACCCCGATAAGTTCAAGGAGCCGGCGACACAGATGATGGGGTCGGCGGTGTCGCCCCGAAGCAGCGCGCCCAATGCATAGTCGGACCCGTCGTCCTGCCGCCCGCTACCCTCATCATCGCTGCCGCTGTCCTCCTTGCCAGTCTCACTCGAGGAGGAATCTTCATCGTCAGAGGAGCTCTCCACGCAGCACCTTACGCGAGTCCCGATGTGCCCAAAGACCTTGACAGAGAGGAGGCCACTCTCCATTAATTTGAAATGGGGAGTGAGCCCCTCCGTCAGGCTGTGGATGCGAGCAAAGGTCTTCCACCCTCGGCGAAGATACATGACGTGAGGGGCGGGGAACTCGATGCCGGCCATGTGCCGCTATTCCCGCAACCCCTCATATGCAGCCGCAGCGCCTGCGGTGGGTCCAGTTCCATCTCCCACGCAAATGGGGTTCAAAGGCGAAGACGATGGCGCGGCGGCTGGCGCAGCCTGATGAAGAACTCATAAGGGTTGTCCCCGACATGGCCCTCCACCGGGGGAGGGGCCGCTGGCGGAGGCGAGGCCGATCTACCACCACATCCTACTCTTCCCCGAACGCCGCAACGACCTCGACCTCGCCCCCTCCCCCTCCCTCTAACGGCTGGCTCCTCTGCTATGGGCTCTTAGGGAGGAGCAATGCGTTGTCAAGTGAAGACCATCGCCGCCATCGATGAAGCACCACCGCGCCCTCTCGCCATGGTGGAAAAGAGGAAGGAGCAAGGATAAGGACAGGCGAGGGATGAGGGACTGAGAAGCGCCGTTTTCTCCTGCTCCCCCTCATAAAGAGAGGGGGGCGGGGCTCGACCGCCCCTCTCGGCCAATCTGGCTCATTGAAGGAGATAGCTGGCAAGGCCGTCGACCGCCCTCCCCGCCCAATTGAAGGCGCGTGGGAATCGATCCACGCGCGCACGTCTTCCCATATCCCGTGCGCCTGCCATTCGCGCTGCATCATGCATGCGGCGTACTGGCGCAAGAGACAGGCGTAATGGGACGCGTGGGGCGATGCTTCCCAAGTGAGGACGGTAAATGAGTAGCAGCCCTGCAGGCTCAAAGGGACACGCAAGCCGCCTCTTTACTATCCACCACAGATGACGCAAGCATGCTTAAATCATCCGCACGCACAACCCCCACATCACGCATTTAACGCAGGTCGTGGGGAAGTGCAGCGGACTGAAAAATTACTTCCGTAAAAACCGCCCTGCCTGCCCGCGCACCGTTTTGGGCCTGGCCCAACAATGCTTGCGCCTATGTGTGGCCCAGGCCCGGGGGATCCTGTCGGTGTACTAAAGTAGGGGCACTCCTTTATACCCCTTACTTGTGCGCGGGCAGTCAGAGCCACGGGCTGAAGCCACACTTAGCCGGGCAAAGGGAAGGAGTCGAAGCCGCAAGACGGTCAAAGCAACACCAAAGGCCGAGACCACAGAGAGCAGATGGACGAAGTAGGTTTCCCCGGCAAGATCCTTGCCGGGGGCAGCCTCAGCAGCCCCGGCAAGACCCTTGCCGGGGCGGCTCGCCCACACAAGCGGAGTGATCCACCCTCGAACCCACGGTCTCCAACGCCATCAACCACGTTGGGCCAGGGCTCGGGAGTGTGACAGCCTGATTTTTGGCCCTTTCTTTTTCTTTTGTTTTTCCAAGGTTTTTGCGTGAGTTTTCTTTTTTCGTGGTTTTGTGGTCTGGAAACTGAAGAAGATGACCTCTTCTTTGCTTCCAGAGTGGCTTGTCATTCCCAAATCTTTCCCTAGACCCTGTCATTTCCATCCTAGCCCAAATCCCAATATTCTTTTTATTGGGAATATTCCTTTTCCATTAAAGGAATAACTCCAATTGCCCTAGGTTGTGAAGCAACCTATATTCCCATCACTCCTAAAATTACCATATAATTCTCATAAATTGTTTGCGTCATATCTTGATCAAATATGGCAAAAATATTCATTGCCATGTTCAAAAATAATTCCCCAATATTCCTTTTCTATTCTGCCCTGAATGGCACTTTGTGAAGGAAGTGTCATTTATATTTTCCTATTGACTCCCAACCTTTTTGGGCATGTTAATATGTCCAAATAATTGCCTCATGCACAAGTTAAAATTTATTTGCCTAGCCAATCTTCCTCACTGAATTTGCAAAGTTTCCGTCAAACAGAAAGCCTTGTGAAGGAAGTACTAGCTAGGAGTACCCAAATGAGTTGAACTTTTGCACACTCCTTAATGTGCTCACATTAACCCCTTCCACCCATTTGTAGCACCATCCAATCATCTATGTGAGCACAGGAGCAAATCTTTGTTTCTGGCAATATTTTCAGGTTGTGAAGCAAGTATATTTTATATTGCTTCAAAAATCTTGATAAATTACCAGATCATTCTTATACCCATAAAACATCTCTCCACCCATTTTGGCATCATTTCATTGAGCCATTTGATCACCATAATTATTTCAAGTTTCTGTCCAGAGGAGATGTTTGTGAAGCAAGTACCAGTTTGGCTTTGCCAAATGGTATGATACTTGGTGAGCATCTTCATCAGACCAAATGACTAAGCTTTGCCCAATAATAGCCCTAGGTGACACTCCATGTGAGTGCACCATCATGATCTTCATTTCGGGACCATTTTGGCAGTTGCAAATCAACTATATTAAATACTGGTCCATTTCCCCTCAAAACCTCCAGCATCATAGAACCTCCATAGGTAAACATCCCAGACATCTTATTTGGCCCATAGCATATCCCTGTTGATCACATTGAGCTGATAAAGTTTACTGCAGTAAACTTCAGAGCTCACTAACTATTTAACCAGAGCCTGTTTAACCAAGTTACCACCACAATTCAAACCTACCCAGGAAGGACTTACCACTAGACAACGTTTGCTAGCTGTTTGCCTCCCGGACATGCCAGCACTGGTGGTGCCACCGTTTTGGCATGCCATGAGTGTGTCCAGTGGCTGTTTGTGCTGGACCCCCTCCCCCTCTCGCCGTCTTTGTGCTCGTGAGCATGTCCCTTGGCTTCCTCTCGTCGTCGCCGTTCCCCTGGACCCCTCTCCCCCTCCGCCCGCTTGCTCACCGACGCAAACCGCCGCGCGCCCTCATGCGTACAGTGGAGATTTGGCGTTGCCTGTTGCCGTCGTCTTCCTCCCTGCGCCCCCTTGGCCTCCTCTACCTCGTGAGCTCTCCCCTGTGCCTCCCTCGTCATTTACCTCCGAGTCCATGCGCGCGAGCATGCGTCTACAGCGCCAGACACGCGTTCGTGGAGGTGCCAGCTCGGCCTCCTCTAGCCCCGCCTAGCTTCTTCCCCGAGCTCGAGGAGCTCCCTATGCGCCTCACCATCGCCATGGCCGCCGCGAAGCTCGGGTCAAATTCGAGCTCCCCGGTCCCCTTCTCCACCCACTGACCTCACCACGTCCTCCCCATGCTCAGGTGACCTTCCCCAATCCTTCCCCTCGTCGCCAGAGTGCCCCTAGCCACGTGCCCCCAAGGTCAACCGCCGCCGCTGCCCTCGGCCCCCGCCAGCCGCCTTCATCGCCAGGCCTCCCCAGCGCCTGCTGCTGCTCCAGGAGGGAGCAGCACTCCGTTCCGCGCCCACTGGTGGTCCCAACTCCACCGGGGACGGCCGGTCCTGCCCAGGCCATCGCCGGCACCGCACGGCCTCACCTCTCACATGCTTCTGTCGAGAGGAAGAAGGAGATGGCCAGGTGGGGCGTTGACCTGGCCAGGCGGGCCCCGCGACCGCACCTGTCAGTCACACGAGCCGGCCCCGCATCTGCCCCTTTTGACCGGTCGTCGCCATGTCAGCGTAAGTGGTGACGTAATCCCCAAAATGCGCTTTCACTTTTTCTGTCCAGGCCACTGGTTGAAAATATTTTCATTACAGATGGGTCCCTGGCAGAAAAACCTCCATAACTTTTTATCCGTAGCTCCAAATGAGGCGAAACCAACACTCACTTTTTCATTTCGTTGAGCCTGTTCTGTTGGTCATGCTTTCACTATGGTTTGACACTATGAAAATGACCATTACATCCTTGCCCTTAATCAGCCCCCTCCGAGAGAGAACGTTTTTTGGTGATTCTTTCCGCGAGTTTCTCGCACTTCTCCCCGGTGCTTTCTTCCACCCCAGGCAAGCCACAATACCCACTTGCATGTTAGTCATTTAGCAGCCATGGTTTTCAACTTGAATCTTTATTAAATGTTTGCTTGTTGAAAAGATGGTTATCCTTGTTCCGGTGATGGTTAGATTTGCATGTTCACTTTTGTGCTATGTTGTACTCTATGATCATGTTATACCTGCTAGTATTACCTTTCATATGTTTATGATTGCTAGTAGTACATGTTGATGTTGGAGATGGTCATGCTAGTCAGTATGCCATGCTCAGTGGATATGATTTATTGTTGATATGGTGGATAGTGATGTGCTACCCTCATGATTATGTTGATATCATGTTCATGTATTTTATCATGGCTCAACATATTTGCATTCAAGTTAACCGGATTAAATTGAACTTGAACACCTGTTGGCTGAGTCATGGTGTCGCTGAATCGATGCTGACTAGTGCAACCACGCTTACCGGTATGGGACGGTCTTAACTGGGTCTATTGTTGTGCCTCTTTCCGGTGCCTCCAACGAGGGAAGGTTATGGGCGCGCGCTACCCCGATCAGGTAGGCGGACATAAGCCTTGTGTGCCCGTTGTTGAGTTAATTTTTGGATCCTTGTCCCAGAGTGGGACGGGCCACGACGGTGGTTGTTGTGTCTGGAGGTAGACACGGGGCCACCCATGACTTAGCCCAGTGGGGAGTGAGTCGGAGTGGCCGGGAGAGTGTCATGGCAGTAGATCGGTTTTGTCGGCATATCGTTGGTCCATTTGAATGGGAGTGCGAGGCCATGGGTTCCGTAGTGTGGGTACAGTGTACTAACCTCTATAGAGTGTATATTAAATCTATCGATAGCCGCGCCCGCGGATAAGGGCCCAGTTCGAAAGTAGGTCACACCATGAGTCAACAGTAATAAGAATAATGTGCTTAATAACAACAAGGTAAGTGGGTTGTGATCGCCGTAAGGATCGCGGGCCATGTAGTGGTCGGGTTGTGATCGTCGTAAGGATCAGGGGCCATTTAGTGGTCGGGTTGTGATTGCTGTAAGGATCACGGGCCAAGTGTTGGTCGGGTTTGTGATCGCCGTAAGGATCACAGTGGTATCGGGGATACCGAGTTGTTGGATATTTGGGATGTTGTGCGAGAATCGTGGGTAAAAATCAAGCTCCTTGTGGTCATTTGTGGATTACTATGGTATTGTTTATACCAAGCTTGATTGGATCCTGAGATGATCGTGTGATGTCTGAGGTTGGTAAGTGATGCATGTGTTGGTTAAGATGTAACCCGAGCAGAATAAGTGGTGCATATAGTGTCATCATGTTGCATGCTAGTATTGTCGGATTAATATGTTCATGTTGTGATAGTTGTATCATGTTTATGTTCGTCATGTCATGTTATATTGTTCTGATGATATCATGATAATTCCTGTTTAACCTGAAATTGCCATGTTGTTGTTTGTCTTGAATGCTTCTGGTTATTTGTAAGCTTGCAAGTACATTCAATGTACTGACCTGGCGTGTCATGCCATTTCGCAGGTCATGCCGGATTTGATTGCTTGCTTGTCGTGGTTTCCATTCATGCGAGCTAGGATAAATGTTCCAGCCAGAATCCCTGCGGAGTGGAGTTCACCACCGTCTTCGTTGTTCCGCTGCTTCGAGTTGTTTCTGCTGCTTGCATAGAGCAACTGAGGATGGCGTAGTGTCGCCGTACCTATGTAACCATTGTACCCAAATATATTGTAATAAAGAGCTGGTTTGTTCTATGCTAAGCAGTGCCGTATTCCAGAAGACTTCATCTCGATCTCTGGGCTGGAATATGGGGCGTTCCGGTTTTCTCTGAGCCGGGGTGCCACAGGCTTGGTATCAGAGCAGGTCTGGCTATAGGACGCCCTAGACCACACGAACGTTAGAAAAGTGGTAGTATAGACCCCACTTGGTTTGTATCAATTGATTGCTGCATTTGTTTGTCGCATAGCATGCGTATAGCCTTAGTATTTGTACTAACGGTTTATCTGGTGAGTGTAGCTGGCATCAGTTCGGATCCACTACAGCTCAACCTTTGCATTTCTCCAGTTCCTTTTTCTTTCGGTGTTTGGTGTCATTTCTGTCCCAGCAGAGTGATGCCAAGTGATCCCGACACTGTTTGCAAAAATGGTGCTCAGGTATCGCACCGATGTCTTTCTTTCAGTCTCGTCTATCATTTTGGTGATGGACATGTTTCTATCCCGGGTCATTCTTTTATTTCGTCGTGTTGGCAACCCATAATGATCTTAGTTATCAAGAAAGGGCAATGTCAGCAGCCTCAGTTTTTCCCTGCTATCCTATTTCTTGAACGAGTACGGATCTTTTTCCGTCCGCTTGATAATGATGTGGTTGCGACCTTCGTGTCCCACTACATGGTTACCGAGTACGTCCTCGCCTCCGAGCTAGTTTAGGTTGCCACCTGACTAAGCTAGCACTTGGTGTAGCGATGTTTACACCAATTCTTCCACACATTTATTCGTCCTCGCGCACACCGCCACAACATATTAGGCCATAATACCGGAGTTTCCACGAGATTTGTGTGCTTAGGTGTGCATGCATATTATTGTGTGAGTAGCAGTAATATGTGATGATTGCTTGATTAATTATATTAGTAGAATGCTTGTGTGCTTTTGCTTTAGTCATTTCTGTTGTTCCTTTCTTTGGGCCTTCAGCATTACAAATTTTCCCCTATTAAAGTTGCTCGTCAGCCTACACCGGACCTGAAGAGTCAGCAAGAAATGCATATATTTGGAAACTCAGCTAAACAGAATGGAATTATCAGCTGACTGTAGTGAAATTGGGAATATCTCGTCTAAATGCGAAAGAAATCCTGGATGAACCGTTAGTGTCAAGTTTGCATTAGCGTGCACTCATCACAACAAAATGATTAAATCAGCAAGAAGACAAATTGTGTGCAAGGTTGACAGAATATTATCAAAGGTATGGCTCAGATACAAGTTAACTTTTCGGTGAGGATGATTTTGGAACTCGATGTACCTGGAAGCAAGCAAAAATATGGCATATACTCGGAAAGGAGAATAGTCCTGCAAAACCCCGTTTCATGCAAGAAATCAATAGCAAAAATATTAAGATGGTATGTATATGTGGAAATCAGTCCACATATCACAATAAGAAGTTTTTGGTGTAAGCAACCCACTTTCCCCTTGCAAGATACCAGAGAAGCTTCCAAGGCAAGATTCATCTATCTCCCTCAATACGATACGTGGATGATTTCCCATGCAAGGTACTCTTCATTCTTCAATAAGCAACCGCAAAAGCTTCCGGCATAAGGTACTGAGTCTTTCCCCAGCAAATTCTTTAAGGGGGTAAGCTTCTGAAGCACGATACCTAGTCTTTTTCAGCAAGCTGTCCGATGAAAGTTTCGAGCACAAGCCAGCAAATATTCCTCAGTAAGACATTGGTACAAGGTAGTACACTGTGAATTGACAGCATATGGCAGTGAATCCCAAGAATCAGATCCGCAACATTTTGGTTAGAATCAAGAATTAGTCAGAATACACGTCTGTCTCGGAATCAGGTCCTCATATATATGCAATGAGCATACCATCAATATCTTACAAGTCACCCGGATGAGGATCTGAACCGCGTGAGGATGGTTAATAGAAGAAAGCCAGTACCGCAAAGGATTATGAGGATTGACGACATCAATGAGCTCCATACAAGTATCCGTGAACCTGGAAAATGATCCTGATGAGCCCTTCTCCCCTTTTTCTCCAATAACGCCACCACGCCTGTGATCTGAGCTGTTTCTAGCTATTCGGGGTGGATGCCAATTTTTGTTTCTCTCTTCAACAACTGTCCCGAGTCGGAGGTGCTTTTCGGCCGTCTCGTACAACTATTGAGTTTCTTTTTGTGACAGTAGCCCTATAGCTGCTTTTTGGCTATTTTAGGGAACTGCCACCTTCCTCTTACCGACCCGGTGTCATGCTCTGAGCTGCATTTCGGACGTCCTGAGCCGTGGTTGAGTTATTTCAGTAATGTCCTAGATCTGAGTTCTAAAGACCGTTCTGGTGGCTACTGATTTATTTGCCGATTTCTTGCAAAGGTTTCGGATGATCATTTCCCAACGATCAGAACTTGAGAGGTGTTGAACCTGCCATTTAATGGGTTACCCTATCAGAAAAATGAGGATAAACTACAATTGCCGAAAAATTGCACTGACAGTACCTATGGTCATATGAAGAAGCAATATGGCCCAGCTCTTTCAGCCAAAGATCCAGACCAAGAAAACAATAATGAAGGAGCAAGACCAGTGTTGTAGGTATGAAAATTGTACACGACCCTCATGGTGCAGATCCCCCGGACAGTCTAAGTCAGAATTGATCCACATGGATATGCCTACAACATGAGTAATCGGCATGAGGAATAACAGTCTGGAAGCCTGAGTCCTCACTTATATGAATCATCATGGATAGCCTGTCATGAACAAGATTTTTCCGTCAGAACCACTGTCAGCCAAGTCTACAGATATTATCATACAGGTCAAACCCTTTATGTTGGCCGCGACAGGAGACAATAAAATATTTGGTACGGATCCGATACTCACGACAATGGAACCAGTTAAGTTGATTCAAGAACTTCTGCGGTGAGTCAGAATCTGTTAGGAAACGGGTATGTTTTAACTCACTGTTTGGAACCCAAAGGACCTGCACTTAGTGGAGAAACCCAATGCAATGGGTCAGAGCTTGAGTTTTCATCAGGAAATCCTAATCATCATTACATGAAAGGTTGTCAGTGCCGGGTGGCACACCCAGCGGAAATCACTTTTGGATTTGTGAGACGGACATATATTTTAGTCGTGATAATCAAATCACACTCAGCTAGTCAGCAGATCTAAAAAGAAATTGGAGCCTATATAAGCATGAGCAAGCCAGGTAAGATCTGTCAGAATGTGGATACAGTAAATCAAACCACCCAGGGCCAGTCAGATAAGAATTTGGTGGGAACAACAATAAAGGAAAAATGATACCCGAGTTGGAAACGGTTTCCTTAAGTCAGAATATTCATACTTGTTCCCTGAGCAACCAAATCTCGAGGACGAGATTTCTTTAAGGGGGTAAGGTTTGTGACAGCCTGATTTTTGGCCCTTTCTTTTCTTTTGTTTTTCCGAGGTTTTTGCCTGAGTTTTTCTTTTTCCGTGGCTTTGTGGTCTGGAAACTGAAGAAGATGCCCTCTTCTTTGCTTCCAGAGTGGCTTGTCATTCCCAAATCTTTCCCTAGACCCTGTCATTTCCATCCTAGCCCAAATCCCAATATTCTTTTTATTGGGAATATTCCTTTTCTATTAAAGGAATAACTCCAATTGCCCTAGGTTGTGAAGCAACCTATATTTCCATCACTCCTAAAATTCCCAAATAATTCTCATAAATTGTTTGGGTCATATCTTGATCAAATATGGCAAAACTTTTCATTGCCATGTTAAAAAATAATTCCCCAATATTCCTTTTTCTATTCTGCCCTTAATGGCACTTTGTGAAGGAAGTGTCATTTATATTTCTCCTATTGACTCCCAACCTTTTTGGGAATGTTAATATGTCCAAATAATGCCTCATGCACAAGTTAAAATTTATTTGCCTAGCCAATCGTCCTCAATGAATTTTCAAAGTTTCTGTAAAACAGAAAGCTTTGTGAAGGAAGTACTAGCTAGGATTACCCAAATGAGTTGAACTTTTGCACACTACTTAATGTGCTCATATTAAACCCCTTCACACATTTGCAGCACGATCCAATCATCTATGTGAGAACAGGAGCAAATCTTTGTTTCTGGCAATATTTTCAGGTTGTGAAGCAAGTATATTTTATATTGCTTCAAAAATCCTTATAAATTACCAGATCATTCTTATACCCATAAAATATCTCTCCACCCATTTTGGCATCATTTCATTGAGCCATTTGATCACCATAATTATTTCAAGTTTCTGTCCAGAGGAGATGTTTGTGAAGCAAGTACCAGTTTGGCTTTGCCAAATGGTATGATACTTGGTGAGCATCTTCATAAGAACAAATGACTAAGATTTGCCCAATATTAGCCCTAGGTGACACTCCATGTGAGTGCACCATCATGATCTTCATTTCTCGACCATTTTGGCAGTTGCAAAGCAACTATATTAAGTACTGGTCCATTTCCCCTCAAAACCTCCAGGACCATAGTACCTCCATAGGTAAACATCCCAAACATCTTATTTGGCCCAATGCATATCCCTGTTGATCACATTGAGCTGATAAAGTTTACTACAGTAAACTTCAGAGCTCACTAACTATTTAACCAGAGCCAGTTTAACCAAGTTACCACCACAGTTCAAACCTACCCAGGAAGGACTTACCACTAGACAATGTTTGCCAGATATTTGCCTCCCGGACATACAAGCACTGGTGGTGACCACCGTTTTGGCATGCCATGAGCGCGTCTGGTGGTCGTTTGTGCTGGACCCCCTCCCCCTCTCGCTGTCTTTGCGCTCGTGAGCATGTCCCTTGGCTTCCTCTCGTCATCGCCGTTCCCCTGGACCCCTCTCCCCCTCCGTCCGCTTGCTCACCGACGCAAACCGCCGCGCGCCCTCGTGCAAACAGTGGAGATTTGGCGCTGCCCATCGCCGTCGTCTTCCTCCCTGTGCCCCCTTGGCCTTCTCTACCTCATGAGCTCTCCCTTGTGCCTCCCTCATCGTTGCCTCTGAGTCCATGCGTGTGAGCACGCGTCCACGGTGCCGGACACGCGTCCGTGGTGGTGCCATCTCGGCCTCCTCTAGCCCCGCCTAGCTTCTTCCCCGAGCTCGAGGAGCTTCTTGTGCCCCTCACCATCGCCATGGCCGCCGCGAAGCTCGGCTCAAATTCGAGCTCCTCGATCCCCTTCTCCACCCGCTGACCTCACCCACGTCCACCCCATGCTCCGGTGACCTTCCCCATTCCTTCCCCTAGTCGTCGGAGTGCCCCTAGCCGCGTGCCCCCAAGGTCAACCGCCACCGTTACACTCGGTCCCCGCCAGCCGCCGTCATCTCCAGGCCTCCCCAGCGCCTGCTGCTGCTCTTGGAGGGAGCAACACTCTGTTCCGCGCCCTTCGGTGGTCCCAGCTCCACCGGGGACGGCCGGAGCTGCCCAGGTCATCGCCGGCGCAGCACGGCCTCGCCTCTCCCCTGCTTCTGTCGGGAGGAAGAAGGAGATGGTTAGGTGGGGCGTTGACCTGGCCAGGCAGGCCCCGCGACCCCACCTGTCAGCCACACGAGCCGGCCCCACCTCTGCCCCTTTTGACCGGTCGTCGCCACGTCAGCGTAAGTGGAGACGTAATCCCCAAAATGCGCTTTCACTTTTTCTATTCAGGCCCCTGGTTGAAAATATTTTCATTACAGATGGGTCCCTGGCAGAAAAACCTCCATAACTTTTTATCCGTAGCTCCAAATGAGGTAAAACCAACGCTTACTTCTTTGTTTTGTCGAGCCCGTTATGTTGGTCATGCTTTCACTATGGTTTGACACTATGAAAATGACCATTATGCCCTTGCCCTTAATTAGCCCCCCTCTGAGAGAGAACGTTTTTCGGCGATTCGTTCCGCGAGTTTCTCGCACTTCTCTCGGGTGCTTTCTTCCACCCCAGGCAAGCCACAATACCCACTTGCATGATATTCATGCAGTAGCCATGGTTTTCAACTTGAATCTTTATTAAATGTTTGCTTGTTGAAAAGATAGTTATCGTTGCTCCGGTGATGGTTAGATTTGCATGTTCGCTTTTGTGCTATGTTGTACTCTGTGATCATGTATACCTGCTAGTATTACCTTTCATATGTTTATGCTTGCTACTAGTACATGTTGATGTTGGAGATGGTCATGCTAGTCAGTATGCCATGCTCAGTGGATATGATTTATTGTTGATATGGTGGATAGTGATGTGCTACCCTCATGATTATCTTGATATCATGTTCATGTATTTTATCATGGCTCAGCTTATTTGCATTCAAGTTAACCAGAATAAATTGAACTTGAACACCTGTTGGCTGAGTCATGGTGCCGCTGAATCGATGCTGACCAGTGCAACCATGCTTACCAGTATGGGATGGTCTTAACTGGGTCTATTGTTGTGCCTCTTGCCGGTGGCTCCAAGAGGGAAGGTTATGGGCGCGTGCTACCCCGATCAGGTAGGCGGACATAAGCCTTGTGTGCCCGTTGTTGAGTTAGTTTTTGGATCCTTGTCCCAGAGTGGGATGGACCACGACGGTGGTCATTGTGTATGGAGTTAGACACGGGGCCACCCATGACTTAGCCCAGTGGGGAGTGAGTCAGAGTGGTCGAGAGAGTGTCATGGCAGTAGATCGGTTTTGTCGGAACACCGTTGGTCCACCCGAATGCGAGTGTGAGGTCATGGGTTCTGTAGTGTGCGTACAGTGTACTAACCTCTGCAAGGTGTATATTAAATCAATCGATAGCCGCGTGCGCGGATAAGGGCCCAGTTCGAAAGTGGGTCACACCATGAGTCAACAGTAATAAGAATAATGTGCTTAATAACAATGAGATAAGTGGGTTGTGATCGCCGTAAGGATCAAGGGCCATGTAGTGGTCGGGTTGTGATCGCTGTAAGGATCACGGGCCATTTATTGGTTGGGTTGTGATCGCTGTAAGGATCATGGGCCAAGTGTTGGCCGGTTGTGATCGCCGTAAGGATCACAGTGGTATCGAGGATACCGAGTTGTTGGATATTTGGGATGTTGTGCGACAATCATGGGTAAAAATCAAGCTCCTTGTGGTCATTTATGGATTACTACGGTATTGTTTATACCAAGCTTGATTGGATCCTGAGATGATCGTGTGATGTCTGAGGTTGGTAAGTGATGCATGTGTTGGTTACGATGTAACCCGAGCAGAATAAGTGGTGCATATAGTGTCATCATGTTGCATGCTAGTATTGTCGGATTAATATGTTCATGTTGTGATAGTTGTATCATGTTTATGTTGGTAATGTCATGTTATATTGTTCTAATGATATCATGATAATTCCTGTTTAACCTGAAATTGCCATGCTGTTGTTTGTCTTGAATGCTTCTGGTTATTTGTGAGCTTGCAAGTACATTCAATGTACTGACCTGGCGTGTCATGCCAGTTTGCAGTTCATGCCGGATTTGATTGCTTGCTTGTCGTGGTTTTCGTTCATGCGAGCTAGGATAAACATTCCAGCCAGAGTCCCTGTGGAGTGGAGTTCACCACCGTCTTTGTTGTTTTGCTCGTTTGAGTTGTTTCTGCTGCTTGCATAGAGCAACTGAGGATGGCATAGTGTCGCCGTACCTATGTAACCATTGTACCCAAATAGTTGTAATAAAGAGCTGGTTTGTTCTATGCTAAGCAGTGCCGTATTCCAGAAGACTTCATCTTGATCTCTGGGCTGGAATACGGTGCGTTCCGGTTTTCTCTGAGCCGGGGTGCCACAGGGAGGCACCTCCATGGTGGCATGCAGATCTTTGTGAAGACAGAGAATATCCAAGATCAGATGAGGATTAGAAGACGGCGACCCTTGGAGGGACCTTAGCCAAGGAGACCCATAAGACCCCCGGCAAGATCCTTGCTAGGGACGATAGGGCGCCACGGCAAGACCCTTGCCGGGCCACCCGACAAGGCCCTTGCTGGGGACGTCAGCGGGACCACAGCCAGGCCCGCACCAATCAAGTCCCCACTGCCGTTCACATGAAGCTGCCAGCCCAACCAGTTGGGAAGGCACCTGCGTGGCAACATGCAGCTTCCAGGCCAACTAAGCACACGCCTGTGCGGCGGCATGCAGATCTTCATGAAGGCTCCACCACCGCGCCACCTCAGCTGCTTGCCTGCCTACATGGCACCGCATGCATCGCTGGCCAGGGCGCGTGTCGAAGCAAGGAGGAGCGGCAACGGACGGGACGGGCCTCACTCCCGACCCTGATAAAGCAAAAGGACACCTAAGCTACACATTCAATGCGTCTTGTCCTGTAATAAGAGCGATAAGCTCACAGCACTGTAGGCCTTTCCACCTCATGTGTGCCACTGTGGCAGCCCCTTTCGACTATAAAAGGAGGCCCATGGCATACTGGAAGGGGATTCGGCTCTTTGAACCACGCAGCCACCGTAGCTAGTTCAAGAGCTCAAGAACACTCAATACATCCACCAAAGCAGGACTAGGGTTTTATGCATCCTCGCGGCCCGAAACTGGGTAAACGATCCTTGTGCTGATTGCTAATCCTGCTCTTCTCACAGCTCTGCGCTCCGGCAACCGTAGTAGGGATCCTCGTGATCCCATAGGTGTCGTTTCCCACTAACATCTTTGGCGCCGGTTATGAGAATCTGGTCTAGTAGTTGGCCCAGCAGTTCTTCATCGCCATGGCTCCTAAGAAGAAGACGACCACGGTGATCGGTTCGTCCGGGACCGGACTGCCAGTACCGGTGCGGACCAGTAGCGGGCCAGTCGTGGAGAGAACACGTGGCATGGCCCGCGAACATCCTCATCACCCTGTTAGTCCAGGCCTGGTGAACGACGTCATTCGTACTAAAATGTATGATTGGCACAACATGATACATGTTTGCACAAGTAGGAACAAGGTGAAACCTTCATTAGCTTAGTGAGAAAGGATAGGAAGACATTAGCATATTACTCTAACAGTAGCATCAAATTCATGATGGACAATACGCAAAACATTGCCTCATTGAACCAATGGCAATAAATTGACATGCAAAACAATAGCACTACTATTTCATGATACTAATAATATTCCCTCCCTGCTCCACCACATGATTCACCTCCATAGACAAACATACACACGTACATGATTCAACATAGGGTCCTACTAAAGATTTGTTTAACTCCGACAGGAAAATTAGGCAGCAATAAATTAGTGGTACTTAAGTACTCCTAATTAATTAAGTGAGACAGCAGAAGTGGAAGGGCTCCCTGGAGGATCGTCTCACATGTAAGGTAGTCATTGCCGGAGCCCTTGAATGGCCTCGACTGAGGCCTCTAGCTTCAGCAAGATTGCCTTGGCACTGTTTATTCTTCTTCTTCTTCCTCTTCATGCTCTGTTTCTCTTTATCCTCACTAGTTGGTGAAACCAAGTACATGATTGGCCTTCTATTTCAGAATTGGTTTTGTCAGTGAGGGAGTACAAGTGTACTAGTAAAAAATAGCATTATTTTCTCATGCCAGTCGGAAAATAGAGATGAAAACATGCATTAAATATCATTCTTATCTAAAGGAAGGTTATGGCGCCAATATGGATGATGAGTATTGGAACACATATCTCCCTTTGTGCAGTTCCACCGAAATGAACCAACTATTCCATTCTGACATTCCAGTTAAACAACACAAAAGTCACTTCTTTTAAGAAGAGTTTTGTGCAGTGCACCAAAAGGTTACAACAGCAACCAGGTGAATTGGATATCCTTGTTTGCACAAAAAGGTACAGAGGAAACAGTCAGAGTCTCAAGCAATTACAGGCAAAAACATTTGGCTAAACTTGTCATGGCTTATAACAGTGGCATGGCTTCGTTTTTACCAGTGACATTAGATTAAGAACAACTAAATATTTGGTATAAGGGCATGGGACAGTGGGTGCACCAGTAGTCCAGCACCATGTACGTAAACAGGGGCATAATGTGGTGATTCATAGTTTGTTGCCCCGAGAAACAAACATCCAAGAAACATATCTGGGTTGGTCCCATTTTTGTTCACTCTAGCCACCTACTCCTATGTGTGGATAGCAAATCTAGTCCTGGTCATACCACTGTGTACAGCGTTACCCCTATATTTCCCTTTTCGACCAAGAGACCGGTTGGATGACCAGTCTGTACTACTTTCACCCCCTTCCCTTCCTGTTTATACCAAGTCCGATGTACATACTAAATTCCCCCACCCCCACTTTATTTCTTGTTTGAACCAAGTACTCCCTCCATCTAGAATTACTTGTCATCAAAATGGATGTGTCTAGAACTAAAATACATCTAGATACATCCATTTCAATGACAAGTATTTCCGGATGGAGGGAGTACAAGATTCGACTCCATGAAGTAGCTTTACCTCTAACAATAGAAGAAAAAAATAGGTGACGTTGGACCATCCGATCGAGAGGGGCTGAGAGGTAGAAAATGATGCACATGCAGTGACGTAGTGAGCTGGGGAAGTAGACCTAAGGCGCTTCCAAAAAGATATACCTGAAGGTCATCAGGATGTGGATAGGTGGGCGGCGGGAGGCCGGATCCACCCATAGGCAACGACAAAGGGATCAGAGGACCTCCCGCGCCAGCGCTCGGCCAGAGATAACGGTGCGACCGGCAGTGGGTCTCCTCCCTCGCTGTCGACGACGGCTTAAACGCTGCCACTCCTCCCCTTCACCGGCGGAGGGGGATACGTCCGGATCTGCAACCAGCGGTGAGGATAGAAAGACAGTGCTTTTTGAAGGGAGAAATACCGTGTTACCACCCCTATCTTGTTTAGATCTAGAGAGGATGAGAGTGTGTGAATAGAGCAACCCTAGCAAGCAAGCGCAGAGGCTCCGGCCTATATATACGTAGTGGGGTAGTTTTCCTTTTTCACTCCATCAAAACAATCATTTAAAATTGTGTACTACATGCCAGGTCGCGGTTTTTTAGTTGTTGATTGTTTTTTGAGATAGCTAACCGCTTGTTCCAAGTGGCGTTACGGTGTGCCAAGTCGCACTTTGTATCATTCAAGTCTGGTACTACAAGTCCCTCCATTAAATGAACAACCACCCCCTCGTAAAAATTGTGAACAAGCCCACGGCTAAATTTAGCAGAAACATGGGTTGCCCCAACATGCATTATTATTTATATTTTCTACTCCCTCTGTTCCTAAATATAAGTCTTTTTTATTAGCCACACCTAAGACAAGAATTTGTTATTAGCAGTGAACCCCACATGTCATAGACACAAAAATTGTGGCAAGATTCCCTTAGGCAAGCAAAAGTGTGTCTAACAATTTGAGCAACTCAAGTTAGGCAAGTGTGGCAAGTGTGGGAAAAATAATGTGGCAACATAAGACAAACATAGTCACAATCCAAACAGCCCCATAATTTTTTGTGACATGCATGAAAATTTAGTTAGTCAAATTTATAGTCAAAATTTGATAAGGTGCATCAAATCAACACATGAAAGTATCAAAAGGAAAGTCACGACATGCATGCATGCATTGTACTCCCTCTGTTTCCAAATATAAGTCTTTTTAGAGATTGCAAGAAGTGACTACAGACGTAACAGAATATGTCTACATACATCCGTATGTTGTAGTCCATTTGAAATGTGTAAAAAGACATATATCGAGTGTAGTGCTTTGATGTGTCGCGTCAACTCGTACGAGACCGAGAAGTTTGATTACTACAACGCCCTCTCCCTCGTTGACTAAGCTCCGGTGCCTTAACTGCACCTACATTTGGCTGCATGACAGGAGGGCCAACCACCTATTGGGCCCACCTGTCATAGACGCAAAGGCATGAGCAGTAAGTAGAAGCTTTCGCTACATGCTATCCCTCCCGCACGAGGTGGACGGACATGCATCAGTGGATTCAATACAATAGAAGTAGGAGTAACATCATTGTTCATCTTCTCGAAGAGACGAGGAGCCAAGCGCAACCCGAACGTGGCAGTTGCGAACGCTCGCGTGGTGCGGTGCCTTGGAGCACGCATATAATAGCCAGGCTCTTGCATGAGGCAAAATTTCTATTTGAGCCCACTATTGTAGTAGTAGTAGTACTTGCTACTCCCTCCGTCTAGGTGAGTAAGTCATTGAATTTGTAGCTAAGCTTCCCTCATTGAATTGTTTAACAATTAAACTCCGTCATCCATTGGTTGATACTCATTCTGCATAGGTCCACGCGCTTAGCACCGTTTCCTCCTGGGGTCACCAATGTTTATTTGCTAATTAATAGCATTGCATGCAATGAATTAGCCACTTCATGTCATGTTCGGTAGTCTCAAGTCATTAAAAGCACGCACACCTCTCATATCTTATTGGTTGATATGACAAGAAACAAGAAACAAGGTAGAAGTTAATGCACTGCGCCTAAGTGTTTTGGGATTATTTGGTTTGCGTAAGATGGCTTACACACCTAGGCGGAGGGAGTAGTATAGCCCTGTAAACCGGAAATGGGTATTTGCCTTTCTAGAGATTCCAACAAGTGACTAGACTACACCGCGTGCAGTACTCCCTCCCTTCCGGTTTATAGGGCTCAAATCTCAAATCTCATGAACCAAGGCATTTTGCGATTGGAGGAATGTATCTCGTACTTTACAAAACTACCCTATTAAACTCATGCATTAATTACGTAGTTCTCTCGTTTTCCTCTCCGCCTTGGTCACGGTGCACAATATTGAGCACTCCTATATGACTAGCCGCTCTATCTACATGCGGGACATCAAAGCATCCGGGCCCGCGTGACATCCACCAAATCACAGCGAGGTGCTACAGTCGAGACTCGCCTGTCACCCCGGTGTGGCCGTCATGACCCGTCATATCACAAAACCCACACCTTTACCAGTAGTGGTAAGGTGGCCTCCAAGTTGGACTGAACGAAGCAACCATCATTTCACTAGAACGCTCGTTGAAGCCCTTTCTTCCCTTTCTTAAAGAAAACTTCACTCCAGGCTACTCACTTCTGCCATTTTTCTTCTGTACCGACGAAGGAATGGTGGGCGAATCAGTTATGCTGCTATATTTTCATTCGAAGAATCTTCTTTTTGCGAAGCACCGAATGATTCTCAGAGCCTATTCTTTTCCCGTTTTCATTGCGATTATGGTTTCCTTTCGATTGCTTTTTGTTTGTCAGTTTGATGGATCCTAGAGCACTATGCAAAGAGTTGCCGGCGGATAACCCATTGGAGACAGCGATCTCCAGGAAGCGAGCACCGACCAACGAGTTGACCATGTTGGCGGGCCAATCCATGGAGACGATGAACTCCAAGAAACAAACACTAGCCAAAGAGTTGACGACGTTAGCGGACGAACTCCTCAAAGAAAGTTGGAAGAACAGCAAGGGCCCCACCATGCCTACCCCAGAAACTCGGATGGCCACCTATGCAAGGCTCAAGGCCGAGTTTGAGGAGATAGTCACCGTTGAGAAGCAGTATTCCCCTGGCAAGGTGATGGCCCCCATCGAGGACGAGGAGATGGCCCCCGGAGGGATGAGATCCCCCGGTGAGCTGCACAAGGTAAAAAATAATGGCTTATTACCATAGTTGTGGTTTTTGATTATTTGCAATGTGCTTGCTAATATGTTAGGGTTGTGCAGGTGCCGGTGGACGTCCTTGATGATTCCAATGTCGTAGCCTGTCCTGTGGACAACGCCCCAGAGATCGTTTTCAATGTCGCGGTCCGTCCTGTTGGCATCGCCCCGGAGATCGATTCTGATGCCGCTGTCCATCCTCTGGACATCGCCCCAGAGATCGATTCTGATGTCATGGTCAGTCCTGTGGACATCGCCCCAGAGATCGATTCCCATGCCGCTGTCGGTGCTGTGGTCATTGCCCGAGAGATTGATGACAAGAAATAGTTGGTCGTGCTAATCCTTCAGGGTAGTTTGCATTGCCCTATGTTTAATTACCAGAACGATGAAAGTTATCGAACCATCTTAGGGCTAGTGCACTGTCTTGTGTGGGCGGTACATGCTACTCTTGTTTGATAGTGAATCATGTGAACCCTCTCCGAGTTATGGAAACAGATGTATCCTCACCAGCTTTTGATGTAATATATGGCATGCTTAGATGTAAGTTTGAACTGTTTATCATATCAGCAGGGCTTGTTTGATGATTCTTGGTGTTAGTAGGCTAGCTATTGTGTAAGCTATGGTACTTGCAAAACACTCACCGAAGAGAAACGTTGGGGTTGATGGGCTCGTGGTACGCTTATACTTATCCCTCGTCGATCGACCAATAGCCCTAGCTCCTAAAATTGTAGGCTTGCGATCGATCAGACAATAGTCGACACGGATACATGATACATCTCCAACGTATCTATAATTTTTGATTGTTCCATGCTATTATATTACCCCTTGTGGATGTTTATGGGATTTATTTTACACATTTATATCATTTTTGGAACTAACCTACTAACTGGAGGCCCAACCCGTATTGCTGTTTTTTTTTGCTTATTTCAGTATTTTGAAGAAAAGGAATATCAAACGGAGTCCAAACGGAATGAAACATTCGGGAGCACGATTTTTGGAACAAACATGATCCAGAGGACTTGGAGTGCAAGTTAAGAAGCAGCCGAGGCTCCCACGAGATAGGAGGGCGCCCCCCTGTAGAGCACGCCCCCTGTCTTGTGGGCCCCTCGGGCGTCCACCGACGTACTTCTTCCTCCTATATATACCTACGTGCCCCGAAAACATCCAGGGAGCTGACGAAACACAATTTCCACCATCGTAACCTTCTGTATCCGCGAGATCTCATCTTGCAGCCTTCGCCGGCACTCTGCCGGAGGGGGAATCGACCACGGAGGGCCTCTACATTAACATCCTTGCCCTCGATGAGTTGTGAGTAGTTTACCACAGACCTACGGGTCCATAGTTATTAGCTAGATGGCTGCTTCTCTCTTTTTGGATCTCAATACAATGTTCTCCCCCTCTCTTGTGGAGATCTATTTGATGTAAACTCTTTTTGCGGTGTGTTTGTCGAGATCGGATGAATTGTGGGTTTATGATCAAGTTTATCTATGAATAATATTTGAATCTTCTCTGAATTCTTTTATGTATGATTGAGTTATCTTTGCAAGTCTCTCTGAATTATCAGTTTGGTTTGGCCTACTAGATTGATCTTTCTTGCCATGGGAGAAGTGCTTAGCTTTGGGTTCAATCTTGCGGTGTCCTTACCCAGTGATAGAAAGGGTTACAAGGCACGTATTGTATTGTTGCCATCGAGGATAACAAGATGGGGTTTATATCATATTGCTTGAGTTTATCCCTCTACATCATGTCATCTTGCTTAATGCATTACTCTGTTCTTATGAACTTAATACTCTAGATATAGGCAGGAGTCGGTCGATGTGTGTAGTAATAATAGTATATGTAGGCAGGAGTCGGTCTACTTGTTATGGACGTGATGCCTATATACATGATCATGCCTAGATAGTCTCATAATTATTCGCTTTTCTATCAATTGCTCGACAGTAATTTGTGCACCCACCGTAATACTTATGCTATCTTGAGAGAAGCCACTAGTGAAAGCTATGGCCCCCGGGTCTATCTCTTATCATATTTGTTTCCAGTCTACTTTTATTTGCATCTTTACTTTTTGCATCTATATTATAAAATACTGAAATATATCTATCTTATCTTACTATCTTTATCAGATCTCACTTTCGCAAGTGGCCGTGAAGGGATTCACAACCCCTTTATCGCGTTGGTTGCGAGTTCTCAGTTTGTTTGTGTAGGTGCGTGGGACTTTTGAGGAGCCTCCTACTGGATTGATACCTTGTTCTCAAAAACTAAGGGAAATACTTATGCTACTAGTGCTGCATCACCCTCTCCTCTTCGAGGAAAACCAACGCAAGCTCAAGACGCAACAAGAAGGATTTCTGGCGCCGTTGCCGGGGAGGTCTTCGCTCAAATCAAGACATACAAAGTACCCATCACAAACCCATCTGCCTCGCATTTACACTATTTGCCATTTGCCTCTCGTTTTCCTCTCCCCCACTTCACCCTTGCCGTTTTATTCACCCTCTCTTTCCCAATCTCCTCCTCTCTTTTGCTTGCCCTTTCGTTTGCTTGTTTGGTTGGAATAGATGCTTATTTATTGCTGAAAAGAGAACCTAAGATCTATGGATTCTCATCCGCTTGCTAGTCTTTTTAAGAGATCCAATTATGATGAACCAATTGCTAGTGAGTTTTGTGCACTAGATTATCTTTATAAAGCTTTGGTTGAAATTTGTGAATTTGAAAATTATGATGAAGAAATTTATGAAGAGATTCACGATAACTCCTTGAATAAAAAGCATGATTGCAATGATTTTCCTATAAATTCTCTTGATGTCAATTGTGCTAATAATATGCAAAACCCTAAGCTTGGGGATGCTAGTTTTGCTATGTCTACTACTTGTTTCAATGATCATGATTGGGGTGATTCTTCTTGTAACCTTGAAAATTTATTTTAGCCCCATGATGAATATGAGATTTATAATAGTGTTTGCAATAATATTGAAAGTGGGTTTGGAAGAGTTTCAACTTTAGATCCCACATATTTGGAGTATGTTCAATCTTATGATATTTTTGATAAAAGTGGGTTCGGAAAGGTCATGACTTTAGTTAATGTTAATCCCACTATCTTGGAAGAGTGTCAACTTCGCATGCATGTGGATCATGTTGGAAATATTTTATGTGATAGTTATTTTATTGAATTTGCTTATGATCCTGCATGTAATTATTTTGAGAGAGGAAAATATGGTCATAGAAATTTTTATCTTATTAAATTACCTCTCGTCATGTTGAGATTGCTATCATCTCTTTCTTCTTCCTTGCATATGCTAGTTTTTGCTTTCCTTGCAAATTTGTTTGCTTATAATATGCCTATGCATAGGAAGTATGTTAGACTTAGATGTGTTCGTCACGTGTTTCATGATGCTCTCTTTGCGCTTCAATTCTTGTCTTTCATGTGAGCATCATTAAAATTATCAATGCCTAGCTAAAAGGCTTTAAAGAAAAGCGCTTGTTGGGAGACAACCCAATATTTTTCCTTGCTGTTATTTAATAAATCTTGCATCTACTTTCTGTTTAGATGTGTTTTTATCTTTTAATTAGTGTTTGTGCCAATTAGAACCTATATGATAACCTATGATGATAGTTGATTTGATTCTGCTGAAAAACAGAAACTTCTCGCGCACGAATATAGTTTTGTTAAATCACAGGAAAGTGCTTTTGCGTTGATTCTTTTTGCTTCTGTTCAATAGACAAATTGTCCAGGATTTCTTATTTTGGTAGTATTTTTAGAGTTCCAAAAGTTTGCGTTAGTTACATATTGCTATAGACGGATCTGTTTTTGACAGATTCTGTTTTTTGTGTGTTGTTTGCTTATTTTGATGCATTTATGGCCAGTAAAATAGTTTATAAACCATAGAGAAGTTGGAATACAGTAGGTTTAACACCAAATTAAATAAATAATGAGTTCATTGCAGTACCTTATGTGGTGGTTTTGTTTTCTTTCACTAACGGGGCTTATAAGACTTCCTGTTGAGTTTTGTGTTGTGAAATTTTCAAGTTTTGGGTAAAGCTTTTATGGACTATGGAATAAGGAGTGGCAAGAAACTAAGCTTGGGGATCCCCTAGGAACCCCAAGATATTCAAGGATATCCAAAAGCCTAAGCTTGGGGATGCCCCGGGAAGGCATCCTCTCTTTCATCTTCGTTCATTGATAACTTTACTTGGAGCTATATTTTTATTCGCCACATGATATGTGTTTTGCTTGGAGCGTCGTGTATTATATTACTCTTCGCTTTTTAGTTTACCACAATCATCCTTGATGTACACACCTTTTGGGAGAAGCCTATTTGATTAGAATTTGCTAGAATACTCTATGTGCTTCACTTATATCTTTTGAGCTTGATAATTTTTGCTCTAGTGCTTCACTTATATCTTTTAGAGCACGGTTGTGTATTAATTTTATAGAAATTGCTAGTCTCGCATGCTTCACTTATATTATTTTGAGAGTCTTTTAGAACAGCATGGTATTTGCTATGGTTACAAAATTGGTCCTAGAATGGTAGGCATCCAAGTTGGGTATAATAAAAACTATCATAGGAAGTGAATTGGATGCTATGATCAATTTGATACTTGATAATTGTTTTGAGATATGGAGGTAGTGATATTAAAGTCATGCTAGTTGGGTGATTATGAATTTAAAGAATGCTTGTGTTGAAGTTAGCAAGTCCCGTAACATACACGTATGGTTAAAGTTGTGTAACAAATTTGAAACATGAAGTGTACCTGGCTTGCGCATCCTTATGAGTGGCGGTCGGGGATGAGCGATGGTCTTTTCCTACCAATCTATCCCCTAGGAGCATGCGCGTAGTGCTTGATTTTTTATGACTTCTAAATTTTTGCAATAAGTATATGAGTTCTTTTGACAAATGTTGAGTCCATGGATTATACGCACTTTTACCTTTCCACCATTGCTAGCCTCATCGGTGCCGTGCATTGCCCTTTCTCACCTTGAGAGTTGGTGCAAACTTCGCCGGTGCATCCAAACCCCATGATACGATACAGTCTATCACACATAAACCTCCTTATATCTTCCTCAAAACAGCCACCATACCTACCTATTATGGCATTTCCATAGCCATTCCGAGATATATTGCCATGCAACTTTCCACCGTTCCGTTCATCATCATCATGACATACATTACTTTTGTCATATTGCCATTGCATGATCATGTAGTTGACATCGTATTTGTGGCAAAGCCACCATGCATTATTTTTCATACATGTCACTCTTGATTCATTGCACCATCTCGGTATACCGCCGGAGGCATTCATATAGAGTCATACCTTGTTCTAGTTTCGAGTTGTAATTCATATGTTGTACTCAATGAAAGTGTGATGATCATCATTATTAGAACATTGCCCAAAAAGAAAAAGAAGAAGAAAGGCCAAAAGAAAAAAAAAGAAAGGCCCAAAAAAAAGAAAAAAAAGAAAAAAATAAAAAAATAAAAAGGGCAATGTTACTATCTCTTTTCCCACACTTGTGCTTCAAAGTAGCACCTTGTTCTTCATGTAGTGAGTCTCATATATTGTGCTTCAAAGTAGCACCATGTCCTTCATGTAGTAAGTCTCATAGATTGTCTTTTTCATACTCGTGAGAATTTTTCGTTATAGAACTTGGCTTGTATATTCCTACGATGGGCTTCCTCAAATGCTCTAGTTCTTCGTGAGAAAGCAAGTTGGATGCACACCCATTAGTTTTCTTTGGTGAGCATTCATTTATAGCTCTAGTGCATCCATTGCATGGCAATCCCTACTCCTCATGTTGACATCAATTGATGGGCATCTCCATAGCCCGTTGATTATCCTCGTCAATGTGAGACTTTCTCCTTTTTTGTCGTCTCCACACAATCCCCATCATCATATTCTATTGCACCCATAGTGCTATATCCATGGCTCACGCTCATGTATTGCGTGAAGGTTGAAAAAGTTTGAGATTATTTAAGTATGAAACAATTGCTTGGCTTGTCATCGGGGGTATAGAAGTTAGGAACATCTTTGTGTGATGAAAATGAAGCATAGCCTAACTATATGATTTTGTAGGGATGAACTTTCTTTTGCCATGTTATTTTGAGAAGACATGATTACATTGATTAGTATGCTTGAAGTGTTACTATTTCTATCAATATGAACTTTTATTTTGAATCATTTGGATCCGAACATTCATGCCACAATAAAGAAAATTACATTGAGAATTATGCTAGGTAGCATTCCACATCAAAAAATTCTTTTTATCATTTACCTACTCGAGGACGAGCATGAATTAAGCTTGGGGATGCTTATACGTCTCCAACGTATCTATAATTTTTGATTGTTCCATGCTATTATATTGCCCCTTTTGGATGTTTATGGGCTTTATTTTACACATTTATATCATTTTTGGGACTAACCTACTAACCGGAGGCCCAGCCCGTATTGCTGTTTTTTGCCTATTTCGAATTTCAAAGAAAAGGAATATCAAACGGAGTCCAAACAGAATGAAACCTTCGGGAGCGTGATTTTTGGAACGAACGTGATCCAGAGGACTTGGAGTGCAAGTCAAGAAGCAGCCGAGGCTCCCACGAGATAGGAGGGCCCCCCTGTAGGGCGCGCCCCCTGTCTCGTGGGCCCCTCGGGCGTCCACCGACGTACTTCTTCCTCCTATATATACCTATGTACCCCGAAAACATCCAGGGAGCAGACGAAACACAATTTCCACCACCATAACCTTCTGTATCCGCGAGATCTCATCTTGGATCCTTCGCCGGCACTCTGCCGGAGGGGGAATCGACCATGGAGGGCCTCTACATCAACATCCTTGCCCCTCCGATGAGTTGTGAGTAGTTTACCACAGACCTACGGGTCCATAGTTATTAGCTAGATGGCTTCTTCTCTCTTTTTGGGTCTCAATACAATGTTCACCCCTCTCTTGTGGAGATATATTCGATGTAAACTCTTTTTGCGGTGTGTTTGTCGAGATTCGATGAATTGTGGGTTTATGATCAAGTTTATCTATGAATAATATTTGAGTCTTCTCTGAATTCTTTTATGTATGATTGAGTTATCTTTGCAAGTCTCTTTGAATTATCAGTTTGGTTTGGCCTACTAGATTGATCTTTGTTGTCATGGGAGAAGTGCTTAGCTTTGGGTTCAATCTTGCGGTGTCCTTACCCAGTGACAGAAAGGGTTGCAAGGCACGTATTGTATTGTTGCCATCGAGGATAACAAGATGGGGTTTATATCATATTGCTTGAGTTTATCCCTCGGCATCATGTCATCTTGCTTAGTGCATTACTCTGCTCTTATGAACTTAATACTCTAGATGCAGGCAGGAGTCGACCGATGTGTGGAGTAATAGTAGTAGATGCAGGCAGGAGTCGGTCTACTTGTTATGGACGTGATGCCTATATACATGATCATGCCTAAATAGTCTCGTAATTATTCGCTTTTCTATCAATTGCTCAACAGTAATTTGTTCACCCACCGTAATACTTATGCTATCTTGAGAGAAGCCACTAGTGAAACTTATGGCCCCCGGGTCTATCTCTTATCATATTTGTTTCCAATCTACTTTTATTTGCATCTTTACTTTTTGCATCTATATTATAAAATACCAAAAATATATCTATCTTATCTTACTATCTTTATAAGATCTCACTTTCACAAGTGGCCGTGAAGGGATTGACAACCCCTTTATCGCGTTGGTTGCGAGTTCTCAGTTTGTTTGTGTAGGTGCATGGGACTTTTGAGGAGCCTCCTACTGGATTGATACCTTGGTTCTCAAAAACTGAGGGAAATACTTATGCTACTATTGCTGCATCACCCTCTCCTCTTCAAGGAAAACCAACGCAAGATCAAGACGTAGCAATACATTCAGGCCTCATTTGGTTCATAGGGTCGTAAAATCATAGCAAAAGTACAGAGACGCACTCCCTCCGTTCGGAATTACTTGTCGCATAAATAGATGTATCTAGACGTATTTTAGGTCTAGATACATCCATTTTCGCGAAAATTAATTCCGAACGGAGGGAGTACAACACAAAATCATAGCAGTGCAGAGACGTACTCCCTCCGTTCCAAAATAGATGACCTAGGCGGGCTAGTTTGGCCTAGTGGGTTTCTGTGATATGACGTGGTATAGTGTCGTCCAGTCTTCGCGTGTGGTAGCAGTATTGCTAGTACAGTAAGTTTTCTTGAAGAAGAGGAATTCAACGAAGTCATGATGGTTCCTTCGTTCGAACAACTTACAGTGGGAACGATTGGGCATGCGATACGACCAGGGTAGACCAGGATAATTTTGTGCATGGCAGGTGGACCAGGATGGTCGACGTCCCACATGTCGGTGAATGAAAGTATTCTTTACAATATAGAGGACGAGCAACGAGTATTCATTGTTTATTTTTGATGAAAGCTATTGTCTCCACTGTTACGACGGAGGAGTGTGAAACACGGCAGCCCAGTGAACTTGGCATGTGCACCACTCCCTTCTTCCTCATGTAATGCTACCATACTGTTGACTATAAGGTTGGCTATAAGGTTACAACTTTTTCTCACTTTCTCTCTATATATTTCCTCTCAAATGTTTTTTACCTTTCTTTTTTTAGACACAATTGTTTTTATGCCTTCTTTTAGAATTATTCTTTTATACCTAAGAGCATGTGTAGAGATGGGCTCTTGCAGAGCCCACTCCTTGAATTTTTCAATGCCTCTCTCTCCTCCACATAAGCGGGCTTATTGCCCAGTTTTTTATTGGTACTACTTGCTATGCATGCATGTGGCGGGCAACTGGCGTCTTGAGGGGCCAGGGCGGTCAATGTGGGCTCCAAAAGCGGTCCGGACTCCAGCATGGCCCACCTCACATTATCACCATATATTTCTTGGAGTCTGTGCGCCAAGGGCGGGCGATCTCTTCTCCCTCCCCCGTTTCACTCTTCTCAACCGACACCCGCCAAGCGATTAGATTTCGGCTATCGACGGTTTATTCAATTACAGTCCCACATGCTAGTGAAATTGCAAGACAACGCGTGTCCCCTCTGGTGAGCGGCGTGCGAGCCAGACTGTCAGAGGTGCGACGCGTATGAGTCGTAAGGGTGCCGCCTTTTCCTTTAGAACTTGCGAAGCGTAACATTTTCGCGCGATCGATCGATAGAAATCCAGAACAAAATGACGAGGGTGGTGCTTTCCCGCTTGTTAGGCAGGCTAGTTTGAGTGATATGACGTGCTACAGTGCCGTCCACTTGCTCCATTTTTATGTAAGCAAGAGTTTACACTCTTACGCGGGAGGAGTGCGAAACACCATGGATCTGATTTTGATCGAGGGATAACAGTTCCCTGCCAAATAATGGAGCACTGTTAGCGATTATATCATGATAGTTAGGGCATCTCCAGCGCTGGCCCACCAATTTACACCGGCATCTTTCCGAGGACACTGATGGATGCCATCCGATGCTGCCCGCATACCTTTCGACAACTATATGAACTAACCGGACGAAATTCGTGCAAACAAAGCAAATTTCAAATTAATCAGATGAAATTCATTACATTTCGAAAACTTTTCCTACAAATTGGACGAAATTCATTACATATTTTGCACAAATTGTACTAAAACCTACTGTAAACCTAATCTAAACGATCACCAGCGCCCGACCACCATGTCCGGCCATGAACCCGAGAAAGTCGGCCATTGCCTTCTCCTCATCTGCCTCGATAACCTCCTCCTCTGGAGCACAAGGTTCTAAAGATTTCCGCCTCCATGTCGCCGTCAAGCGGCTAATAGGCCGTCGATGTTTACCCCACCAAGCTTGGCGTCGACTGAGTGGAGTAGTAGTGGCTGTCGGTGTCAAAACCGGCGGATCTCGGGTAGGGGGTCCCGAACTGCGCGTCTAGGCGGATGGTAACAGGAGACAAGGGACATGATGTTTTTACCTAGGTTCGGGCCCTCTCGATGGAGGTAAAACCCTACTCCTGCTTGATTAATATTGATGATATGGGTAGTACAAGAGTAGATCTACCCCGAGATCAGAGAGGCTAAACCCTAGAAGCTAGCCTATGGTATGATTGTTGTTCGTCCTACGGACTAAAACTCTTCGGTTTATATAGACACCGGAGAGGGCTAGGGTTACACAGAGTCGGTTACAATGGGAGGAGATCTTCATATCGTATCGCCAAGCTTGCCTTCCACGCCAAGGAAAGTCCCATCCGGACACGGGACGGAGTCTTCAATCTTGTATCTTCATAGTTCAGGAGTCCGGCCAAAGGTCATAGTCCGGCCATCCGGACACCCCCTAATCCAGGATTCCTTCAGTATCCCCTGAACCAAGCTTCAATGACGACGAGTCCGGCGCGCAAGTTGTCTTCGGCATTGCAAGGTGGGTTCTTCTTCAAATTCCCTCTACCCGTCGAATAGTGTCCGGCTTCTAGTGTGTGTTGCCCTCCTCGGCTTCTGTGCCCCATAATGACCATCTTCCACGTGTCAAACGAATGCGAAAAGCCAGGGGATTTTTTCATTTATCCCCCCGGTCGTGTTAATGAACCGCCCATAAAAGAGACGGGGATTTAGATCCAATTCACACCATCTTCCCTCCGCGAGCCTTCATCAGAGTGCCTTCGACAGAGATCCATTCCATCATGGCCGGTCGGTGCAGCTCCTCCTCTCGCCTCTCCAGCCCTCGGCCCGGAGATTGGGGGCGGTGTTCCGTCCCGCATAGTGAGCTAGTAGTGCTTCAGTCCAAGGGGCTTCTCCCCCCAGCATATATGGTCCCAGTTTGAGCCGGGATTGCTACCTATAGCAGCGGAGAGCAGGCGGAGAGCGTCCCCAGTCCCTCTCAAGGAGAGCGGGTATGCCTAGTCCCTTATTTGATGAGAGGACTCGGATTTCCAATTCATTCGTTTCTCCGAGGGTTGCTGGAGTTCTACGGCCTCCAGTTACACAACTTCACGCCCGCCTCCATTCTGCACATTGCGGGCTTCGTGGCCCTCTGCGAGCTGTTCTTGGGCGTTGAGGCCCATTTCGCGCTGTAGAAGAGGTTGTTTTGCCTCGTGCCCCGTTCTTAGGAGGGGTCTATTTATCAAGTGGGCGGAGCCGAACTATGGCGCATCGCCGGGATCGGATATCTATCCGGTACCCCAAAGAGGACGTCCGAGCACTAGTCCTCGGAGTGGTTCTATATAGATGACGTCCCCCTGCCAGACGCTGTATGGGTCGGCCTCCCTGAGTTCAATAATGCTCTATTGAAGAAGCGCTTGAGCTGGCGCCCGCGGAACCCTCAGAGGGAAAATGACAGGGACATCCTTTACCTAATGAGCCGGATAAGGTTGTTGGCTCATTCCGGACTGACCATGATCAAGGTCATGGCTATATGCATTACGCGAGGGGTGCAACCGCTTCAATACAGAGGCCACCCCATGTGGGATTTCAACGGGGAGGACGATGCCACCCGGTGCGGTCGTAAGGGGCCAGATTCAGCCGCCACTTTAACGAGAATCTTATCCGCTTTGTACAAGGGAGAAGAAGAGGAATTCCTCCGTGCCAACCCGGAGGGCGGATTTTCCATGTACAATCCTCCCAGTTGGGTGAGCGAACATTTTCACCTGCCGACCCACTTTCGAAATTCCCGTAATTGAGTACTTAGTCTAACAATGTTAACGCAGGAGCTGCGCCAGACTGTGAAGGAGATAAACAACCCTCCTCCACAACCCGAGGACCCGGAACGGTCCCTCGATCCAGACTCCCAAGAGGATCCGGACTTATGTGTGGAGTTAATTGACGGGGTGTTTCATCAATTGAGTAGGGATAACACCCTAGTGACCATTACGGCCGACTATCCCGGACTACTTCCAGCCTCAAAGGTAACCGAGACCGAAGTCCCAGTATTTTTAAGGAGATCCATCCATGCTTTATCTTGAATGCCGTGAACTAATAGTGTTTCGTTCCGCAGGGTAAATCCTCGAGGCGGAAGGCCGAGCCCGCGGTGGGCAGCCAACAAGGGCCGCTGAAGCCAGGCGGGCCAAAAAGAAGTGCGGACCAGATCGAGATTTTGGCGCAACGGTACAGCATGCAAATTTAACGCCTAGGGGTTATGCCCTTGAGTCTTACTAACGCTCATGATTTTCTTAGAAAGAAGAGAGCCCGCCGAACTATATCCGCCGGCCAAGGTTCAAGGCCGGGTCTGGAAGCGGAGACGAGCGCGGGGCGCACCTCGGGCATTCCTCCGACAGAGGACGCAAACGGGCTATCTGCCACCAATTCAGAGGTGGAGAGTGCCCTGAACCACAGGCGTCGCCGGACTGTTCTTCGTGACGCATGTTTTTCCCCAGAGGCGTTGGACGTCTTTAATACAGGATATGCGTATCTCCTTGCCGCTCAAAATGGTCTAGCCAGAGCCACAGAGCAGTATGTAAAAGACATACATGTGAGTAAAATTGAAGGTTATATATGTCAGTAGCCCCCGAGACTTGAAACAATGAAGATAATTGTTTTAAGGATCATGTGCTATGCAGTGTCTTACAAAGAAGAATACGCAACTGTCCCAGGAGCTTGAAGAGTGCAAGGCCCAACTCGAGGCCGCACTGGCCACTTCAGAAAATGCCAAGGAGACGCCCTCAGGTAATATATGCTTCGAAAGATAATTCCATTGTGAAGTGCGGCAGGTGTGCAACTCTGACTATAATAGTGCAGATGGGGCCGGAGTAAATCCGGACAAGCAGCAACTCCTACGCCAACTAAAGGCTGGCGAGAGCGTGCTGACGAGGTTGAGGCAAGAGAAGAATAAACTTCAAGACGCCAATACCCAGCTGGGCGAGGAACTAAAGGATGTTTGTATTCAGCTGTCTGCTTCCGTAAAGGAGAATCGGCGACTTCGACGCGGCATTTTTAGTAAGTGCTTGAATGAATCTTCGAAAAAGAATTTGGCGAGGAAGTCGATTAACAGAGCTATGTCTGTAGGTCTGCTGACAGGTCGTCCTGTGGAGGAAATGCCCGGTTCAACGGGAGACCTTCTTCCCGAGCTGTTGCAACTGCATGAACGAGTTCGGCAGGCAATGCAGAGCATCATTCAGGCTATGTGGCCATCCGTCTCCGTGCCCTAGGGCCTTGGGGAGCTTACAAGGAAGCTGGAGGGAGCTTACAAGGAAGCCTGGGCCATGGTGAAGACTCGGTACACGAAGGCTGACCCAAACCACATGGCCGAGGTCGGCCCTATGGGTCCTGAGGGAAAGGAGATCCCTGTGAGCTTAGTATATGGCCAGGTAGAGCTGGCTGCAAAGTATTCCCAATAGGACTGTAAATTAGACCGCCTGTTGGATGGTATTGAAGAAGAATATACCAAGTCGGGTTGACTCTATAATTTAAAATGACATGAAAATGCCTTCTAGCCGGATTGTAGATCGTTTGTCATTGCGGACCTTTTCGCTTCGACCTCTGGACCCTATAGTCTGGAGTGTGCCCGAATACCCTCTCAATTATGTAAGAACCGGGGCATGCATGGAGATAAGGCATAGGGGTCATAATTGCTTTAGCAGACAAGTGCCCAACTAGTTATGTTATATTACATGGTTAGTAAGAAACATCTTCCAGGGGGAATAGTTCCGTTAGGGGTTCCTTTCCCTGGGAGGCACGCCCTAAAGTGCATGTCCGAACTGCTAAAAAGAGCAGAAAAGCATCTGGGGGCAGATAAATAAACACGAAAGATCATCTTTTAGTTCACCGACCGAATATTCCCTTAAGAACGCTTGCTTTCGGCTTCACCCAGTCTGAGGTACACATCCGGCTGACCTGGCAGTAACAATCGCAGAGGTGCTCCCTTTACCACCTAGCCAAACGAACGGGAACGTAGGGGTAAGCACAGGAGCCAGGCAACCCAGCTTGGCCAAAACTTAAGTCATATCGATGCATATAATGGTGTATAAAAGGTTCATGCGGAAGTGTCACACATGTTTTGGGCATGAGGCCCATTTTATATAAACTTCTGATAAAGAAGCCCCCAGGTATGATTAGCGCGGGTGGCGCGTCAAGTATGTGCGAACTATGCACATGCAAGCCCCTAAAGTCTTGGGAAAAAGAGGTAGGGAGAGGGAGCGAAATCCCGGACAGGTAATGTGAAAAAATAAAAATAAAAATAAAAAGGGGACAGAGGAAGGAGACGAACACGGAGTCCGACGCTAGGCGTAGAATCTTCGTAGGCGTGCTGCGTTCCATGGGTTCGTCTCGAGTCAGTTGTCCGATGCGTTTCGCAGACGGTACGCTCCACCAGTCAGTACCTGGTCGATTATGAAGGGACCCTCCCATTTGGGCTTTAGTTTGTCCTTTTTCTTGTCCGGCAGGCGTAGAACTAGTTCGCCAACGTGATAAGTTTTGGCCCGTACTTCTCTGCTTTGATATCTTCGAGCCTGCTGTTGATAGAATGAGGAACGAGCTTTTGCCACGTCGCGCTCCTCCTCCAATGCGTCCAAGCTATCCTGCCGATCGAGCTCGGCTTCTCTTTCTTCGTACATGCACACTCGAGGTGAGTCATGAATTATGTCGCATGGCAGTACTGCCTCTGTGCCGTATACCATAAAAAATGGTGTGAATCCGGTAGTGCGATTCGGCGTGGTCCGCAGCCCCCAGAGTACTGAGTCAAGCTCCTCTACCCAGTGCGTGTTAGATTCCTTAAGGGATCGCACTAGTTTGGGTTTGATGCCGCTCATAATGAGAACGTTGGCTCGCTCGACTTGACCATTGGTTTGAGGGTGATAGACTGAAGCGTAGTCGAGCTTAATGCCCATGTTTTTGCACCAGACTTTAACTTCATCGGCCGTGAAGTTTGTGCCATTGTCAGTTATGATGCTGTGGGATGCTGTAACGGTGTACGACCCCGGATATGAAGTCTATCACCGGTCTGGATTCGACCGTCTTTACAGGCTTGGCCTCTATCCATTTGGTGAATTTGTCCACCATGACCAGTAGATATTTTTGCTTGTGGGTTCCTCCTTTAAGGGGTCCAACCATGTCAAGCCCCCAGACCGCAAAAGGCCAGGTAATGAGTATAGTTTGTAGGGCGGTAGGCGGCATGTGGCTTTGGTTGGCGAATAACTGGCAACCGACGCATCGCTGCACTAAGTCCTAAGCGTCTGCCCGGGCCGTTGGCCAATAAAATCCGGTACGGAAGGCCTTTCTTACAAGGGCCCGGGCTGCGGCGTGGTGCCCACCAAGTCCGGCATGAATTTCAGCCAGAAGGTCTCGCCCTTCCTCTTCGGAGATACACCTTTGAAGGACTCCGGTTGTGCTTTTCTTATAAAGCTCTCCCTCGTGGACTTTGTAGGCTTTAGATCACCTCACTATGCAGCGGGCCTCGTTTTGGTCCTCGGGAAGTTCCTGCCTAATTAGGTAGGCTAGGAATGGTTCTGTCCACGGGGCAATGACTGCCAATATTGTGTGGGCTGACGGTGTTGTTTCGTTGGCGGAGCCACCGACTGTGTCAGAGTGTTCGGTGAGGGGCAGTGCAGTTGTGTCTGGGCTATTGTTTCCGGACTCTCCCTCCCATGATACGGATGGCTTGAACAGCCTCTCCAGGAAGATGTTGGGAGGGACGGCATCGCGCTTGGCGCCGATGCGTGCCAACACGTCTGCTGCCTGGTTATTCTCCCGGGCTATGTGATGAAATTCGAGCCCCTCAAACCGAGCTGACATCTTTAAGACGGCGTTGCGGTAAGCTGCCATTTTCGGATCCTTGGCGTCAAAGTCTCCATTTATTTGGGATATTGCGAGGTTTGAATCCCCGCGGACCTCTAGGCGCTGAATGCCCATGGAGACTGCCATCCGGAGACCATGTAGAAGGGCCTCGTATTCGGCTGCGTTGTTGGAATCCGTGTACATTATCTGAAGTACGTATTGGACTGTATCTCCGGTTGGGGACGTCAGAACGACGCCAGCTCCCAGGCCAGCCAACATTTTGGAGCCGTCGAAGTGCATGATCTAGTTGGAGTATGCGCCGTACTCTTTAGGGAGCTCGGCTTCAGTCCATTTGGCGATGAAGTCGGCCAAAACCTGCGACTTAGTGTCACACCCTGATTTTCAGGGCACAACACTTAAGATGATAAATAATGATAAAATGTGGTTTGACAAAAACTTTTGTGTGTTTTGGACTTTGCCTTGACTGGATTTTGTCTGTTGTTTGCAAGTGCTCTAAAAATAAAATAAATCCTCCAACTCTTATACTCCTTCTCCTTGATACAAAAACCTTTCCCAATGATCATGCCATGTGTATAGGACATAAAAATAATTTCTTGCAAAAATAATTTGGCCAAATAGTATTTTCAAAATATAGTTTTTCAAAAACCCCTGAATTGAGGTTTGCACTACAAGTACTTAATTAAGGGCAGTAAAAATCTCTCCAAAAATATATTTGACTCCTATTAGATATAGGATACCCAGAAACCACAAAAATATAATTTTAAAAGTTACTTTCCCATTTTATTTAAAAGCTTTTTCTTAAGGCCATAAATGGTCTTTAATAGGTTAAAATTATTTTTATGCTTTAAAAATATTTGACAAAAATCAGGGAAACTCAGTGGGAATATATTTCCTATATATAAGAGTTTCAACACATGGTCATGTTCAAACTATTGGACAAAACCTCCCAAAACCATTTCTGCCAATTTCAAGGATTTGAAATATTTCTACAGGAAATATTTTCATAAAAATCCAAGAAAATTTCATCATGTCACAAATGCCCTATTTGGTGGTCTTGCCAACTATCATGTCTTGGAGAACAAGATAACATCATCAAATCCCCTCAAAACTATTTCTGACCATTTTGAAGTTTGAGCAACTTTACATTGCCAAACATTCCCAAATGTTCTCAAACCTTTTGAACATTCTCAAATGTTCTAATTATACATCTAGACCAAGTGGCACAAGTTGGAGAACAAGTTAACTTGATCAAAGTGCCCCAAAACCCTTCCTGTCCAGAACCAATTTTTAACAACTCTACATTGGCAACTTTCTCCTTTTGATCTCAACTTTTGTGGACATATTATTAACCTTAAATGATGACACTACACCAAGTGGTGCATCAAGGAGAACAGATTTGCATGACTAAATCTTGGAAAGTCCATTTCTGCTGATTTCTAGGGTTTACAAAAGTTGCATTGGCAACTTTGCCCAAATGGACTCAATCTTGGTGGAACCTCTTATTTTATCATACCATTTGACCCTGCCAAGCCTCATGACAAATGGAAATCATTTTCTTGCCCAAACCAACATCAAACACCTTCTGGCAGAATCTCAAAATTCATGTTTTAACCCCTTCCACTAATCTCCAAGAGTTATCCTTTTTACCATAGCCCCTCCTAGTCCCCATCTACCTCTGGTGTGCTTCCCTGCCCGAGAGGCAATGATGAAGGGGGGCAGGGATCCATTTTTCTTCTCTGGACAACCACCTTTTCCTCCCTTTCTCATCTCTCTCTCACTCCTGGCAAGTTCCAGAGCATCCAAAGCCTCCACCCCCTTGTTTATTCTTCCTGCAGCCACTAGACGCAAGTGGACACGCGAGTGCGCGCGGAAAAGCCACGGATGCCGGCCATTTGCGCGCTCTAGAGCACGTCAGCATGCTCCCGACCGTTGACGCCGCATCCCCGGACCACCTCGAGCCTCCCCCTTGCGCCAGTCGATGTGCCTCGACGTCCGCAACACGCCACCGCGCTGGCCCCCTCCTTTTCCCCTATGTCTTGCCCATGCCGCGCGTGCCCAGAGCCGCCCGAGCCCGCCAATGTGTGTGCGAGCTCGTGGCTCCACCCGGAGCTCGCCCCGCTCCCTCTCTCCCTTCCTGGTGCCCTACTCGACTCCCACGAGCGCCGTAGACAGCCCCTCTCCCTCCCTCCTGGCCTCCCGAGCCGTTGCCGCGGCCACCCGTGCGCTGCGTCCACGGTAGGCCACGGGTCGGCTACTTAAGGACTACTCCTTTCGCTCTCTCTCCCTCCTGCGCGTCATCCCGACTGGCTCACTCCTCTCCCCGTGCCATCCATAGCCCTCCTATTGGAAATATGCCCTAGAGGTAATAATAAAAGCATTATTATTATATTTCCTTGTTCATGATAATTGTCTTTTATTCATGCTATAATTGTATTATCCGGAAATCGTAATACACGTGTGAATACATAGACCACAATACGTCCCTAGTAAGCCTCTAGTTGACTAGCTCGTTGGTCAACAAATAGTCATGGTTTCTTGACTATGGAAATTAGATGTCGTTGACAACGGGATCACATCATTAGGAGAATGATGTGATGAACAAGACCCAATCCTAAGCATAGCACAAGATCGTGTAGTTCATTTTGCTAGAGCTTTTCCAATGTCAAGTATCTCTTCCTTAGACCATGAGATCGTGTAACTCCCGGATACCGTAGGAGTGCTTTGGGTGTACCAAACGTCACAACGTAACTGGGTGACTATAAAGGTGCACTACAGGTATCTCCGAAAGTGTTTGTTGGGTTGACACGGATCGAGACTGGGATGTGTCACTCCGTATGACGGAGAGGTATCTCTGGGCTCACTCGGTAATGCATCATCATAATGAGCTCAAAGTGACCAAGTGTTTGGTCACGGGATCATGCATTACGGTACGAGTAAAGTCACTTGCCGGTAACGAGACTGAACGAGGTATTGGGATACCGATGATCGAGTCTCGGGCTTGTAACGTACCGATTGACAAAGGGAATAGTATACGGGGTTGCTTGAATCCTCGACATCATGGTTCATCCGATGACATCATCGAGGAGCATGTGGGAGCCAACATGGGTATCAGATCTCGCTGTTGGTTATTGACCTGAGAGCCATCTTGGTCATGTCTGCGTGTCTCCCGAACCCGTAGGGTCTACACACTTAAGGTTCGGTGACGCTAGGGTTATTAGGAAGACTTGTATGTGATTACCGAATGTTGTTCGGAGTCCTGGATGAGATCCTGGACGTCACGAGGAGTTCTAGAAGGGTTCGGAGGTAAAGATTTATATATGGGAAGTTGTCATGCGGACACCGGAAAGTTTCGGGGGCATATCAGTATTGTACCGGGGCCACCGGAGGGGTTCCGGGGGTCCAGTGGGAGGGGCCACCCCTCTTGGTGGGCCACATGGGCCGCGTGGGGCAGGGCACCAGCCCCTGGAGGGCTGGGCGTGCCCCCCCTTGGGCCCATGCGCCTAGGGTTGGGGGGAACCCTAAGGGGGGTGCACCCCCTTGCTTGGGGGGCAAGCCCCCTCCTTGGCCGCCGCCCCCCTCTAGATCTCATCTAGAGGGGGCCGGCCCCCTTCCCCCTTCCCCTATAAATAGAGGGGCGAGGGGAGGGCTGAACACCTGATCCAAGGCGCAGCCCCTCCCCTCCCAAACACCTCTCCTCCTCCGTTGTGCGCTTGGCGAAGCCCTGTCGGAGTACTGCCTCTCCACCATCATCACGCCGTCGTGCTGCTGCTGGAGCCTTCTTCCTCAACCTCTCCTTCCCCCTTGCTGGATCAAGAAGGAGGAGACGTCGTCCGTACCATACGTGTGTTGAACGCGGAGGTGCTGTCCATTCAGCACTTGGTCATCGGTGATCTGAGTCACGGCGAGTACGACTCCATCATCACCGTTCCCTTGAACGCTTCCGCACGCGATCTACAAGTGGTATGTAGATGCAAACTCACTCCCTTGACTCGTTGCTTAGATGAACACATAGATGGATCTTGGTGAAACTGTAGGAAAATTTTTAATTTTCTGCAACGTTCCCCAACAGTGCATCATGAGCTAGGTCTATGCGTAGTTCTCTATTGCACGAGTAGAACACAATTTTGTTGTGGGCGTAGATCTTGTCAACCCTCTTGCCGCTACTAGTCTTATCTTGCTTCAGCGGTATTGTGGGATGAAGCGGCCCGGACCAACCTTACACGTACGCTTACGTGAGACCGGTTCCACCGACTGACATGCACTAGTTGCATAAGGTGGCTGGCGGGTGTCTGTCTCTCCCACTTTAGTTGGAGCGGATTCGATGAAAAGGGTCCTTATGAAGGGTAAATAGAAGTTGACAAAATCACGTTGTGGTTATTCGTAGGTAAGTAAACGTTCTTGCTAGAACCCAATTGCAGCCACGTAAAAGATGCAACAACAATTAGAGGACGTCTAACTTGTTTTTGCAGCAATTTTCATGTGATGTGATATGGCCAGAAGTTGTGATGAATGATGAATGATATATTGTGATGTATGAGATCATGTTCTTGTAATAGGAATCACGACTTGCATGTCGATGAGTATGACAACCGGCAGGAGCCATAGGAGTTGTCTTTATTTTTTGTATGACCTGCGTGTCATTGAAGAACGCCATGTAAATTACTTTACTTTATTGCTAAACGCGTGAGGCATAGAAGTAGAAGTAGTTGTTGGCATGACAACTTCATGAGGACACAATGATGGAGATCATGATGATGGAGATCATGGTGTCATGCCGGGGACGAAGATGATCATGGAGCCCCGAAGATGGAGATCAAAGGAGCTATATGATATTGGCCATATCATGTCACTACTATATATAATTGCATGTGATGTTTATTATGTTTTATGCATCTTGTTTACTTAGAACGACGGTAGTAAATAAGATGATCCCTTATAATAATTTCAAGAAAGTGTTCCCCCTAACTGTGCACCATTGCTAAAGTTCGTCGTTTCGAAGCACCACGTGATGATCGGGTGTGATAGATCCTTACTTCACATACAACGGGTGTAAGATAGATTTACACATGCAGAACACTTAGGGTTAACTTGACGAGCCTAGCATGTATAGACATGGCCTCGGAACACAGAGACCGAAAGGTCGAACACGAGTCGTATGGAAGATACGATCAACATTGAGATGTTCACCGACGATGACTAGTCTGTCTCACGTGATGATCGGACACGGCCTAGTCGACTCGGATCGTGCAACACTTAGATGACTAGAGGGATGTCTAATCTGAGTGGGAGTTCATTATAACAATTTGATAAGATGAACTTAATTATCATGAACGTAGTCTAAAACCTTTGCAAATATGTCTTGTAGATCAAATGGCCGCCGCTCATGTCAACATGAACTTCAACGCGTTCCTAGAGAAAACCAAGCTGAAAGATGATGGCAACAACTATACGGACTGGGTCCGGAACCTGAGGATCATCCTCATAGCTGCCAGGAAACAATATGTCCTAGAAGGACCGCTAGGTGACCCTCCCGTCCCAGAGAACCAAGACATTATGAATGCTTGGCAGTCTCGTGCTGATGATTACTCCCTCGTTTAGTGCGTCATGCTTTACAGCTTAGAACTGGGGCTCCAAAAGCATTTTGAGCAACACGGAGCATATGAGATGTTCGAGGAGCTGAAACTAGTTTTCCAAGCTCATGCCCGGGTCGAGAGATATGAAGTCTCCGACAAGTTCTATAGTTGTAAGATGGAGGAAAATAGTTCTGTCAGTGAGCATATACTCAAAATGTCTGGGTTGCACAACCGCCTGTCCCAGCTGGACATTAACCTCCCGGATGAGGCGGTCATTGACAGAATCCTTCAGTCGCTCCCACCAAGCTACAAGAGCTTTGTGATGAACTACAATATGCAGGGGATGGTGAAGACCATTCCTGAAGTATTTTCAATGCTGAAGTCAGCAGAGGTTGAAATCAAGAAAGAACATCAAGTGTTGATGGTCAATAAGACCACTAGGTTCAAGAAGGGCAAGGGTAAGAAGAACTTCAAGAAGGACGGTAAAGATGTTGCCGCGCCCGGTAAGCCAGTTGCCGGGAAGAAGTCAAAGAATGGACCCAAGCCTGAAACTGAGTGCTTTTATTGCAAGGGGAAGGGTCACTGGAAGCAGAACTGCCCCAAATACTTAGCAGACAAGAAGGACGGCGACACTAAAGGTATATTTGATATACATGTAATTGATGTGTACCTTACCAGTACTCGTAGTAACTCCTGGGTATTTGATACCGGTGCCATTGCTCACATTTGTAACTCACAGCAGGAGCTGCGGAATAAGCGGAGACTGGCGAAGGACGAGGTGACGATGCGTGTCAGGAATGGTTCCAAGGTCGATGTGATCGCCGTCGGCACGCTACCTCTACATTTACCTACGGGATTAGTTTTGAACCTCAATAATTGTTATTTAGTACCAAGTTTGAGCATGAACATTGTATCTGGATCTCGTTTAATACGAGATGGCTACTCATTTAAATCCGAGAATAATGGTTGTTCTATTTATATGAGAGATATGTTTTATGGTCATGCCCCGATGGTCAATGGTTTATTCTTAATGAATCTCGAACGTAATGCTACACATATTCATAGCGTGAATACCAAAAGATGTAAAGTTGATAACGATAGTCCCACATACTTGTGGCACTGCCGCCTTGGTCACATTGGTGTCAAGCGCATGAAGAAGCTCCATGCTGATGGACTTTTAGAGTCTCTCGATTATGAATCATTTGACTCATGCGAACCATGCCTCATGGGCAAAATGACCAAGACCCCGTTCTCCGGAACAATGGAGCGAGCAACCAACTTGTTGGAAATCATACCTACCGATGTGTGCGGTCCAATGAGCGTTGAGGCTCGCGGAGGGTATCGTTATGTTCTCACTCTCACTGATGACTTGAGTAGATATGGGTATGTCTACTTGATGAAACACAAGTCTAAGACCTTTGAAAAGTTCAAGGAATTTCAGAATGAAGTAGAGAATCAACGTGACCGAAAGATAAAATTCTTACGATCGGATCGTGGAGGAGAATATTTAAGTCATGAATTTGGTACACACTTAAGAAAACGTGGAATCATTTCACAACTCACGCCGCCTGGAACACCTCAGCGTAACAGTGTGTCCGAATGTCGTAATCGCACTCTATTGGATATGGTGAGATCTATGATGTCTCTTACCGATTTACCGCTATCATTTTGGTGATACGCTCTAGAGACATCTACATTCACTTTAAATAGGGCACCGTCTAAATCCGTTGAGACGACACCGTATGAATTATGGTTTGGGAAGAAACCTAAGCTGTCATTTCTAAAAGTTTGGGGATGCGATGCTTATGTCAAGAAACTTCAACCTGAAAAGCTCGAACCCAAGTCGGAAAAATGCGTATTCATAGGATACCCTAAAGAAACCATTGGGTATACCTTCTACTTAAGATCCGAGGGCAAGATATTTGTTGCCAAGAACGTATCCTTTCTGGAAAAAGAGTTTCTCTCGAAAGATGTAAGTGGGAGGAAAGTGGAACTCGATGAAGTACTACCTCTTGAACGGGATAGTAGTGCAGCTCAGGAAAATGTTCCTGTGATGCCTACACCAACTGAAGAGGAAAATAATGATGATCAAGGTACTTCGGATCAAGTTGCTACTGAACTTTGTAGGTCCACAAGGACACGTTCCGCACCAGAGTGGTACGGCAACCCTGTCCTGGAAATCATGTTGTTGGACAACAGTGAACCTTCAAACTATGAAGAAGCAATGGCGGGCCCAGATTCCAACAAATGGCTAGAAGCCATGAAATCCGAGATAGAATCCATGTATGAAAACAAAGTATGGAATTTGACTGACTTGCCCGATGATCAGCGAGCGATAGAAAACAAATGGATCTTTAAGAAGAAGACGGACGCGGATGGAAATGTCACCATCTATAAAGCTCGACTTGTCGCTAAAGGTTATCGACAAGTTCAAGGGATTGACTACGATGAGACTTTCTCTCTCGTAGCGAAGCTTAAGTCCGTCCAAATCATGTTAGCAATTGCCGCATACAATGATTATGAGATATGGCAGATGGACGTCAAAACGGCATTCCTTAACGGGCATCTTAAGGAAGAACTGTATATGATGCAGCCAGAGGGTTTTGTCGATCCTAAGAATGCTAACAAAGTATGCAAGCTCCAGCGATCCATTTATGGGCTGGTGCAAGCATCTCGGAGTTGGAACATTCGCTTTGATGAGATGATCAAAGCGTTTGGATTTATGCAGACTTATGGAGAAGCCTGCGTTTACAAGAAAGTGAGTGGGAGCTCTGTAGCATTTCTCATATTATATGTAGATGACATACTTTTGATGGGAAATGATATAGAACTTTTGGACAACATTAAGGCCTACTTGAATAAGTGTTTTTCAATGAAGGACCTTGGAGAAGCTGCTTATATATTAGGTATCAAGATATTTAGAGATAGATCGAGACGCCTCATAGGTCTTTCACAAAGCACATACCTTGATAAGATTTTGAAGAAGTTCAAAATGGATCAGTCCAAGAAGGGGTTCTTGCCTGTATTGCAAGGTGTGAGATTGAGCTCATCTCAATGCCCGACCACGGCAAAAGATAAAAAAGAGATGAGTGTCATCCCCTATGCTTCAGCCATAGGATCTATTATGTATGCCATGCTGTGTACCAGACCTGATGTAAACCTTGCCGTAAGTTTGGTAGGAAGGTACCAAAGTAATCCTGGCAAGGAACACTGGACAGCGGTCAAGAATATCCTGAAGTACCTGAAAAGGACAAAGGACATGTTTCTCGTTTATGGAGGTGACGAAGAGCTCGCCGTAAAGGGTTACGTCGACGCTAGCTTCGACATAGATCTAGATGACTCTAAGTCACAAACTGGATACGTGTATATGTTGAATGGTGGAGTAGTAAGCTGGTGCAGCTGCAAGCAGAGCGTCGTGGCGGGATCTACATGTGAAGCGGAGTACATGGCAACCTCGGAGGCAGCGCATGAAGCTATTTGGGTGAAGGAGTTCATCACTGACCTAGGAGTCATACCCAATGCGTCGGGGCCGATCAAACTCTTCTGTGACAACACTGGAGCTATTGCCCTTGCCAAGGAGCCTAGGTTTGACAAGAAGACCAGGCACATCAAGCGTAGTTTCAACTCCATCCTTGAAAATGTTCAAGATGGAGACATAGATATTTGCAAAGTACATACGGATCTGAATGTCGCAGATCCGTTGACTAAACCTCTCTCGCGAGCAAAACATGATCAACACCAGAACTCTATGGGTGTTCGATTCATCACAATGTAACTAGATTATTGACTCTAGTGCAAGTGGGAGACTATTGGAAAGATGCCCTAGAGGCAATAATAAAAGCATTATTATTATATTTCCTTGTTCATGATAATTGTCTTTTATTCATGCTATAATTGTATTATCCGGAAATCGTAATACACGTGTGAATACATAAACCACAATACGTCCCTAGTAAGCCTCTAGTTGACTAGCTCGTTGGTCAACAAATAGTCATGGTTTCCTGACTATGGACATTAGATGTCATTGACAATGGGATCACATCATTAGGAGAATGATGTGATGGACAAGACCCAATCCTAAGCATAGCACAAGATCGTGTAGTTCGTTTTGCTAGAGCTTTTCCAATGTCAAGTATCTCTTCCTTAGACCATGAGATCGTGTAACTCCCGGATACCGTAGGAGTGCTTTGGGTGTACCAAACATCACAACGTAACTGGGTGACTATAAAGGTGCACTACAGGTATCTCCGAAAATGTCTGTTGGGTTGACACGGATCGAGACTGGGATTTGTCACTCCGTATGACGGAGAGGTATCTCTGGGCCCACTCGGTAATGCATCATCATAATGAGCTCAAAGTGACCAAGTGTTTGGTCACCGGATCATGCATTACGGCATGAGTAAAGTGACTTGCCGGTAACGAGACTGAACGAGGTATTGGGATACCGACGATCGAGTCTCGGGCTTGTAACGTACCGATTGACAAAGGGAATAGTATACGGGGTTGCTTGAATCCTCGACATCGTGGTTCATCCGATGACATCATCGAGGAGCATGTGGGAGCCAACATGGGTATCTAGATCCCGCTGTTGGTTATTGACCTGAGAGCCGTCTCGGTCATGTCTGCGTGTCTCCCAAACCCGTAGGGTCTACACACTTAAGGTTCGGTGACGCTCGGGTTATTACGAAGACTTGTATGTGATTACCAAATGTTGTTCGGAGTCCCGGATGAGATCCCGGACGTCATGAGGAGTTCCGGAAGGGTACAGAGGTAAAGATTTATATATGGGAAGTTGTCATGCGGACACCGGAAAGTTTCGGGGGCATATCGGTATTGTACCGGGGCCACCGGAGGGGTTCCTGGGGTCCACCGGGAGGGGCCACCCCTCTTGGTGGGCCACATGGGCCGTGTGGGGCAGGGCACCAGCCCCTGGAGGGCTGGGCGTGCCCCCCCCCTTGGGCCCATGCGCCTAGGGTTGGGGGGAACCCTAAGGGGGGCGCACCCCCCTTGCTTGGGGGGCAAGCCCCCTCCTTGGCCGCCGCCCCCCCTCTAGATCTCATCTAGAGGGGGGCGGCCCCCTTCCCCCTTCCCCTATAAATAGAGGGGCAAGGGGAGGGCTGAACACCTGATCCAAGGCGCAGCGCCTCCCCTCCCCAACACCTCTCCTCCTCCGTTGTGCGCTTGGCAAAGCCCTGTCGGAGTACTGCCTCTCCACCATCATCATGCCGTCCGGCTGCTGCTGGAGCCTTCTTCCTCGACCTCTCCTTCCCCCTTGCTGGATCAAGAAGGAGGAGACATCGTCCATACCATACGTGTGTTGAATGCGGAGGTGCTGTCTGTTCAGCACTTGGTCATCGGTGACCTGAATCACGGCGAGTACGACTCCATCATCACCGTTCCCTTGAACGCTTCCGCACGCGATCTACAAGTGGTATGTAGATGCAAACTCACTCCCTTGACTCGTTGCTTAGATGAACTCATAGATGGATCTTGGTGAAACCATAGGAAAAATTTTAATTTTCTGCAACGTTCCCCAACACCTCCATGGCCAGAGAGCCGCCGCCGGCATCCACCTAAATTCAGCCGAGCCCGAGCTCTTCTCCCTCTCCTCTCTCCACCAGCAGGCTCCCCGGAGCAAGGAGGAGCTCCCACGCTCTTTCCCTCATACAAGGGCGCACCATAGCGCCGTCTCCAACCTCGCCCGACGCCACCGTCCACCAGCGTCCAAGCCGTCATCGCCTCGACCATCCCCGGCAGCCGTGGCATACATGAATGGATGCGGCGTTCGGCGCCGAGCTCATCCATAGCCAGGGCATCGCCGGAGGTGGCCGGTACCACCGGGGGAACGCCGGCGCCCGCTCGGCCTCGCCTCCCCTGCCTCTGCTCTATTCGAGCGGGAGGTAGGATACGGCCTGGGCAGTGGGCCCCGCTCGTCAGCGACCCGGAGGGTGGGCCCCGCCCGTTTAAGTGGAGACGGACCGGGAGTAAACCCGCTTCTCGCGCAGCGAAGGCGTACTCCATTGAGGGCGCCTTCGACGTCGCCCTGCCACCCGCGCAGCTGAGCCGCTGGGCGGGCCCAATGCCTATCTCCCGCCCTGTGCGCAGGATAAGGGTAAAACCCTTTCCCTTTTCTTTTTCTTTATTCTGTAAACTTGTAAAATCCACAAATAATTCAAATGATATCCAAATTTGATGATTCAAATTTCTAGTGACTCTATAAATCATTTTCTACTTGTTGGTGCAACATGAACATTTTTCCAGAGACTTTTTCTTCACAGACATTTATCAAATCTTGTTTTTCCATTTCTGTCATGAACTTTAGAAAATCACAAAGAGCCCATTTTTGATCCAAATGCCATGATTCAAATTCCTAGATGCTTCTAAGTCCATAACTTAGTTTATGAACATTTTTCTTAATACTTTCTGTACCCCACAAAATAATGAGCCATTTCTTCATATTTGTCAACTTTGCAAATTCATAGAGAAATCATTTGAACTCCAAATCCAGTGAAACCAATTCCTAGATGCTTATAAAATCATCATTTGTTAAATGGGTGCCTCTGCTCATTTTTGAAAATAATATTTCTGTACACTTCTTGCAAACCCATTAATCCCTTGATTCCATCATATTGAAATGTTCAGAGATGTCCAGTGATCAAATCCTAATGAAACCACTTTTGTCATCCCTCATATGACCAGAGGTATCCTAGAAAAGTCCAACTCATATTTTTAGAGCACTTTTATTTCCTGCCTTGTTGTGTTGCTTATTATGGTTGCTTTCGACGATAGTTGACGAAGTAGACGAAATACTCGGAGTTGGACCAGAGATATTTGAAGACCTCGAAGACTTTGTTAAAATAGGCAAGCAACCCTTTGACCATGTCTATGAAACCCTTTTTATGCATGTCATATGGCACCACATTGTTGTTGCAACGGAATCATGATGAGGTGGTAACCACTTTGATGGTTTGCCACCGTACTTCCTCGTTGATACTTGCATTATGCACGACCCTACCTTCTTATGCGAGTTATGCCGGTGGGAGTAGATACGATGCCAAAGTAGATGCTACACAAAAAGGGACGGGTATATGCATGGTGAAGGAGACAGTATTTTCAAAAGACTTTTTCGAAAACCCCATCGGGTGCCACTTATGCCCGGGGGAGATGATGAGTTAGGTAGCCACTTGATGACGAAGTGGCGTACCGAGGCAAGTATGTGTTGTTTTCAAAACATATTGGTTTAAGTTGCGACCGTTATTCCAACCTTACATGCGCAACCACTCTACCCTTATATGGGAAAGGGCATTATTGATTACCTAGACCGATACTAGCTTGGAGCCAGCATTACTAGTGACGGGAGAGTTGTTGGTGCGCTCTCTCGGGACGGGGTCGTGCCAGGTAGGGCGGCCATGACTGTTTTCATAGGGCACCGGACACACCGTTGGTACCCCATGCTTGTGGTATGTGATGAATATGGGAGTGAGGCTCCACAACCTTATGATGTGAAATGTTAGGCACGGGGGTTACTACCAATCAAGTGGACTCCATGTTGGTGTCGTCTAGGGAAAGATAGTGATCGGGTGCTTACCCCGGGTACTTGAGGTATCGCGGGTCGTGGATGACACGGAAGTTCCCCAGATCTTGTGGTTACAGTGTGCAACCTCTGCAGAGTGTAAAACTATTCGAATAGCCGTGTCCACGGTCAAGGATAGTTGGGTAATTGCTCTTGGGCTACGTTCATATGTTTCTGAAAAACAACACAATTTGGTGATGTTGATGATGCGACTCGTGAGGAAGTCACGATGAGCTTGAGCATGAGTTGTTTATAACTCTTTCTCGATGTTGATGTCTGTAACCTCCTGATACTTGTTGCAGACACATTCATGTCCTTGATAAATGTTGATCATACTTGCATGAGAAAAACTAGCTTTCCGCAAAAATGCCAATTCAGCAGCAGAGCCTTGCATAATTATTTTGTTATCACTCTTGGGTTGCTTGCGAGTACATTCAAACGTACTCACTGGCTTGTCCCTGGCTATTTACTTGGCCAGGCTTGAAAGAGCAGGTATATGAAGAAGAGATTTTGGTGACGATCGTGTGAGCTAGGACGCTTCCCAGTCAGAATGCCTATAGGGTTAAGGCAGATGGCATGGGTCCAAGTTGTTATTGAAGATTTCCACTGCGATGATACACTCAAGACTTGACCATAATGGTCCTACTTGTGTAAAACGGTATGTATGGATGTAAGACTCTTGTTATTCAGCTTCTGTGTGTTCATGAGCATTGATCTCTGGGATCACTGTACACGTGCATTCGGTGATCTTGAGTTATGAGTCGGGGTCCCCACACTTAATAGCTCGCCTTGGCTTGTAAGTTATGTCGAACGGGAGGAGCTCGATGGCCCATTTGGCAATCCGACCCGTTGCGTCGTGGTTGTTTATAATATCATTAAGAGGTACTTCGGATGCCACTATTATTGAACACTCTTGAAAATAGTGTCGCAGCTTCCGGGTGCCATGAACACCGCGTATGCTATCTTTTGATAATGCGGGTACCGTGACTTGCATGGAGTTAGGACAGTGGACACGTTGTAAACTGGTTTTTGGAGAGGGAACTTGTGTCCGTCCGTTTCTCGTTCGACGACGAGCATCGCGCTTACAACTTCATGGGTTGCCGCGATATATAATATCATTCGTTCGCCCGTGTTGGGCGCGGCCAGGACCAGATTTGTTGCCAGTATGGCTTTTATTTCTTCGAGTCCGGCCGTGGCGGCATCCGTCCACTCGAAGTGTTCGGTGCGCCGCAGGAGGCGATAGAGGGGTAATGCCTTTTCTCCTAAGCGGGAGATAAAGCGGCTTAGAGCCGCCACGCATCCTGTCAATTTTTATATTTGTTTGAGGTCTTTTGGGGTATCCAATTGTGATAGATCTCGGATCGTAGCTGGGTTTGCTTCAATTCCTCTACAGGATATGATGAAGCCCAAGAGCTTTCCGGCTAGTATGCCGAAAACGCATTTTTCCGGGTTGAGCTTAATGTCATATGTTCGGAGATTGTCGAACGTGAGCCTCAAGTCATCTACTAGACTATCGACGTGTTTGGTTTTGACGACCACGTCATCTACGTATGCTTCAACTGTTTTGCCGATCTGGTTGGCCAGACATTCTGAATCATGCGCTGAATCATTCTGAATCAAGCAGAATGGGCCGTATGGGGTGATGAATGCCGTTGCGGCTTGGTCTGACTCTGCCATCTTGATTTGGTGGTAGCCAGAGTATGCATCGAGGAAACACAATGAGTCGTGTCCTGCGGTGGGTCGATGATTTGATCAATTCGGGGGAGCGGGAAAGGATCCTTTGGGCAGGCCTTATTTAGGTCTTTGAAATCAACACATAGGTGCCATGATTTGTCCTTCTTTGGTACCATCACCAGGTTTGCTAGCCAGTCCGGATGTTTTATATCTCCGATGAATCCGGCTTCCAGTAGTTTTGCTAGCTCTTCTCCCATGTCTTGTCTCTTGGGTTCGGAGAAACGCCATAGAGTCTGCTTAACGGGCTTAAACCCTTTTAGGATGTTCAGGCTGTGCTCAGCCAGCCTGCATGGGATTCCTGGCATGTCTGAAGGGTGCCAGGCAAAAATGTCCCAATTTTCTCGCAGGAATTCTCTGAATGCGGCATCTACATCGGGTTTTAGTTGTGCCCCAATGGAGGCCGTTTTTGTGGGGTCCGTTGGATGGACTTGGAATTTGACTATTTCGTCCGCTGGTTTGAAAGAGGTGGACTTGGATCTCTTATCTAGTATCACATCGTCCCTGTCCACCGTGGAGCACAACGCAGTTAGTTCCTCGGCCGCTAGGGCTTAGGATAATGCCTCCAGGGCCAGTGCGGCTGTCTTGTTTTTGGCGCGGAGCGCTGTGTTCGGATCACTTGCAAGAGTGATGACTCCGTTGGGTCCGGGCATTTTGAGCTTCATGTACCCATAATGGGGTATGGCTTGAAAAATTGTAAATGCTTCTCTCCCTAGCAGAGCGTGGTATCCACTGCTGAACCGGGCCACTTGAAATGTGACCTCCTCGGGTCTGTAATTATCCGGCGTGTCGAACACCACATCCAGTGTGATTTTCCCTGAACAGCACGCTTCCCGGCTTGGTATTATTCCTCTGAAGGTTGTGTTGCTTCGCTCAATGCGGCTCCAGTCTATTTCCATTTTTCACAGGGTTTCCTCGTATATGAGGTTAAGACCGCTGCCGCCGTCCATGAGTACCTTTGTAAGTCGGAAGCCGTCCACTATCGGACTGAGGACCAATGCAGCTGGTGCTCGGGCTGTCCAGAATTTAGGTTCGTCACTGGCATTAAAAGTAATAGCCGTGTCACTCCATGGGTTACTGTTGCTACTTGGTAGACTTCGGTAAGGTTGCGGAGGGTTCGTTTCCTCGCATTGTTTGATGCGAAAGTCTCGAAGACTGTCGACACCGTACTGGCGTTTCTGGGGTGGTGTTCTTCGGATTCTGGAGTTAGAAGCTCCTTGCCACTTCTGGCCACCTGCCGGAGTATCCAACATGCTCTAAGGCTGTGTGTTGGTGTGATTTCCCCTGAAATATGAATTTTACAGGGTCCATTGAGCCATCCCTCCAGTACGGTCCCATACCCTATAGAGGGTTTTTGTTTTTTGATGTTTTGCTCAGGTGCCTGGCGATAATGCGCCCTTTTGTTTCGGACTCGTGTTGTATTCAGTGCCGTATTGTCCCAGAATTTATCTTCGGTTTTCCGAACGCTTTCTGTGGCACAGTACTTTCGTACTATGGATGTCAAGTCGGCGAAGCGTGTAATTTCGCGGCGACATATGGCGTTGAGGATTCCGATGTCCGTGCAGTTGTTACAGAAGAATGAAATTGCTTCTTCCTCACGGCAGTCCTTTATCTTGTTCATAACCAGGAGGAATCTGGCCCAATAGTGGTGTACTGTTTCCCCGGGCACTTGTCGTATTTGGGATAGATCCCTTATAGTTGGGTGGGCGGGTGGATTTAAATCCGGAACCTTGCCCGATAAAAGATTCAGGGGCCAAGAAGTTTCCGAATTCGGAAGCTTGCTTTCTTGGACATTATTCAATGAATCAGGCCTGCTGCCTGACTTTAGGTTCCGGACTTGGGCAACATCCTCCCCTCAACGGGTATCCGGCTTGGAGGGGTCGGGAATCCGGACACATCTGGTCCTTAGAGCGGGCGAAGATGCACCGCATTGTTCTTCCACTACTTCAACATGGTGGATGACCTGGGGAGAGTCGATCTCTCTCTGATCGGGTTTAAGCCCAATCTGGCCGTAATCTGTAGCGACTCCCAGGGCGGCAATGCGATCCAGGAGCTCATTCAGGGAAGAGAGCTCCATCGGATCTAACTGCTCGGCGAGTTCCGAGCTGATGTGAAGATTGCTTTCGATGGCCCGAGAGGTCATCATCGGCGCGGCGGCCGAACAGGCGGTCATCAAAAACCTGCCTAGTCAGAGAGTTTGGCCGACAGCTGAAGCTCCTTTAGCAACAGCGCCGTCTTTAAAGACGGGGTGCGGCATCCTTCCTGACGGTGACGACATAGAGGAACTCTCAATGAAAGCACCAATGTCGATGTCAAAACCGGCGGATCTCGGGTAGGGGGTCCCGAACTGTGCGTCTAGGCGGATGGTAACAGGAGACAAGGGACACGATGTTTTTACCCAGGTTCGGGCCCTCTCGATGGAGGTAAAACCCTACTCCTGCTTGATTAATATTGATGATATGGGTAGTACAAGAGTAGATCTACCACGAGATCAGAGAGGCTAAACCCTGGAAGCTAACCTATGGTATGATTGTTATTCGTCCAACGGACTAAAACTCTCCGGTTTATATAGACACCGGAGAGGGCTAGGGTTACACAGAGTCGGTTACAATGGGAGGAGATCTTCATATCGTATCGCCAAGCTTGCCTTCCACGCCAAGGAAAGTCCCATCCGGACACGGGACGGAGTCTTCAATCTTGTATCTTCATAGTCCGGGATTCCGGCCAAAGGTCATAGTCCGGCCATCCGGACACCCCCTAATCCAGGACTCCCTCAGTGGCCTTGCTGGGACCAGAACGGCGGCGACCTACCGTGTACTACTCTTCCTCGCTATCGGCTGTGCCCGCGCACGCGCGCTGGCTTCGTGGTCATGGCGGTGGAGGGCAGCCGGGGGGTGCCGGCAATCTCCTTCATTTGCTCCTGCGACAGTACGTCAAAGAGAGCTTTGGAGCATGCCCGGAGCGGAGCCGCCGATGTCCCTCGTCTGCTCCTGCAACAGTACGTCCAAGTGTGGTTCCGATAGAAGGAAGGGACCGGAGGAAAATAAGTGTGTGTGTTTGGCTTTGGATGGGAGCTGGGGCTCAAGTTAATATAGCGGGCGAATGGCAATGAGCCGCAGCAGACGGATGGACAACTGGCGCCGGAGTAGGTCCGTCGGGCATGAATGCGGATGCTGCTTCAGTGACTTAACTGCAGATGCGTTAGGTTACTGACATGTGGGCCCAACGAGCATCTGGCCCGCATGTCAGTGACACACCAACTGCACCTGCAGTTAAGTCCGGTGAATGCGGCATTGACGTTCTGGAGAGACGGTGACCGTTTCAGGCGGGAAGCGCGTGCTAGCGATGGAAGGGGCTTCGGTAGGCCAGGGCGGTCAGATGCTGGCGTGGTGGTAAAGTGTGAACTCATGGATGACGAGCCTTTGAAGCATATGAGGCACGTATTGACAACCACTCTTGTCGCCAGCTAGCCTTCGACGACCACCATTAGATACCACACAACCATGCATAACTTACGAATAATGGACGAATCGATCAGACACACACTCGTGTGAAGTGGCACTAAGATCGGTCGCTCACGATAGTACATACTCTGTACCATAGTACCATCTCTAGCTAGGCTGTTTTATAGATTGTCGTTGTGATGGACGATATACATGAGCAGGCGCTCCGAGTATGACCGTTGGTGTTGAGCCAGGTGAATACATGCTCGGCGTTCGTGTAGGCCTCCATCAAACGTCTAAACAGTAATGTCAGGCATCGCCGGGGCGCGCAGGTGATGGGGTTGCCATTTGCGTTGCGCCATGAGCAGGACTTTGATTTAGACGGCGACGTGCATGCATTAGCATGCTTTGATAGCATGAGCGTGAGTGTCTGATGCGAAGTATTTCATTTTCATTTGGCTGACGAGGGTGCGTTGCAGCGATGAGTCTGTGGTTTGATTCCCCACATACGCATAATTTTGGTTTTTACAGTATTTCTTTCTCCATTGACAGGTAGGCCCACGTAGATAGATAAAGAACACGAGCTGATGAGGCGCATGCGGACTGTTTGACTGGTCAACCAGACAAATACGGAGCTATACACTGAGCCAGTGACCGTATAATCACCATATCTCGTATACAATGATCAAAGTGAGCTATCAAGACAAGTTCGATGACCGCAAATGCATTTTACTTTGTAATAAATGACCAGGATTGAAGGGGAATCCAAATTTCCTTCGTCTTCTGTCCTTGAGCTCTTGACAAACCAATGCACTATATGGTTGTCCGGCCACTCCACCCTAGAGCCCTCACCAAGCGTCGTTCATGCCACCGCACCGCACATTAACCGGTAAGGCAGTGATGGCATCCCGCTGCGCTGAGTTCCTTGCCGCCCACGACCGCACACAAAATGGTAGGGAATCGATGGCATCCCGCTGTGCTGAGTTCATCGCCGCTCGCGACCTCACACCTATGTGGGAGGAATTTCAAGATGCCAAGGCCGAATGTGCGGTAGAGCAAGAGGCGGCCAAATCCACACAGAGGGAGAAGAAAAGTCAGAAAGCACTCAAGAAAAGAGAGGCCCGCCGCCGCAAGAAAGAAGAGGACGCACGCGCTGCTGTGTAGAGGTCAGCGGAGATCCAAGCACGGTGGGGTGTCGCCGACAAAGCCGGGAAGGAGAACGACGACGTCTGACCATCATGTGAGAAGTAGTAGTACTAGTAGTTAGTGTGTGTGTATGTGTCTGAGTACGAGCATGTACCAGTACTACTAGTTACTACTGTAGTTTTTAGAGCAAATTACCAGTACATTAGCCTCAACTAAATGGAAAAAGTCCTATCCTATGCATCAAATGGCATCTCTTTGTCTATAGGAATTGAGATGCATGTCATCTCACTTCCTATGATTTTCATATTCCTATAAAATTCCTATCTTTTGAATGAAAGGAGGCCTCTGTTGGAGTAACTACTGTAGCTAGCAGTACTACTGGTACAGTATTTTTCTTCAAGAAGCGGAATTCAACGAAGTCATGATGGTTCCTTCATCTAAACAACTTCAAAGTGGGAAGTGGGCCTGTGATTTGATGGCTCATTAGTCATTGTTACTGCGGCGCGACGACCGGGGTGACTCTCCCTTGGAGTTCTGCGTGCATGGCAAGTGGACCAGGATGGTCGACGTCCCACATGTTCGCGAACGGAAGTATTATTTTCGATATCGAGGAGCAAGGAAACTGCATGGTATAGTATCACTGCTGATTGGTTCTCAAAAAAATAGTATCATTGCTGATTTATAATTTTTTTTTATTCCTGATAAATGCTAGCGTTTCAACTCTTACGACGAAGAGTGCCAAACACGGCACGTGCTGGATGTCCCACACGTCAGCGAAAGGAGTGGGACATGAACAGTGTGGTAGAGCCCAGCGCAAAAAAAACAGCGTGGTAGAGTGTCTCCACTTCTGGGTCGGAGACCACACGTATTAGTACTTAGCGGTATGAATGATACAAAGTGCGACCTGGAGAGAAAGACACGTCTAGTTGGAAGGTCTCGGGGCATACACGTAAACAAATATAAAAGTTAATATGTGCCTCCAACTAATATAGTAATAGTAGAGTACTTAGGCACATACTCCATAACACCACCGTGCATTACACGTACAACATTTAGTGGTAGTACGTAGTAAGAGACAAATGCCGCCCAAGAGTTCCCTTCTCGACCCACTTTTGGGTGTTTGGTAGAGTGTATGGAGGGTGCATGAGTCCACACTAGTTTAGCACACATACACTAGAAGCATGCATGAAAAGAGCATGCATGAAGAGGGGTGTTGAGTTGAGCATGCATGAAGAGGGAACAACTATGCTGAGACGAGAACGCAACCAAACACACCTTATATGCCATGCTTGTTCATACCATTTGTGCCTTTCTACTTCACTTACTGCGCTACATTACTCAGGTTCGTACGTCCACTCCTGGGTACATGTCCGTCTCGTAGTTCCAGTCCCACGTGTTCTTCATATAGATGGAACGATCCTTGCATAACACGTGCACCTTGATGCTAGATGTCTCGCCTGTTGGCAAAAGGATGAACAAAGCTCATGTAAAAAAATAGAGTGGAAGAACATAGATTCCCGACGACCAAGAAGGAGTAAGGAACCTCGTGGTGGAGCGTTTGCACTCATAATATTTAATATTATTCAGTAATATAAAATCAACCAATCATCTCCACCGTGGACTGGAAGAGTACGAAACACGACAGCCCAGTGTAGTTACATCATACTAGTACATGGATAACCCACGCTATCACCATATTTCTTGCCTTCCGTGCGACACCTATCTCTAGTAATCCAGCAGCTTGTATCGCTTCTCCCTCCTCGTCTCTCTCAAAGTGCCACGGGCTGGCATTTTTGCCGTCTATTGAGGTCGGTTAACTCATCACATGTTAGTGACATGCCAAGAGCATTCTAAAAAAAATTCTTTCACATTCCGTTTTCAAAAATAAAAAAATCCTTTCACGTACGAATTTGACTATGTGCTTTGAGAAACTTGCATGTCCTATACTGCTCCTGTTTGATACTCGAACTTAGCTAGAGGTTAGACTAACTCATGACTAACCCTGAACTAACTGTATCCAAAGAGGTGTTTGGGTGACAGGGTTAGATTGACAATAAATGCACTTGATGGAGAGAGAAAAGTGATTTTTTAGTGGTCCCGATGAGAACTATCTCCAGTTAGCACCTCTTGGGTGGGATAGTTTTTTTTGGTGGGTTCGGTGCAACTTGCTCCAATTTAAACCATCATGCTTGGATACTTAAGGGCTATTTGAGCCCCAACTAGCTCAAACTAACTCTAACCCATGGATCCAAATAGGGCCTATGGCCAGTCTTGACATGGAGCAGTCGCGTGCACCGGGAAGCAGCGCTCTCTCGGCCGTCGCGCCACTTCAAAGCCGGCGCCAGTGAGAGGTCGCCTCCGTTCTGGCCGGGCATTAGTGCGGCACTGATGCTCCAGGGCGACGCTGACCGTTTCACGCGGGAAGCGCGCGCTGGCAAGGGAGTATAGGTTTTGAACCATTTCAGGTGTAGTACTGGTAGTTTGCAAACTACTCAATTATTGCACTCAGTTTCCTAAGAAATTGTGGTAAAAACATTACTCCAAAGCCCTCTTCCCTTCTCCTTCCTCTTCCAACGCCTGCGCACATCCGTGGGAAGCGACCAGTCAACCCTTATATAGGAGTGCTAGCACAAAAAGATGCATGCATGACCACTAAAATTTCCATATTAAAGCGCCGCTCCGGCGGGAGTATGGTGTATGTTGTTACCTTCGGCTGGGCCATGGCTACCGGGCGACAGCGACCAGAGAAGAGGCGGCGGGAGGGGAATGAATGCAGCTACTGTTTGGGTTCTCCGTCCGGCTTAAATAAATGCGCAGCATCACATGTACCCACGGGTGCAACAATTGTAACATACGTGTCTGCTTAAGTGGGCGTCACGTAACTGGTGTGCGTGTGAGAGAGATTCTGAGAGATAGAGTGCGTGTGTGCGACTCTACTCTTCGGACATGTACTCAACCTTTTGCATCGGGATATAAGTAAAATGGTATTTACTTTAGCCATGTTAACGTGGTTGTGCAAAAAAAATGTCACTTCCTGCTCGTGATTTGCGTTATATAATAACAAGCAAGATGCTCGTGCATTGCACGGAACATCAATATGCATTTTTTTTACAAAACACTTGTTGAGATTGACCCATGCAGGAGTAATCCCATGTGTAAAAACTAATGATATCTCGAGAATTTTATCGGAAAACTGGTATCTCGAGAATGTCATCGAAAAAATGAAAGAAGATAGATAAGGTGAGGAGGAGTGGAGCGTGGTGGTGACTGGTGGTTGGAATGGGCGGAGGCATGGGGATGGACGGCGCCAGCAGGCGGTAGCGGCCACCATGCTAGATTTTTCCGTAGACTTCCTTTTTTAATTGCTGAGCAATGAGATTGTGGGAGATAAGGATGTGGAGAGAGGTGCGGGTATCTTTTGTAAAATTATCATAGTTTGCTTTCTATCCGTCAGATATAGATCAGACGTTCTATATTACAAGATGGCAGGCACACCATCATCGCCAACTCCTTTTTTTATAAGGGTACAGATGATAAGTTTGCTGACTACTAAAGTAAAGTGGAATTTGTCCATGTTATACAAGTAAATTAAGGTGATTTTTTATCATACGGGTAAGGTTGGATGAAGGGTCGAAGGAACAAATGCTCCGCCTAGAGCATGTGTGTGTGAGATCGAGTCTTAGTGTGTGTGTGTGTGTGTGTGTGTGTGTCGGAGTAAATGACCACGGGTAGCCTAACCGGCTCCCTTTGGCCCTCAGAAAAAACAATGGGCCGACCGAGCCTTGAAGCGTCCAAGACACGGGGCCGCCTTCTTCCGGCCGGCTATCTCGTAGGCCGACTGGCGGAAGGCAGACCGTCCATAAACGATCTTTAGGGAACGCCACAACAAGGCCGACTCCAGGAAAGCCGGCCCATGAAGGACCGACTCCAAGAAAGCCGGCCCATGAAGGACCGACTCCAAGAAGCCGGCCCATGGCAGGCGGCCATGGGTTGCACCCTAAAAGTTAACCCCCCATAAAGGTGACAAGACGGGGCGTGGCTACAGTAGGCCCTGCCAACCCCGAATCCCGGAATATGTGTGGCTACAGTACGCCGTACAGGGCGAACCTCTCCTGTCCGGCGAGGCACTGTTGCCATGAGAATCATGACGCCATCCACGACGGGCCACCGGTATGGCCCAAAGGCGGCGGGCCCCTTCAGTCAGAGAGACATCCGAAGGCGGCCTGACCTCCCCCAGCCGACCTAAGGCCAGACCGGATTCCTATAGCCGGCTTGCTCCCCTCCTCGGGGCGCGCGCACCATTAAGCAGACAAGACGAGGTAAGGCTACAGTGAGCGCCCGCAAGGCGGCAGCACTGTAGCCATGCTTACCTCGACAAAGCCCTCGTCATCAGAGGTGAGGCAACATTAACCAGCCCCCGACAAGACCCCCCAAGCGGTGGGGCCGTCCTGTCGACCAATGGGCCGGCAGCCGGCGGGACCCACCAGTCGGCGGGCCCGAGGAGCCGGCGGAGAAGCCGGCAATCGCAGACGCTGACGGCCTGGACCCACGCCCAGCCGGATTACCATTGTACCCCCGGGGGGTAGGCCTATATAAGCCCCCTGGGACACCCATGCAAAGGGTTGATCTCAGAGAGTTTTAGACACCACCATAGGGAGGGAAGAGAGCTAGCCTTGCCCTTCTTCCTCCTCCCACCGAACAGCTCAAGGAGCCTCTTGTAGCTTCTTATCGATCTAGTGATCATGCGGAGACCCCGCAAAGTAGGAGTAGGGGTATTATCTCCGCGGAGAGCCCCCAACCTGGGTAAGATCTGCCGGCGTGCATGTCTTCGCCTTATCCCGTTTCTAGGCACCGGCGATGTCTTACTGGCTCCCACAATTATAAGCCACCCGTGGGCATATGTCGCACCTACCACCTGACATTTGGCGCCCACCATGGGGCCAGGTGCACCATCGTCCGGAGACCTTCTCTGGACGGGAACCCTCTTCCTCCCCAACGAGCGTAGCCAGCCCGGCACGCCCGATGGCGCTTGCCCCGACGCGCTACAAAGCATCGACGACGCATGTGCAGCGAGCTGCCTCGCCGATCTTCTTGGCGAGACTCGCATCTCCGACCAGCCCGCATCCGACGCGGGCATGGGCTACCCCGAGAGCCGCCTCGTCAGCCTCCTCGACCAACTCCACGTCTCCAGCGAGCCTACCGCAGACTTGGAGTCGGTCGGCTCCACCGACCTGATGCTTGTCGACTCGGACACAGCGTCGCTCGATGCCTTCCCCATCGACGTGATCATCTTCGATGACCCTCTCCCTCGAGCCGACAGTGGCGGCAGCACCGTCGCCGAAGTGCTACTCATCAGCCACGGCGTCGCCTCCGACGAGAACGCCCGCGACGCCCTGCAGGCCGCATTGCACGATCTGTCCGCCCCCATCCCGGCGGATGCTGACACTGAGACGCTGGAGGCACGCCGCCTTGCCCTCCTTGCGGAGGGCCAGAAGATAGCCACCATGAGGCGCCTCACGGAAGCCCACCAGCGCGAAGTCGACCGCGCCGCATTCGGCATGCCGCCTCCAGAAGGGCCAAGCCGAGTCGGCGTTGTCAAGAAACACGGCGCGGCCATCGCCAGCATGCTGGGAGCGGACTGCCCCGTCTACGCCACGCCCCTCAAGAATCTACGCGTCACCCAGTCGATCGTAGACGAGCTAAATAGACTGGGGGCCGACGAGCTCCCCTACATGACCAGACGCATCCAACAGTTGATTGACGCGGCCGCAGAGCGGCACGAAGCCAGCATCCAAGCTGGAAGCCCCGCTCGCCAAGAGCACGGCGCGACGTCGCATATGCCGACTGCGGGCGGCGCCCGTATAAGACAAGAGAAGGAGCCGGCTGCTAGCCGCAGCTGGACTCGAATCACCATCGAGCGCGACGCAGAAGGTTGTCCTCGAGGTGTGGAACGACGAGGCGACCCGCCTCCTCCTCTGCCTCGCGGGGAAAGATATCCCACCCCGCCGCCTGTCGCGCATCCGACTCTCAACGGTCGACTTGGTCGCCGCGAAGGAGTCCGCGAGAATGATGCCCGCCATCGGATCGACCGCCTTGCGCGATCCCTGGCCTGGAAGAAGAAGATGATGTCGGCCCGCCTTGTTTCGGCCCCCGCATCCGCGACGAGCCCTTTCCCAAAGGGTTCTCGCTCCCAAGAGACACGCCCAAGTACAACGGCTCCGTGAAGCCGGAAGATTGGTTGATCGACTACTCCACCGCAGTTTGCATAGCGAACGGCAACCGACGCGTTGCCGTGAAATATGTCCCCTTGATGCTCCAAGGCACGGCGCACACCTGGCTCAATAGCCTCAAGCCTTACAGCGTCAACAGCTGGCTGGACTTCACTGAAGCCTTCATACGCAACTTCACCAGCACCTACAAATGGGCTCCCAAGCTCCGACAGCTCTCCTTGTGCGTACAAGGGCCCGACGAATCAACCCACGACTACCTCACGCGTTGGGCTGAGCTCCGCAACTCCTGCGAAGGGGTGCACGAGGTTCAGGCCATCGAGTACTTCACCGCCGGGTGCCGCGAGGGCACTCTCCTCAAGCACCGACTCCTCTGTGACGAGCCGACAACCCTTGATGAGTTACTGATCATAGCGGACAAGTACGCCACAGCCGACTCTTCAATGAAGACTGAGCTCCAGGTAGACGCCTCCGGAAAAGTGCTGGAGCCGGCTCCCAAGACGCCGGCTGGAGAATCAAGCCGGCGCCCGTATCAAAACGACCACAAGTGCAAGGCCCCTATGCCGCCTTCCACTAGCCGGTAGGTGGCCACGATTGAAGAAGAGCAGCCTGAGGGACGGCCGGCTCCTAAGAAGCAAAAGGGCAGCAGGCCGGCTTGGCAGCCGGCTTTCACCTACGAGCAAACCCTCGACGCCCCCTGCAAGTTCCACAGCGGCGCGAAGCCGTCCAACCATACAACTCTGAAGTGTCATTGGCTCACCCGAATCTCCAAGGGCGAGGGGCTGCTACCGCCTCCACCTGCAGGCCAGCCGCCTCCTGCCCCACAGCAACCGGCCGCTCGGCCTGCAGTCGGAGCTGTCCAAGACGAGTTCCCCGACGAGCAAGTCGCCTACATCATGTTCACCAGCCAGACAGAAGATCGGCGCAGCCGGCTCTGACAGCAGCAAGAAGTCAATACGGTCGCCTCCAGTAACCCTGAGTTCATGCACTGGTCAGAGAAGCCCATCAGCTGGAGCCGGGACGACCACCCAGAGGTGATGCCGTCTCCTGGCTCCTATGCCCTAGTTCTGGATGCCACCCTGGGGACGGAGAGGCGTGCCGCCCGATTCTCCCGCGTGCTGATAGACAGCAGGGGCAGTATCAACATACTGTACCAAGATACAATGGAGAAGCTCAACATCAAGCCGAAGCAACTCATGCCGAGCCGGACTGTGTTCCACGGCATCGTACCCGGCCTGTCCTGCTCACCAATCGGCAAGATCAAGATGGATGTCCTCTTTGGGGACAAGGATCATTTCCGCCGAGAGGCAATATGGTTCGAGGTAGTGGATTTGGAGAGCCCGTACCACGCGTTGCTTGGCCGACCAGCGTTGGCCAAGTTTATCGCTGTGCCCCACTACGCCTACCTCAAGATGAATATGTCGAGTTCCAAGGGCATTATCACCATAGCCGGAGACTATAAGAAGTCTTCCGAGTGTGCAGCAGCCAGCAGTCGGCTGGCCAAGTCCGTCGTAATCGCCGAAGAGAAGAAGATGCTAGATCAACTTGTGACCTTGGCTGGCAAGCAGCCGGCCTTGTCTCCTGACCCCAAAGAATGTGAAGCTCAAGGTTCTTTCCATCCGGCCAAGGAGACAAAGAAGATACCTCTGGACCCGGAGCACCCGAAGAGGCGCGCTGTCATAGGCACATGCCTTGACAACAAATAGGAAGGTGAGCTCGTCGATTTCCTCCGTGAGAATCGGGACGTCTTTGCATGGTCCCCCAAAGACATGCCGGGTGTCCCGACAGATTTCGCCGAGCACAAGCTACACGTCCGATCTAACGCAAAGCCGGTCAGGTAGCCCTTGCACCGCCTATCAGAAGAGAAGAGAAGAGTAGTCGGAGAACAAATAGCCTAGCTTCTGGCAGCCGGCTTCATTATGAAAGTGTTCTTTCCAGAATGGCTTGCCAACCCGGTCCTTGTGTTGAAGAAGAACAAGCAGTGGCGCATGTGCATCGACTACACCAGCCTCAACAAAGCCTGCCCTAAAGATCCGTTTGCCCTGCCAAGGATTGACCAAGTGATAGACTCCACAGCCGGATGCGAGCTGTTGAGTTTCTTGGATGCTTATTCAGGCTACCACCACATAAAGTTGAACCCAGCTGATCGCTTGAAGACCGCCTTCATCACCCCATTTGGAGCTTTCTGTTACCTGACCATGACATTCGGCTTGAGAAATGCCGGTGCCACCTTTCAGCGTTGCATGCAGAAATGCCTCCTCAAGCAACTCAGCAGAAATGCCCACGTCTATGTAGACGATGTCGTGGTGAAGACGGAGAAGCGCGGCACCCTACTGGAAGACCTCAAGGAGACCTTTGAGAATTTGCGCCGGTTTCAGATCAAGCTCAACCCGGAGAAGTGCGTGTTCCGGGTACCAGCCGGCCAGCTTCTAGTCTTCCTGGTCTCTGAATGCGGCATTGAATGCAACCCAGTGAAGATCAAGGCCATAGAGAGAATGAAGGTCCCTACCAAGCTGTGAGACATCCAAAAATTCACCAGATGCCTGGCGTCTTTGAACCGCTTCATGAGACGGCTCAGAGAGAAGGCTCTCCCCCTCTACCGACTCATGAAGAAGTCCACTCACTTTGAGTGGAATGACCAGGCAGACCAAGCTTTCCATGAGCTGAAGAAGATGTTGTCCACACCACCTGTCTTGGCGGCCCCAACTGAGAAGGAGCCCATGCTCCTCTACATCGCCGCCACCAGCCGGGTGGTTAGCACGGTTATCATAGTCCAGCGTCCAGAAGAAGGCCGAGCTCAGCTAGTCCAAAGGCTGGTATATTATTTGAGCGAAGTATTGTCCGCCTCAAAACAGAACTACCCGCACTATCAGAAAATGTTCTATGGTGTGTACTTCGCCTCCAAGAAACTCAAGCCCTACTTTCAAGAACATCCCATCACGGTCGTATGCACTGCCCCGCTTGCCGAGATCATAGGCAGCCGGGACGCATCCGGCCGAGTGGCGAAATGGGCCATCGCGCTGGCTCCTTACACGATCTACTATCAGCCCCGCACCGCCATCAAGTCCCAAGCATTGGCTGACTTCCTCGTCGACTGGGCCGAGACCCAGTACCTGCCATCGGCCCCCGACTCCACTCATTGGCGGTTGCATTTTGACGGATCCAAGATGCGTACCGGCTTGGGAGCCGACATCGTCCTCACCTCTCCCAAGGGCGACAAACTCAGATACACATTGCAAATCCACTTTGCCGCCTCCAACAATGTGGCCAAGTACGAGGCGCTCATACATGGGCTCCGGCTAGCCAAGGAACTCGGCATCCGCCGGATCCTGTGTTATGGCGACTCGGACTTAGTAGTTCAGCAATCATCCGACGACTGGGATGCCAAGGACGCAAACATGGCAAGCTACTGTTTCCTCGTCTAGCAACTCAGCGGATATTTCGAGGGGTGTGAGTTCCTTCACGTGCCACGGGCCGATAATGAGCAAGCAGATGCCCTGGCACGAATAGGCTCCACCCGACAGGCTATACCAACCGGCGTCGCCCTCCAACGCCTCCTCAAGCCATCTCTCAAGCCGTCTCCGGAATCCAGTTCCATCTTCGTGTCGCCTGACCCCGACGTAGTCGGATCCGACTTCGGGGACTAGGCAGGCGGCCCGGGGACTTCGGCAGCCGGCTCGGGGACTGCCATAGTCGAACCCAGCCTGGGGACTGTGGCAACGCAGCAGGCGTAGGCCGACTCCAACTCTTCAAAACCCAGCCCTCCCACCCTGGTTGCAGTAGCCGTTTTGGCAATCGAAGAAGTCACAACTCCATCATGGGCTCAGCCCATCCTCCATTTTCTGGTAAATGGAGAGCTACCGACTGACGAGATCTCGGCAAGACAAGTCCAACGCCGAGCCGGAGCTTACACAATAATGAACCAAGAGCTAGTTAGGTGCAGTGCTACCGGAGTCTTCCAGCGCTGCGTCGAGCCAGAGAAAGGCATAGCAATCCTCGAAGACCTTCACCAAGGCGAATGCGGCCATCATGCTGCCTCCAGGGCGCTCGTGGCTAAGGCCTTCCGCCATGGATTCTTCTGGCCGACTACTTTGGAGGATGCCAAGGAACTAGTCAAACACTGCAAGGGGTGCCAACTCTTCGGCTCCAAGAAACACTTGCCGGCTTCTGCACTCAAGACCATCCCCATCACTTGGCCCTTTGCCGTCTGGGGGCTGGACATGGTCGGCCCATTCAAGACGGCGTGAGGCGGCATGACACATCTGCTTGACGCCGTGGACAAATTTACCAAGTGGATTGAAGCAAAGCCGATCAAAAAACTGAATGGGCCGACTGCCGTGACATTCATTGCAGATATTACAACCCAGTATGGCGTGCCACACAGCATCATCACCAACAACGGCACAAATTTCACCAAGGGAGCACTGGCACGTTTCTGCGCGACACAGGGCATCCGACTGGACTTAGCGTCCGTTGCCCACCCGCAGTCAAACGGCCAAGTTGAGCGAGCAAACGGCCTCATCCTCTCCGGCATCAAGCCCCGACTGGTCATGCCACTGGAGCGTTCGGCCGGCTACTGGCTCGACGAGCTACCAGCCGTCCTCTGGAGTCTGCGCACTACCCCAAACAAGTCAACCGGCTTCACCCCCTTCTTCCTTGTATATGGTGCCGAGGCTGTCATCCCAACTGACATCGAGTTCGACTCACCTCGGGTCACCATGTACACGGAGGCGGAGGCTAAGGAAGCAAGAGAAGACGGTGTCGACTTGCTGGAAGAAAGCCGGCTGTTAGCCCTCAGCCGGTCAGACATCTACCAGCAAGGTCTGCGCCGTTACCACAGTTAGAGGGTGAAGCCAAGAGCCTTCCAAGAGGGAGACCTTGTGCTCCGGTTGATACAGCGAACAGCCGGCCAGCACAAGCTCTCAGCCCCTTGGGAAGGCCCCTTCGTCATCAGCCGGGCTCTGGGAAATGACTCCTATTACTTGATCGACGCGCAGAAGCCGAAGGCACGCAAGAGAGACAACTCCGGCAAGGAGTCGGAGCGCCCATGGAACGCTAATCTTCTTCGAAGATTTAACAGTTGAAATGCAGTATGTATCACGCTACCTTTTGTATTAAGCATGAGACAACGGCTCCCCCGAGGAGTTCTCGGGGACTACCCTATTTTATCTATGTATGCCGGGTATCATACCCATGGTTATCCCACTACATTTACTTTCTTCGAGAGGCCGGCATTCAACAAAGTTTGAATACACCCCCAGTGGGTGGAATTGCATAAAGATAACAAATATCTTCAAAGAGTGCCAAGCAGGAAAATAAAAATAGCAACTCAAGCCAAGGGAGCGCCCGGAGCATCAGGAAGATTGGTAGAGACGACGGTTTCGGCTGGAGGAGTGGCCGGCTGGCGAGTCTCGGCCTGGTCGTCGCCGGCGGCAGGCGGGGCATTCGCGCGCGCCTTGTTGCTGGAGGCACGGTCAGGTTGAGGCTGGCTGGCTGCTCCAACATTTGGCATAGCGTCTTCGCCGTCTTCCTCCTCCTCCTCTTCGCCCTTGTCGCTGGAGTCAATCTCCTCCGCCGAGTCTTCACCGTCGGCCATGTTCAGCCCGAACCATTCCTCTGGCTGCGCGACGCTGTCCTCGTTCACCTCAGGAGCAAAGGCGCTGGTGTAGGTGAATTCGGCAATCGCCGAGGCACGCTGGATGATAGCCAGTCGCACCGCCTCCAGCTCCTCGTCAGCCTCCTGCCACCAGGTGTGCAGTTGGTCCAAGTTCATCCCAGGGTACCAAGCCCAAACGAACTCGAGCGCCCGGCGAGTGCCGGATCGAGCTGCTGAAGCCTTCCAGGCCCCAAGGCGGCCGACGACTACCTCCAGCCAGTCGGCAGTACGGCTGGGGGTGCGAGGAATTACTTCGCCAGGCCAGAGGGCGGCCAGCACCTGCGCTCCGGCACACTGAAGCCGTCGAAGCATGCGGTAAGCCGGCTGAAGGCGGGTCTGGATCGCCAGAAGCTGCTCCTCAAGCGACCGGTTGGCATCCGGCGCGATCTCAACCCCAGCCTGCCGCCGGGCCTCACGATAGGCTTCGATGGCTTGGTTGGCAGCGACGGAATATCCAGGAAAGTACTCTTCACAAAGAAGAAAGAAACAGAGCAAGTTAGGACATAAACTGGCTTACAAGGACAAGCAAAGAGTGAAGAAGAAGGCGGCCTACTATCAACCAAATCCTCGACTCGGCCGTAGCCTTCGCTTAGAGCTTGCCTTGCTTCGGCCCAGCTCGCCGCCACGGTCTCGTATTCGTCTTTGAGGGCGGCCTCACTGTCCTGCGCCGCCTTCAGGGCCACCTTGTGGCTTTCCTCCTGGTCGGCTAGTTTCTTGGCCAGGCGGTCATGCTCCTGAGCCAAGGCACTGAGCTCGCCCTCCTTGGTGCGAAGGGCGGTCTGGGCCACGCCTAGCTGTTGCCTCAAGTTGGCGTTGGCTCCTACCAGTATGGAAAGAATAAGTTAAGAAATAAGTCGGCAAGAAAGATCCGACCCGACTGCTCAGCAGTCGGCCCGAATGTCGGGGACTACACCCAGTGGGTGCGCTGACGCGCCCCCACATGAGATAAAAAGACAAAGACACTCACGCCAGCTCTCTGTCAGATCAGCGACCCTTTGATTTGCCTCCCGGACCTGGGAGTTAAAGGTAGCGGCGTGGAGGTTGTGATAATCCTGCAAACAGGACAAAGAAGCAAGCAAGAGCAAATCAGTAAAGCAAAGTCTTCGAAGAAGTTCCAAGCCGCCTGCTCAACAGCCGACTCGGAACTCGGGCACTACACCCAGTGGGTGCGCTGACGCGCCCCCACGGAAAAAATCAAGAGCAAAGAACTCACCCGAACGACCGCCCGAGTCGCAAGAAACTCTCGGGTACACTGCTGCAGCACGGTGGCTTGAGCCTGAAGCCGGCTATGGACATCTTGCGCCACCAAGTTCAGCGCGGCCGTCCCACCGCCCGACGTCCACCCCGGCGAGCTAGCCATGGCCGACTCCAGATCATGCGACAACGAGCTGGAGCCGGCCGCCCTCTGCGGATCCGGCTCCAAAGCCGCCCTCCCCGCACGCCGGCGAGCCGGCGACAGGACCACAAGATCCGCCGTTGCAGTCGGCCCTCCTCCCGCCGGCTGCTCGGGCGGCACCTTGGGCTGGCCGCCTTGGCCAATCCCGGCCGACAGAGGCGGCACCACTTCACCCTCTGGGATAACTACGTCGCCCCCTCCCTCTCCATCGCCGGCGGGTCGCAGCCGATTTCCTCCAACGGGGGCTCCGGGACGTCCGGGAGCGCGGAGCGGAGGGGGATGACGAGTTGTGGAGGCTGGCCACGCACGGCCTTCGCCGTCCTCTCTACGGCCTCAGCCTCCGCCCGGGCCCTGGCTGCCACAAGGGAGTGCGCCTCGGCCGACTCCGCCGTCGTCTCCTGGGCCGACTCAGCGGCGGCTGCCCTTCGCTCCTCCGCCTCCCGCTCCTCCCGCGCCCCCGCGCGTTCTGCTCTGTCGCCACCTGAAGCTCGGCGCGGGGGTCTATGCGATGGGAGCCCCCAGATCATCCCGCTCCGCCTACTATGGAGGCGGCGGTAGTCCGCTCAAGAGAGAGCGGGGCCCTGGTTGACAAAACAGAGAAAGGACTTAGAAAAACATCAACTAAAGAAAGGAAGAAAAGTGCGTAAGGACCAGAACTTATGCCGAGACCGCCTGCGGCTGCTTCACCACTTTGCGGAAGCGGGCCGCCTTCGCGGCCGCCTCGTCCTGCTTGGTCGCCGCCTTGGGCTTCTTCGGCCGGCCACCGATTAGAGTCGGTCCCGCCCGACGCTTCTGTGCGCCGCCTCGCGCAGTCGGCCCGCCGGATGGGCCACCGCCTTGGGGGTCGGTCGACGACTGGCGGCACGGAATGGGATCGGCCTCGTCATCATCGGGCCAGTCGTCAAAGCCGACAGTGAAGCCGGAGCCGCCTGTCTCACCGCCGCCCCCCACGGCGTCGTCGTCCAGGGCGGCCGCCCCCAAGTCGTCGTCCTCAAAGTCGTCCGCCTCGCGGTCGAGGGAGAACTCGCGCTCCGGCCCCGTGGTCCCGGCCGAACGATGAAGGAGAGGATTCTGATTGAAGACAAGCCAACTGGTCAAGAGTCAGCCAGAAAGGAAAATTGGGCAACGAAGGAAGAAAGAAAGCTTACCAAGGGTGGTGGATTGGCGTGAGAGTATGGCGCCTTGCCATACTGCCAGTCCTCGGTGAGCTTGCAGTTGGCGATGTAGTTCACCATGTACGATACCTCATCGTGAGGTATCTCCCTAGTTTTGAGCCGGCTTGGGTCGAAGCGGCCGCTCATCTGACAGATCAGATGAGGGCGGCCCTGAAGCGGAAGAACCCGGCGCTCGATGAAGGCGGCGATCAAGTCGGGCCCGGTCAGGCGCTCTGACTGGATCAGCACCCGAAGCCGGGCAATGGCACCAGCTCCAGCCGGCGTTAGCGACCTGGCCCGGTAGGACCATGAAGCCAGCCTCGCAGGCGGCGGGCCGGCTACGTAAGCCGGCAAGTTGACATAATCGCCGTTCAGGGCAACGTTCTTCACGTAAAAGTAAGAACGTTGCCAGAGCTTCACCGAGTGGATCAGCTCGATGCGAGGGAACAGGCTGTTGGCGGTGGACCTCCTTATGGCGATGAAGGCGCCGCACGGAGCCGGCACGCCCGCGACGACCGTGCCGAGCTTGGATTGGAAAAACTCCCCCAGAGCTCGATGGTGGGGAGGACGCCGAGGAAACCTTTGCACAACGAGACAAAGGCCGACAGCAGCACCACCGGGTTGGGGGTGAGGTGGTGTGGCTGAAGTTGGTAGAAGTCAAGAAACGAGTGGAAGAAGCCGCTCACGGGGAGGCCGACGCTGCGCAAGCAGTGCGAGTAGAAGATCACTCGCTCGCCTTCCTCCGGCGCCGGCGAAACCTCCCTCGCTACCGCAAGGCGGACTCACACAAGATGTTCGCCCGGCAGCCGCCGCGTCTTGCGGAGGAAATCAATGTGGTTATCGCGGACGGTGGAGCCGTCCCAAGAGCTCGACGTAGGAGCCATGGCAGTGAGCGCGGCGGCGGAGAGCGCTCGGTGCGGAGGCAGCGAGCCTGTGGCATGCTGGGAAGAAGAAAGAATGGCGGAGCAGGAGCACGACAAAAAGCTACTTTAACAAGGAAGAAGAAGGAGGGGGGAGGGCGAGGGCGAGCGTGCGAATGACTGCCGCTCCCCCTCCCCAAGGAGGCGAGGCACGGGGGGGGGCGTGGGATTAACTACGCCCACTCCCCCATGACCCGCGATTATTGCGCCTTGATGGCGAGTGGGAACCGTCGCCGGAAGACGTGTGGTCGGTTTGGGCCATAGAAGATCCGCGCACGGGCCGAGGCGCGGAAGTGGTGGGCCCTAGCCTGCGGCGGTGTTCCGTCATGCGCGTGGGCTGACAGGCCCTTCCAGCCGAAGGGTGTCACGTGGCGCGCGGATGGCGGGCGGTCAGCCCACCGCTTGGCTGGCGCGTCGGATGTTTCCCGCCTTTGGAATTTGAGAAGGCTTCCCCGAGAGGGCACGCGCAAGGGAGGCCGGCTCCTAGCTGCCGGCTCTTCAGGATAGGAAGCTGGTCGAACTTCTCGTTTCCCCCTTCAGCCGTGAAGCCCAACCAGCTTCGGGGACTACTCTCGGAGTAAATGACCACGGGTAGCCTAACCGGCTCCCTTTGGCACTCAGAAAAAACAATGGGCCGACCGAGCCTTGAAGCGCCCAAGACATGGGGCCGCCTTCTTCCGGCCGGCTATCTCATAGGCTGACTGGCGGAAGGCGGCCCGGCCATAAACAATCTTTAGGGAACGCCACAACAGGGCCGACTCCTGGAAAGCCGGCCCATGAAGGACTGACTCCAAGAAAGCCGGCCCGTGAAGGATCGACTCCAAGAAGCCGGTCCATGGCAGGCGGCCATGGGTCGCAACCTAAAAGTCAACCCCCCATAACGGTGACAAGACGGGGCATGGCTACAGTAGGCCCTGCCACCCCGAATCCCGAAACATGCGTGGCTACAGTACGCCGTACAGGACAGACATCTCCTGTCCGGCGAGGCACTGTTGCCATGCGAATCATGACGCCATCCACGACGGGCCGCTGGTACGGCCCAAAGGTGGCAGGCCCCTTCGGTCAGAGAGACATCCGAAGGCGGCCTGACCTCCCCCAGCCGGCCTAAGGCCAGGCCGGCTTCCTATAGCCGGCTTGCTCCCCTCCTCGGGGCGCGCGCACCATTAAGCAGACAAGACGAGGTAAGGCTACAGTGAGCGCCCGCAAGGCGGCAGCACTGTAGCCATGCTTACCTCAACAAAGTCCTCATCATTAGAGGTGAGGCAACAGTAACCAGCCCCCGACAAGACCCCCAAGCGGTGGGGCCGACCTATCGACCAATGGGCCGGCAGCCGGCGGGACCCACCAGTCGGCGGGCCCCAGGAGCCGGCGGAGAAGCCGGCAATCGCAGACGCTGACGGCCTGGACCCACGCCCAGCCGGATTACCATTGTACCCCCGGGGGGTAGGCCTATATAAGCCCCCCGGGAAACCCATGCAAAGGGTTGATCTCAGAGAGTTTTAGACACCACCATAGGGAGGGGAGAGAGCTAGCCTTGCCCTTCTTCCTCCTCCCACCGAACAGCTCAAGGAGCCTCTTGTAGCTTCTTATCGATCTAGTGATCACGCGGAGACCTCGCAAAGCATGAGTAGGGGTATTATCTCCGAGGAGAGCCCCCAACCTGGGTAAGATCCGCCGGCGTGCATGTCTTCGCCTTATCCCATTTCCAGGCGTCGGCGATGTCTTACTGGCTCCCACAATGATAAGCCACCCGTTGGCATATGTCGCACCTACCACCCGACAGTGTGGGGTGTGTGTGTGTGTGTGTGTGTGTGAGAGAGAGAGAGAGGGAGAGAGATGGAGTCTTAGTGTGTGTGTGTGAGAGAGAGAGAGATGGAGTCTTAGTGTGCGTGCGTGTGTGTGTGTGTTTGTGTGTGTGTGTGGGTGGGTGGGTGGGTGGGTGTGCGTGCGTGTGTGTGTGTGTGTGTTTGTGTGTGTGTGAGAGAGAGAGATATGGAGTCTTAGTGTGTGTGTGTGTGGGTGTGTTGGTGGGTGGGTGTGCGTGCGTGCGTGTGTGTGTGTGTGTGCATGCATGTGTGTGTGTGTGTCACGAGGTCCTCGGTGGCGGATGTAATTTAAGTGTGCATGGCTTCATCAATGAGAGGTGATGTGTATGGCAGAGGCCACCAACCATGGGGTGCGAGAGAGAAAATGCCCATAGAGAGGGAAGAGAAGGTGTGTGCACGTGAGAGGAGTCGACATCGAGAGAACGTGTTTGTTCGAGAGACACCAAGGAAGACTACTATATATCGATGGTGCATGTAGGCGGGAATAAACAAAGGGATGGTCTTATTGGTTTCGGGGATATAGGGGAAGAGTGAGAGGGAGTTGGGGGTAGCTAGAAGGAGATTGTTAAGTGTGAGTGTGTGTTTTACCCATCCAGACGGAAGTTATGTGCACACAAGAGGAAAATGATTCAATGTGGCGTTAGGGTTGAGGGTAATTAACTACATATGGAGACATAGAGACCTTGAACGTGCATGTGTGAGAGGTATACATGTATACGTGGGATGTGTCTGTGCGCGCGCGCATGATCGAGATAAAAGAAACAAGACATAAGTCATAAGATCAACGATATAGGAGAGACGGATTGGTATGACAGTATGCATGCATGTGAGAATGCAGGGAAGAAGGCCCGACAATTGAGCATGTGTTTTTGTCTTTAAGAGATAGTGGCATGGGCTGGAGCATGCATCTATGGCGAGCAGAGGGAGTGAGGCACAACAATTGTGCAAAAGAGATCAACCTATAAATGCATATGTATGGAGAGACATATATAGTGTGGGTGATAGGAAGCAAGACTCCGTGCAAGAAAGAAATGTTGACGGAGAAACTACAGATAGATACGGAGATGGAGATGCTAGCTAGAGGGACATCCTCTAGTTTGAGTGTTGGAGATGACCGCCGGGTGGTTCAGAGGGTGAATTTAGATATGTGTGTGTGAGAGAAAGATACACTACAAAAAAAATACACTTCTGTGATAATACGTGTTTGTCACAGTAGGTCGCGTTTTTTGTCATGCATGTACATCCATGACGATTTTATGATAGAATCAAGATAGTCATACATGTGCTGTCGTAGAAGTGTTTCGTGACATTACCAAAATTATCATCACGGAAGTGTCCACTTCCATGATGATAAATTGCGCGTCACAGAATTGCTTTCGTCAAGGGTGACCGACACGTGGCATCCACCGTAACGGGACCGTTAAGCTATCAGTTCCGGTTTTGAATCCGATAACCCATTAACAGCCCCGACCAATGGGGATTTTCCACGTGTAAAGTCATCATTGGCTGGAGGAAACACGTGTCGGCTCACCGTTGGGACAGATGTCATCCACTCATTGGACTGAAGGCGCCTATGATACGGCGACACGTGCACGGCCCAATAGAGGCCCATTCTTGTGAAAAGGCCGGCCCGTTTGACTTGGTCAAAAGGAGGCGGGCCGGCCCACGGAAAGCCTGTTATTGGCATGTTCGCATATAGCCTATTTACAGCTCGCTAACCCAGGGCCCGTTACGACCTCTCTGAATTAGGCCCAGTAGCGTCATCTGAGCCGTCCAATATGATTCCTGCCCGTTTTAACTTCCGTCCCATATGTGGCCCATGACTTCTTTCGGCCCATGTGAGGCCCTTTGTAACTCTTGGCCCATTAACGGCCCGTGGTGAAACTGGCCCATAATGAACAGTGTATCACTTTCTACCCATTAACGGCCCGTTATTCCATTGGGCCGTTTCCAGCCCAAGTTATCTTTCGGTCTTCTTAGGGCCCATTTATTCTTGGGCTCATTTGTAGCATTCGGTTACTTACGGCCCGTTACTGTTATTTTTTGCTTGTGGGCCAAATTCAGCCCGTCGTTACAGTCAGCCCGTTTGTGGACCATTAATCTGTTGGGCCATTTTCATAGCATCACCAAATACGGCCTATTAACGGCCTGTTATGGTCAGCCCATAAAACGTACGATTTCCACTCTAGCCCGTCTATGGCCCATTAAAGTCCCGTACAACCCATAGATGAGTTGGCTCTTACAAGGCCCATTGATCCTATGAGACATAGAAGGGCCAAGGATCCTACGAGACATAGAAGGCCCATGGACCCGACGACCCATTGAAGGCCCATGGACATGACGACCCATTGAAGGCCATGGATCATCCGTCCCGTACATGGCCCATGGATCGTACGGCCCATGGAGGGCCATGGTCACTACAAAGTTTGGGCGAGTTGGCCCCCGTTGGAATGATATAGCATATTCGAAGAATTATCCTACTCTATACTATCACCTCTAAAAACATACACTATACAACAAAGAGACCAAGGCATAGAAACGTAGAATAATCCTACACTATACAATAAAGAAATTACAGCCGATTATACCCACTGGGCATTATGGTTCGGCATAGGTGATAATAAAGCATACACAAACAACAAATTACATACACCGGGCAAATACAACTCATACATCATGGACGCGCATCAACTTAACTCCATTTGAACTATAATCTCTTCAGAAAATAGGATTGGCCGGATTCAGATAGCACAAATTTTAGTCTGCAAAATCTCCAATTCCTTCGTGGTTACCTCAGTGTCTTGTTTCATTTTCTTGACTCCTGCATCTAATACCTGCATGTCCAGTCTCAACTTGTTGATTATACATTGACAATCATGTACATGTTGTCTTGCCACCTCTAGTTGATGCTCGAGAACATCAGCACATTCCAATTCCAATCCATAATAATTCGGTAACGGCCATGCCACACTGCTCGTAGATCTTTGTGTTGATGTCACTTTGTCCTAAAATGTTTCTGTAAGTACACATGACTAGGGCAAAAATATAGTTACAATAGTGAAGGGAGCAAGAGACTATTTTGTACTACATGGCAAAACAGGACTAACAATAATGTTACACGTCATGAAGCATAAGCAGGTGATATTTTAAAAATTATAAAAAAGATAGTCTGTGCAGCCTGCATACAGAAATCTCTCTTAGGTCACCAGAGAAGCATGATGTTGGGGCCCAATCCAAAACAAAGACAAGTTACAAATTTAGACAGCATGTTGCATATAAGTAAGCAAGCAGTTGGCCATTCTGTAGCTCAATTAAAGTCTTAGGGAGCATAATGAACAACAGAGGGTTTGATACAAACATACTATAGCAAGAAAAACTATGCAATCATTAGCCTAGTATAAACTAGATTGTGAGCCTCATGCAATAATAGTTGGTTAATAGACTTCAAAGCTTCAGGCACACTTCGGCAGAGTAATTAAATGGTAAGGCCTTTAATTATGTCAACTAATAGTTATACAAGTACCCAACATCAGGCACGATTCCTTGGGAATCTCATTAACTGAGGACAAATAAAGCAATTGAAAAGAGCAAATTAACTATGCCTGAAACAAACAAGGAATTGAACTGTTGAGTTGCATACAGTGACTTACCTTAACAGGTTGAAGAGGCTCAGCGCAGCTCCTACTTCTCTTGCAAGGCTCCTTCCTAACATCTTGTACTTGGAAATCCTCAATCTTATCTTCATTGCACCCCCTCTGCAAGGTGACACAAACTAGTTACTCGTCTCCTTGGAAGATAAATATGCATACTTTCCAGTCTGTGAACACAAAAGGATGAGATTATAACAAAACAACACCACATAATGAAACATGCCGCATCTCTTGCACTTGCACACAATGAAATGAGCATTTACTATGTCTGCACTATGTAAAAACTAGGCATACCTTCGAACTGGATCTCCAGGTACTCTTGGAGAGCCTACTTTAGTGTACAGCCAAACCTTTATGTCACCTATGAGTTAGACAAGGCCCCACTACAGCAGCCCTTAGTGTTTAAATCATTGACAAGCTTTGTTAAAATGTTAGGTCAAGAACAACAAGTAATCAAAGCAAACAGTCCTAGTATGGTTGGTTGATGCAAACAAGCAATTGAATAGATATGTGAGCAAATCTTACATATCAAGAAAAGAAGCAAAGAAGGAGGCTTAAAGACCATCACTTGACTGACCAGATTTAAGGGGCATTTAAACATCATGTGCAACGTATGAACTAACATAAACATTGCATGTTCCAGATTCTACAATGGAATGCACATGTATTAGGTTATGCCATGTATGATGATGCCTAAATATGCACTATAGCAGGCAGGAGTGATTCATCATTGCACGCACAATTGAATTGCAGGTTAAGGGCCAGTTCGATTCTGCCTTTTCAGGGCTTATTGTAAAAATAAGCCATAAAAGATGTAAAGAAGTCATTTTTGAGTTATGGGCTTGGGCTTAACTATTTTCGCTTTGGAGGGGGGTGTTTCGGGTAGAACCTCACTAAAAATTGATGGGAAGGGGAATAGTGAAATGACTCTGTTGTCTGCCTATATTACACTCAAAATGCAACTGCTAACGCCCGTGTCACACTTGACCCTCAAGTAAAAACAAACACGCAAGCGTTCATTGCCCTGCCCGCTTGCATCTCCTCTCCCCTTTCCCTCTACCTCGATCCCCTGCCTGCAGCACTAGGGTTCCTCCAGTGAGCCGTCGCCACTGGTCCGATCTGGCCTTGTCCTCGATGATGCTATGTCCAGCTAGGCTACATGGCCAGCGGGTAGGGGCAAATCTCCCTGGCTGCTCCTCCCTCTGGCGCCGCCCCTCATTCTCATGGTCTCCAGCAGGTGCTCCACTATGGTTCGTCCAACGCACTACTCCGGCGGACACTGCACAACTACGGCTGATGCCACACTGCGGCAGAGGGTGCCTTATTCCCCTCCCCTCCTCCCAGGCCATGGCCTTGAGGTGCTGTTGAAGGATGAGCTCATCCAACAAGGTGAGGATCTCCTCTGATTTTTTGCCAAATTTTCATTCTGATCCACTATACGATGAATTGCTATGAGCTGCTTCTGCTTCTCCTATATGATGCATTGCTATGAGTTGCTCCTGCTGCTGCTATATGATGAATTGCTATGAGCTGTTGTTGCTATATGATGAATTGCTATGAGCTGCTGCTGCTGCTATATGATGAATTGCTATGAGTTGCTGCTGCTGCTGCTATATGACGAGTTGCTATAAGCTGCTCCTGCTAATGCTATATGATGAATTGCTATGAGCTGCTCCTGCTGCTGCTATATGATGAATTGTTATGAGCTGCTCTTGTTGCTGCTATATGATGAATTGCTATGAGCTGCTCCTGCTGCTGCTATATGGTGAATTGCTATGAGCTGCTACTGGTATATGATGAATTACACACTGTTGTTGCTATATGATGAGTTGCTATGAGCTGGTGCTGCTACTATATGATGCTTTCAGGTGGTGCTGCTATATGATAATGACCAGCCACTTGGACCATCGAATTTCAATAAATAATTGTTCTTCATTTAAATGTGGCTCATGCGTTCTTCATTTAAATTAGGCAATGGGATCTCTATGGAAAACATTGACCAAAGTAGATTGTGCCAAGTAGATGGTATCTTTGTATTTGCATTTTGAGCAAATAGTGATGGTCTGTTTTCCTATCATATTAATTACTGCACTGGGTTCAATTTGTGATGTTTGCAAGTCAAATTAATTTTCATATGGGCAGCAAAATGAAAAAAATATAATGCAATCTAGACTTTCCACTGATCATACCAAAGATAAGCTGAAAACACAATGAAAAGAACTGGGTGGCTTATTACATGGAGCTTATATTCACAGGTGCTTATTTTCTTAGGATAACTCGTAATAACTGTCCCTAAGAAAATTGGCTAATAGAAATGACATACAAATAACATGTCACGATGATTGCAATGGAGGAGTGAGGTACCATAGCACACTGTATAGGCTCACCACTTCCTCTCCTTTTTTGTGATGTTCCATGAAATTGCCACATACATCTTCTACTTTTTCATTGTGTAACCCTATCTGCAAGTTGACATGGCTAATTTCAGACATCTCTACATGATACTACATTGCATATCCCTTGCGCATATTTAAACCACCAATTAATGATTGTGTGCGTAGCATAAACTAGCCATGACACTGTGTGCTGAACTAGCAGGCACTCTAAGGGAGCCTAATGTAGTGCAATGGAATTCCTACATGCCACCTACGATTTTGTCTACTGTACTGCCCCTGTTCCTAAATATATGTCTTTGTAGAGATTCCAGTATGGACCACATACAGATGTATATAGATGCATTTTCGAGTGTAGATTCACTCATTTTGCTCCGTATGTAGCCTATAGTGGAATCTCTAGAAAGACTTATATTTAGGAAAGGAGGTACGAGGTAGTATCATGTATGACATCTACATATCTAATTTAGCAGCCAATAGTAGAAATCATTCTCTGCACAAAGGGATTACTGGTCAAAAATCCTAGCAAAGCACGCAGGCAGGCACAGAACAATACAAGGGAGAGAGAGATGCACTTACAAGATCATAACAATGCCTCAATCCAGGATCTTGGTTGGCCAAGCTGTTAGATCCATAAGAAACATCGTCCTTGTATTTTTTGCCAGCTGCATAACAGGTAACAGCGACCGGTTAGTATATTTGAAGTACATCGGGCAGGTGATGTTGGACGGGTTTAAAGGTGACAAGTACCTAGGCCGTGGCGGGTGCTTGGCATCTCTCCAGACGGTGGGAATCAGGTTAGAAACGTCAAGGGTGATGACGCTGCGAAAGCGCGTCGGGGTTCGGTAAGGAGATCTAGAACTGTCGAGTAGGGTGTTTGTGGAGCGGCTCCGGTAGGGTGGACTATGGTGTGGGCGAAGCGGACCTATGGCCATGGACGAGGGCGTAGGTGAAGCTGCTCCGGTGGTTGGGTTAAGGATGGTGTCGACGACGCGGATCTGCGGCCATGGACGAGGCGTTAGAGGCTGCTCTGGTGGTTGGGTTAAGGATGGTGTCGATGATGCGGATCTGCAGCCATGGACGGGGCATCAGAAGCTGCTCCGGTGGTTGGGTTAAGGATGGTGTCGACGATGCGAATCTGTGGCCGTGGACGGGGCGTCAGAAGCTGCTCCGGTAGGTTGGATGAGGGTGCGAGGAAGCGGATCTGAGGCCGTGGACTTGTGAGTTGGCAAAGCGGCCCCGGTAGGGTTGAGAATGGTATAGGCAAAGCTACTCCGGTAGGGTTGACGATGGTGTCGGCGAAGCGGCTCCAGTAGGGTTGAGGAAGGTGTCGGCGAAGAGGATCAGAGGCCGTCGACGGGGGCGTCGGTGGGGCGGCTCAGTAGGGTTGAGGAAGCGTCTCCGGTGGGGAGTATGAATGAGCCGCAGCAGATGCGCAGCAGTTGACGAGAGTACCGGCGAAGCAGATCCTGCACCGTGGACAAGGCCGGCACTGAATGGGCTGTGGTACAGTGGTGGATGAGAAGTCTACTTGTTTCTAGGGGAGGTGGGAGGGGTAGATGCGGCCGTTAGAAGCAGATCCGGCGAGGTGGACGCCGCTGGCAGTGAATGGGCTATGGTACGGCGGTGGATGAGTAGTCTAGGGTTTCGAGAGGGGAGGAGAGAAAGGGCGATGAAGTACGGACGGCGTGATGTGAGATGCTCTGGTGTTGTGGATTTAGTCGTTTTTGCGGGAGGGGGAGAGGAAATGGGGGTGTCGTGTAGTGGGGGGAACCGAAAGTTACCAAAGCAGCCCCGGCCTATTATGTAGATGAGGGCGGTATTGTAACTGTTGGTCTCCGTGCACCAAGGACAAAAGGGGAATTTTGCATGCTAAAGACTAAGGTGGCGGAAATTTTAGGAGGCGGGAGATTTTGTCGCCTGCGGGATCGTTCGTATCCAGTTTCAACTAATTTTGGACCGTTCTAGCGGGAAGGTCATGCTAGACTATGTACACGGGGCACGGTCAGCAGTTAATAACTGGTGTGAAGTCCACCCCAGAAAAAAAGACAATAACTCGGGATGATGCGCTGATAACTTGGACGTTCACACGGGCGCGGCCAATCGTACGGGTGTAGTGGCATGTTCACAAAAAAAGGGATCAAATGCTCAGCCTGTGTATTTCTCGTGTAAATAGATAATTTAGTGCCATTGGTAATTTACTTTAAACATAATGCCTTGACGTGTTAGTGTAGAGGCGCACAAAAATAAATGAATATTGTAGTCCGCTACTTAAAAGTGTTACCTCATATGATTGCATAGCCTCCATTTCATAAATTGCATACCCGTTGAATTCATATATGAATATTACATATATTACTTCAAAATAGAAACTTAAATCATCCAAGACTAATGAATTTGAATGCAAGAGTAACAATGGTTCATGTACATGATAGCTACATTGGTTGTTTGAAGACACATCACTGTAACTTTGGCATGCACAACGGAAAATGTTTATTTAAATAGAAAAAATGGTGATATGTGAGTGTCCAATCTTTATAGCGTTGAATCGATATTGTACATTTGGCCACGATATGAAGTTGATATTGACTTATGTTCAAGCGATGCACGTCCACGATCGCTAGATAGTGATACATGAATGAATTGTGCAATCTCTCTCACACGCATACATATATCATTTCCCTGTGGGCATCAGAATCACACACACGCACTTTGCGTATTTCTCTCCCTCCGTCAAGGTTAAATTCGTCTTTCTACCCCATCCTACAAGTCTCTCACACAGAAATGCACACGCTCTGTCTGTCTAACACGCCCACCCCTTTAATTCCGCCCACCCACATCCACTAATGTGTCAAAGTATAATAATGTCTCTCACACATACCCCTAAGGTTAACTCGAGTTCCGGAACCATATGAATACATAAAATGGGATTCCAACAGAGCACCTTTTGTTTTGAGATTTCTCTCTCCCTCTCTCTCTCTCTCGCGCGCGCACACACACATACACACACGCAAGCACGCGCGCGCGTGCGCACATTGTTTCTCGCTTCATTTTTTCGGCACTTGCATGCACACCGTTTGTTTATCTTCATGATGCTTTAAGTATGCCTCGCACAAATGCTATCTACCTATCACTTAATAAAGCTAGATATGTGTCACACAAACTCCTTCTCCCTACTAGCAAGATGCCCATGCGTTGCACAGAACATCAAGATGCATTTGTATGAGTAGTTTATCTTGTGGGAGAAATTGATGAACGAGGGAATGCCTTATTTGCAAATGCGGAGAGGGGTGAGGGTATCTTTTTGCAAAATTGCCATAGTTTCCTTCCTATCCGTGGGATATAAGTCGGATGGCCTATACTGCAGGATGGCAGGAACAGCATCATCACCAACTCTGTTTTTTATAAGAGTAGAGATATGTGAGTGTCACTGCCTCTCCCCCCACCCCACATACACCCACACACCCACACTTCCCAACACCGAAGGAGTAGGGTAACACCTCGATCTTGATACTAATCTATCGACTAGCTTCTCTCTCAAACATACACACACACACACACACACTACCTAGCACCAAAGGAGTAGGTGGCACATCGATCTTGATAATAATCTATCTACTCCTCTTTCAAACACAGACACATACACACATACTCGCTAGTTGTGCCTCTATGCCTACCGCGCACACTCTCGATATGTCTTTCTCTCCCCCCCCCCCACAATGGCAGCAGAAGGTGACAACTCGATCAGATCATAATCTGTCAATTGGTTTCTCTCTCAAACATTGTGTCTTGGTGCCTCGCTCGTTAGCCCCCTCGATATGTAGACTTCTCGCGCGCGCACAGCTATAGTGACGATGACGCTGAACCCAGTGTGCCTTGTTTTTACCGGCCTCATGTGATAGTTTTCACCCTGCTTTCTGTTAATTAACAGGGCAACCTTTTCTTTGTTACTACTAGTGAATCTGAAATCATTTGGGGTAGACATAAAATATATCACTTCAACCCAATTATCACAGCAACTATTTTAAAAGAAACTAGCAAGCTGCCCGTGCGTCGCACGGAACACCAAGATGCATTTGTATGAGTAGTTTATCTTGTGAGAGAAAAGGTTGAGCGAGGGAATGCCTTATTTGCGAACATGGAGAGGAGTGTGGGTATATTTTTGCGAAATTGACATAGTTTCTTTCCTATCCGTTAGATATAAATCCGAGGGCCTATATTGCAGGATGGCACGCACACCATCATCACCAACTCTGTTTTCTACTCCCTCCGTTCCTAAATACTCCCTCCGTCCGAAAATACTTGTCTTCAAAATGGATAAAAAGAGATGTATCTAAAACTAAAATATGTCTAGATACATTTCCTTTTATCCATTTTGATGACAAGTATTTCTGGACGGAGGGAGTATTTGTCTTTTTAGAGATTACAACAAGTGACTATGACCGGACCTTACCAACATACTCAAAAAAGTAGTCCATAATTTTGATATTACCCTCTTTTCTTGGCGGTGCGGCGCCATCTGGAACCTCATAAATAAATCAAGGACAAATCTGACCCCTTCCTAAAAAGACATACGGAGCAAAATGAGTGAATCTACACTCTGAAATATGTCTACATACACATCCGTATGTGGTACTCCATTTGAAATTTGAAAAAGACAATTATTTAGGAATGAATGGGGTATAGGAGTAGACATGGAGATATATCTCCAGCATGGTCTACAACAAAAATGTGCTGGGCTGGTTAGCACCGGATGCTCGCAACGCGATGACATGAGTTCGAATTCTGTCTTTTAACTTTAGATTTTTATATTTATATATTACTTATTTAATATATATTTATTTCGCTATTGTACTGAAAGTGGAACACACAGAGTACTTAGAATACAAGATTAAGGATGGACTTGTTTCTTTTTAACTTTCTGTATGAAGCTATAGCCACCCTGCAAGTCACGTGTACACTGTACATGCACTTAACTTTTTATAGAGGGACAATCATACAGGCAATTAACTCAAATGGATTGGATGTCACTCTATTATTTCCAGCATAAGAGCATCTCCAACAGCAGCCGGCAAATTTCCTCCCGCTTCCTTCCGCGGAGGATGACATCAAACGCCAGTGGCATACATTTTTACAACTCTAACCAACCAGATGAAATTCATGCAAACAAGGACTGATTTCTTATAAGCATGAAGGATTTCATATAAAAAGCTGGATCTTCATATAAACATGATGGATTTCATTACATTTACATGAACTAAGCGGTGCCAATCCGGCTCTCTTTGTATAATTAATACTACCTCCGCCCGGAAATACTTGTCCTAGAAATGGATGTATCTAGACTTATTTTAGTTATAGATACATACAATTTATCCATTCTTAGAACAAATATTTCCCACCAGCTGTAGAGGGAGTACATAATCTAAATGGCCGCCCACGGATCCCTTTGTCCTTCTCATGTCTGTCAGACACTTGCAGGGTCGACGAAGGTCCTCGGAAGAGATGAAGCAGCAAAGAAACCACTTGAATGCGCAGTCGTCGCCACGGCGGTGGCCTTCATGGGTCCCAAGTGGCGGCGACTGAGGGAGTCCTGGATAAGGGGGTATCCAGACAGTCGGACTGTATACATCGTCCGGACTATTGAAGCGTGAAGATACAAGACTCAAGACTTCAGCCCGTGTCCGGATGGGACTCTCCTTGGTGTGGAAGGCAAGCTTAGCGATCCGGATATTGTGTTTCCTTCCTTGTAAACGACTCCATGTAAACCCTAGACCTCTCTGGTGTCTATATAAACTTGAGAGGATGGTCCTTAGAAGGCCGATCACATTTTACTATCATACCATCATAGGCCAGCTCTTAGGGTTTTGCCTCTACGATCTCGTGGTAGATCTACTCTTGTAATACCCTAGATCCGCCGGTTTTGACACCGACATTGGTGCTTTCATTGAGAGTTCCTCTGTGTCGTCGCTGCAAGGCTCGATGGCTCGTCTCGTCGTCAAGGACAACATCACCTCGGGGGGAGCTTTGGCTGTAGGCCAAACTCTCTGACTTGGCGGCTTTATCATGGCCGCCCAATCGGCGGTAGCGCCGACGATGGCCTCTCGGGTCATCAATCGTAACATTCGCATCAGTTCGGAACTCGCCGAACAGATAGATCCGATGGAGCTCCCCTCCTTTAATGAGCTCTTGGATTGCATCGCCGCTCTGGGAGTCGCTACAGACTATGACCGGGTCGGGCTTAAACCCGACCAAAGGGACATTAGATCCCCGCCGGCCACCCATGAGATAGCGGTAGTGGAGGAACCACACACGGACCGCCCCTCGACTTTGAGGACGAACTATGTCCAGATCGCCAAACTCCTTGAGCCGAATACCTGCTCAAAGGAAGACATGACCCAAATCCCGGTCTTAGAACTAAGTATTGGGCCGAAGAAATCGGGTGGTACTCCGGATCCCGAGCTTTCAGGCTCGGAACCTCCCATGCCCCTGGGTGTTAGATCGGATCGGAATCCGGATTCAGCCAACAACACCCACCAGGACATAAACCGTCTCTCCCGCATCAGGCAAGAGCCCCAGGAGACCGTACATCACTACTGGGCCAGATTCCTCCTTGCGCTTAACAAGGTCCAGGACTGCCGCGAGGAGGACATAGTCTTACTCTTCTGCAAAAACTGTATGGATAAAGGACTCCTTAATGCTATAAGCCGCCTTGACATAGCACACTTCGCGGATTTGGCAATCATAGTACAGAAGTACTATGCTATGGAAAGCGCCTGGAAAACCCAAACAGAATTTTGGGACAGTACGGCTCTCACCAAGACCTTTGTCTGAACTAAACAGGCGAACTCTCATAAGTCGGCCGACCCTGTCCCGAAGAAGCCAAAACACACCCCAGTGAGGGGAACTGTATTGGAGGAATGGCTCAATGGACCATGTAAACTCCACAACACTCCGGACACGACACCAACTCATAGCCTTAGAGCATGTTGGATACTCCGGCACGTTGCAAAAAGTGGCGAGGATCTTCTTGCAATCCATAAAGCGGAACAATATCCCACCAACAAACACAAGCGGTGTTAACAGTCTTTGAGACTTTCGCCTCAAACAATAGGCGCAAGCGAGCTCATCGAAGCTCCGCCGAAATTTGCCATATGGCAAAGATAAACCCCTAGAACGACACTGCTATAACTTTCAATGCCAGTGACGAACCCCGATCCCAGACTGTCCGGGCACCGGCCGCTCTGGTCCTTAGCCCAATCGTGGATGGCTTCCAGCTCACTAAAGTACTCATGGATCCCGGAAGCGGATTAAACTTGATCTATGAAGAAACGCTCAACAAGATGGAAATTGATAAAGGCCGCATTGAGCAAAGCGTCACCACCTTCAGGGGAATCATCCCTAGCCGGGAAGCACGGTGTGCGGGAAAAATCACACTCGATGTGGTATTCGGCACCCCAGAGAATTACAGGTCCGAAGAAATCACATTCCAAGTGGCTCCTTTCAGTAGCGGATACCACGCCTGTCGGTGTCAAAACCGGCGGATCTCGGGTAGGGGGTCCCGAACTGTGCGTCTAGGCGGATGGTAACAGGAGACAAGGGACACGATGTTTTACCCAGGTTCGGGCCCTCTTGATGGAGGTAAAACCCTACGTCCTTCTTGATTGATATTGATATTGTGGATGTTTACAAGAGTGGATCTACCACGAGATCAAGGAGGCTAAACCCTTGAAGCTAGCCTATGGTATGATTGTAATGGTTGTTGTTGTTGTGTCCTATGGACTAGAGCCATCCGGTTTATATAGACATCGGAGAGGGCTAGGGTTACATAGAGTCGGTTACAATGGTAGGAGATCTACATATCCGTATCGCCAAGCTTGCCTTCCACGCCAAGGAAAGTCCCATCCGGACACGGGACGAAGTCTTCAATCTTGTATCTTCATAGTCTTGGAGTCCGGTCGATGATGATAGTCCGGCCGATGATAGTTTGGCCGATGATCGTAGTCCGGCTATCCGGACACCCCCTAATCCGGGACTCCCTCAACGCCCTTCTAGGGCGGGACGCGTTTGCAAGCTTTCAAGCTATACCCCATTACGGGTACTTGAAGCTTAAAATGCCCGGACCCAATGGAATCATCACTCTAGTTAGTGATCCGGACGTCGCACTCGGCGCCGAAAACAAAACCGCAGCACTAGCCTTGGAGGCATTATCCGAAGCCCTAGCAGCAGAAGAATTAACAACACTGCGCGCCACCGTGGACAGGGATGACGTGATACTCGACAAGTGACCCAAGTCCACCTCATTTAAACCCGTAGATGAGATAGTCAAATTCCAAGTCCATCCAACGGACCCCACAAAGACAGCTACCAACGGGACACAGTTGAGCCCCGCTATCGACGCCGCACTGCGAGACTTCTTACGCGAGAATTGGGACATTTTCGCCTGGCACCCATCTGACATGCCGGGCATCCTGCGCGGATTGACCGAACATAGCCTCAACATACTAAAGGGATACAAACCTGTTAAACAGACCCTAAGGCGATTTTCAGAGCCTAAACGGCAAGCCATGGGGGAAGATCTAGCCAAGCTACTTAAGGCCGGATTCATCAGAGATATCAAGCATCCGGATTGGCTGGCGAACTTGGTAATGGTACCAAAGAAGGACAAATCCTGGCGCCTGTGCGTCGACTTCAAAGACCTCAACAAGGCTTGCCCCAAGGATCCCTTTCCCCTCCCTCGCATCGATCAAATCATCGATGCCACAGCAGGACATGACTCGCTGTGTTTCCTCGACGCATACTCTGGATACCATCAAATAAAGATGGCAGAGTCCGACCAAGCTGCAACAACCTTCATAACGCCATATGGCCCCTTCTGCTTCAACACTATGCCTTTCAAGCTTAAGAATGACGGTGCAATCTATCAACGCATGATTCAAACATCCTGGAAAAGCAAATCGGCAAAACAGTGGAAGCATACATGGACGATGTAGTCATAAAAACAAGACACGTTGAAACCCTAATATATGACTTGAGGCTTATATTCGACAACCTCCGAACATACGACATCAAGCTGAATCCAGAAAAATGCGTTTTTGGCGTTCCCTCCGGAAAACTCCTGGGCTTCATCGTTCCAGTAGAGGAATTGAAGCCAATCCGGCAAAAATTCGAGCTTTGTCGCAACTGGCTATACCAACAGACCTCAAACACATCCAGAAACTAGCTGGATGCATGGCTTCTTTGAGCCGTTTTATCTCCAGGTTAGGAGAAAAGGTGTTACCTCTTTACCGCCTTCTCTGACGAACCGAACACTTCGTGTGGACGGATGCAGCCGCGGCCGGACTCGATGAAATAAAGACCTTATTGGCCAATAATCCAGTCCTAACAGCGCCAAATATCAGCGAACCTATGCTGCTGTACATAGCTGCAACACATCAAGTGGTAAGCACAGTGCTCGTCGTCGAACGAGAGGGTGACAGATACAAATTCCCGCTCCAAAAGCTGGTTTATTATGTATCCACGGTCCTCACCCCATGCAAATCCCGATACCCACACTATCAAAAAATAACATATGCGGTCTTCATGGCATCCCGGAAGCTGCGACACTACTTTCAAGAGTGATCGATCACAGTAGCCTCCGAAGTACCACTCAATGACATAATAAATAACCGCGATGCTACGGGCTGGATTGCTAAATGGGCTATCGAGCTCCTTCTGTTCGACATAATATACAAACCATGGCGGGCCAACAAGTCGCAAGTACTGGTGGACTTTGTCACCGAATGGACAGAAGCCGAACTCCCTAAAGAGTACGGCGCGTACTCCAACTGGATCATGCACTTCAACGGCTCTAAAATGCTGGCCAGATTGGGAGCAGGTGTAGTCCTGACATCTCCCACCGGAGACACGATCCAGTACGTCCTCCAAATATTATACACAGACTCCAACAATGCAGCCGAATATGAGGCTCTGTTGCATGGTCTTTGGATGGTAGTCTCTATGGGCATCCAACGCCTGGAAGTGCGCGGGGATTCGAACCTTGCAATATCACAAATAAACGGAGACTTTAATGCCAAGGATCCGAAAATGGTGGCCTACCGTAACGTTGTCCTCAAAATGTCAGCTCGGTTCAAGGGGCTCGAATTCCACCATGTGGCTCGAGAAAACAATCAAGCGGCAGACGTCCTCGCCCGCATCGGCACTAAACGCGACCCTGCCCCACCTAACATATTCCTGGAAAGGTTGTTCAAGCCATCCGTAGTATGGGAAGGGGAGTTCGGCAGTACTAGCACGGATCCGAACACACCCCCGGATTCCGAATTGTCAGACATAATCGGAGGCTCTACCACCGAAATAACATCTTCAGCCCATGAAATCATGGCTGTCATCGCACCGTGGACTGAGCCTTTCTTGGCCTACCTAAATAGGCAAGAGCTCCCCGAAGACCAAAATGAAGCACGCTACATCGTTCGACATTCTAAAGCTTACAAAGTCCATGAAGGGGAACTCTATAAGAAAAGTGCGACCGGAGTGCTCCGAAGGTGCATCTCCGAAGAGGAAGGGCGGCAGCTCTTGGCTGAAATCCATGTCGGACTGGGCGGACACCACGCCGTGGCTCGAGCACTAGTCAGCAAGGCCTTCCTTACTGGGTTCTACTGGCCGACGGCCCGAGCAGACGCACAGGACCTTGTCCAACACTGCGTCGGTTGCCAGCTCTTCGCCAATCAGAGTCATATGCCCCCTACTGCTCTCTAAACAATCCCCATAACTTGGCCCTTCGTGGTCTGGGGCTGGATATGGTCGGACCCCTTAAATGGGTAAGCCACAAGAAAAAATACTTATTGGTCATGGTAGACAAGTTCACCAAATGGATAGAAGCCAAACCAGTTAAAACGGCCGAATCCGGACCAGTAATAGACTTCATATCTGGGGTCGTACACTGATACGGTGTCTCCCACAGCATCATCACCGATAATGGCTCAAATTTCACAGCCGATGAAGTAAAAGCTTGGTGCGCCAAAATGGGCATTAAGGTCGACTATGCTTCCATCTACCATCCTCAAACAAATTGCCAGGTCGAATGGGCAAACGGTCTCATCATGAGCAGCATCAAACCCAGACTAGTGAGATCCTTCACAGAGTCGGACACTCACTGGGTGGAGGAGCTCGACTCCGTACTCTAGGGGCTGCGGACTATGCCGAATCGTACAACCGGATATACACCATTTTTTATGGTGTACGGCGCGGAAGCAATACTACCCTGCGACATAATACATGATTCGCCACGCGTATGCATGTACGAAGAGAAGGAAGCCAAGTTAGATCGGAAGGATAACTTGGACGCACTGGAGGAGGAGCGCGATGTCGCAAAAGCCCGTTCCGCATTCTATCAGCAGCAGGCTCGACGATATCAAAACAGAGAAGTGCGGGACAAAACTTACAATATTGGCGAGCTCGTTCTACGCCTACCGGAGAAGAAGAAGGACAAACTCAAACTCAAGTGGGAAGGTCCCTTCGTCATTGACAAAGTTCTCACCGGAGGAGCATACCGCTTACGTAATGCATCCGATAACAGACTCGAGCCGAACCCATGGAACCCGGCCAGACTCCGGAGATTCTACGCCTAACGCCGAATTCATCGTTCATCTCCTTTCCCCTCCCCCTTTTTTTTATTTTTACGCTCCACCCCACTTTTCCTCTCTCGGCCCTTTTTCTCTTCACACAAAGTACTTAATACAGTGCGGACTCCCGGATTACTCCGGTCGCACTATGTGTGTAAGAAATACCTAGGGGCTTCCCATACGGAAGCTAAAACTAACTACTCAAATGGCTTTTTGCCCATCACATATGAGTTTCTTTTCCATATGTGCCTTTTCTTCACCATTATATGCATCGATATGACTTAAGACATGGCCAAGCTGGGTTGCCTAGCTCTTGTGTTTATGCCCTACGTTCCCGTTAATTCGGCTAGGGCATAAGGGGAGCAACTCTGTGATTGTTACTGCCGGTTCAACCGGATGTGTACCTCAGATTGGGTGAAGCCGAAAGCTAGTTTCCTTAAGAGAATATTCGGTCGGTGACCAAAAGAAGTATTCGTTTATTACAACGTAAATCCCCAGAAGTCTTGTATCTTGCGCCATCGCTCGCAGTCCGGACATGCGCATTGCCGCATGCATACCCAGGGAAAGGAACCCCTAACGGAACTATTCTCCCTGGAAGATGTTTCTTACTATCCATGTTAACATAACTAGTTGGGTACTTGTCTGTTCAAGCACTTATGACCCCTACGCCTAGTCTCCACGCATACCCCGGTTTTGTATAACTGAGCGGGTATTCGGACACACCCCGGACTGTAGGATCCGGGGGTTGAAGCAAAAAGGTCCGCCATGACAAATGATTTTAATCCGGCTAGGGGCTACTCACGCCCATCTAATTACACAATCACTTGGACTGACTATATTCCTCCTCTATGCCATCCAACAGGCTATCTAGCTTACAATCCTGTTGAGAATACTTTGCGGCTAAGGCTACCTGGTCATATACCAGACTTACGGGAATTTCTTGCCCATCGGGCCCCGCCGGTCCTACTTCGGCCATATGGTTCGGGTCCAGCTTGGTGTAGCGCGTCTTCACCATTGCCCAGGCTTCTCTTGCACCTTGCCGGCACGCTGATATCTTCCACAGTCGGAAGCGCCACCGGGCTCCTTGAAGCAGGTCCACAAGCTCCCACATGCCATTCGGCAGGAGGCTTGATGGCCACAAGGCCTGAGCAACACCGTGCATCACCTGCCGAGCTCGCTCGTGCAACTGTGAAAGTTCTTGTAGTACATCACCTGTAGATGAGGGCATCCCCTCCTCGGGGCGACCCGTTAACATTCCTACAAGCAAAAAAATTAAATACACTTCCTCGCCGAACTACCATACAGTTCGTCTAGGCACTCACCATAAATGCCGCGTCGAAGCCTTTTATTATCCTTTACGGAGTCCGCCAGCTGGGCGCAGACGTCTTTTAACTCCACGTCCAGCCGGATATTGGCATCTTGAAGATTGTTCTTCTTCTGCCGAACTTGCGTGAGAATGCGCTCGCCATCCTTTAGCTGCCCTTTGAGATGCGAGCCGTCATCTCTTCCGCCCTCCGGATTCACCCCGGGATTATCTGCAGAATTTTCTGTTAGATTTATCATATTTGCCATTTACTAACTGGTGCCTCTTAATACAATTGAGACAAATGTTACCAGCGGAGGCCTTCTGGGATCCCTCTAACTTGGCAACCGCGTCCCTTAGCTGGGCCTTACACCCCTCTAGCTCCCGAGCCAATTGTTCATTCTTATCTACAAGAACCTGTGCATACATTGATCCTTCAAACAGTTGTTCCAACTATTTCAAGTCTCAGGGGCTACTACTACACATACTTATCAAAATTTCCTACCCGTATATCTTTGGTATACTGGTTCGTTGCCTGGGCAAGCCCGCCTTGAGTAGCTCGGATGTATGTGTCTGCCGAATTGAAGGCATTAAAGGCCTCTTTAGAAAAGATGTTGTTCCAAAGCACGGCCCTTCGGCACCGGTGATTCATGGCGCTCTCCACTTCGGAGTTTGTGGCCGATAACATATCCGCATCCTCTGTCAGAGAACTATGCGATACTGGCCCTGTGCCCGCCTTCACCCTCGAAGCCGGTTCGGGAACCCGGCTGGAGGAGGCGTGATTGGCAGGATCCCCGGATATAGTCCGGCTGCTCCTCTTCCTGCCAAGACACAAAGGGCACTGTCATATTTCAAATACTATTATCGCAGTACAGCTTATAACTTTACCTCTGTAGCGGTGTGTCGACCCTCACCGCCTTTCTCTTAAGCCTGTCCGATCCGGAAGCCCGTGGTTCACGAGTCCCTAGGGGCTTGGTGTCACATCCCTAGTTCTGGTATGCTCAAGGCTAGCTAGTCATTTGTGCATCATGTTTAAATTCCATTTAAATTTTAAATGAGGATTTGTGAAACCCTCAGAATCATTTCTGGAAATGACCCAGATAAAAATTTCTCCAAAAAAATCCAAGTAAATGCTCATGTTGCTCTGTGAAAATATTGGACAGAGATAAAAATCAAACCAATATTTTTAGGAGCTCATAAGTATTTATTTTGGGCATTTGGAATTAATGCAGTAATTATTTGCTTTGGATATATATTGTTATATATATATATATAATATTGTCCAAAAAATTATGCCATTTGTTGAGGAGCTCTGGAATAATACCACTAGTCCCGACAAAAATTGGTATAAGTAAATAAAATGATTTAGTATTATTATTAAATCAAATCAAATGTCAGAAAAATAGAAAAGAAAACAAAATGGGAAAAACCTACCTGGCGCTTACCTCCCTGTGCAGCCTGGCCTGGCCCAGTTGCCAAACAGGCTGGCCCAGCCAGCAGGCGGCCCAGCCCAACTGCCAGGAGCTTCTTCAAGCTCCTGCTAGTAGGAGCGACATCTCCCCGCCACCTCCTGCTTCCCCCCTCGTCGCATGGATCAGGCGCGCGTCGCCACGCACCCCCCAAGCCTCCCTCGCTCTCTCCTCAGTCCTCTCCTCTCCTCTCCCTCGCTTTCTCTCTCACGACTGAGCGCCACCGCCGCCACCGGCCACTGTTGCCGCGCCCACAGCCACGGCCTCGCTACCCCGACGCGCTCCACAGCTCCTCCGCGACCCCCTCTCCCTCCTTGTCGAGCCACGCACCTCCGGGCGGCCTCCATCATCGCCACCGTCGTCTTCTTCACCGCCGGCCGCCGTGGATCTCCACCGCCCGCCCGTCACCGCTCGGCCGCCCCCGAGCCTGCTTCGACGCCCGCTGCAACTCCTCCCCCTCTCCGTTCTCGCCCTCGCACACTGCAGCCACATCCCCGCTCACTCCCGAATTCTGGCTGCCGCCCCGAGCTCCGCTCCGGCGAGCTCCGGCCGTCCCCGCCTTCCCCACTTGCTCCAGATGACGCGGACAAGCACTGGCTCCTCACCAGTGGTCTCTGCCACCCAATTGGTCACCGGAGCAACGATCCCGAGCCCCTCCGCCGCCTTCGGCCTCGCCGGCGGCTAAACACCGGCGGGATTGACCGTGTCAACCCCGCTAATTACCCCCCCCCACCCGTGACACTGGCATGTGGGGCCCGGCCCTGCTAATTTTAGTTTAAGATTAGCTTGACAATTAATTAACTCCGTTAGTTAACCATGACACTGACGTATGGGTCCCATTGGTCAGGTTTGACCTGGACCTGGCCGTTGACTCACCGACGTCACACTGATGTCAGGCTGACGCAGTCATTCATTTTCTGGATTTAAAATTAATCAGGAAATTCCAGAAAATGATTTAAACTTCAAAAATTCATAGAAATTCAACTGTAGCTCAGATTGAAATAATTTATATATGAAAAATTATCAGAAAAATACAATCTTTCCATCTGTACCAGTTTCATGCATGACAAACCAACCTAAACCTGCTGTATATGTGGAAACATATGAATGGCATTTATAAATGTTAAGTTTGGAGTTGCATTTGAACCCTTGGTTCAAATGGACTTCATTCAACAGAATGCTAGTTGCATTAGCTCAAACAGCATCACATCTACATGCCATGTTCATGCCTCATATTGTTGCGTATGCTTGTGTATTGATTGTCGACACCGTTCCTTCTCGACAAGTCCTGCTCCGGAGAGTGCTCCAAAGTACCTGTCTGAGGAGCAGTGCCCCCTCTGTTGATCTACCAGGCAAGCAAACCCCCTTGTTCATTCCGATACAATCCTACTCTCTCGCTCCTGCTCTCAGTTATTGCATTAGGACAACAACGATTCATCTGCTACTTTGTGCTGCGGTAGTTGAACCTATTCCTCTGCATGACCTGTCATTGCCACAGTAAATAGTTGAGACCCACTAGCATGTGTAGGAGTTGATTGACCCATGTTGTGTTCTTACCATGCTATGCCTGCTATTGCTTAGAGTTGTGTCAGGTCTGATTCATTGGGAATGAATTGGAGTGTTACAAAATGTTCTGATGCTGAGAGTGAAGTGTGTGAACACGATTTGGTAAAGGTAGCGGTGAGAGGCCATGTAGGAGTACATGGTGGGTTGTCTCACTGGAACCGTCCTTAAGCACTGAGTTCTATGTATGTTGTCCAATGACTCGATACTACCACACATTGGGATCCTTAATTGACTCTCTCGACTTATTAACCCACTTGATCTCTGTCCAGGAGTCGCAACTAGTTTCTGGTGTTTGTAGGTAGTGCTATTTTTCTACCGAGTGGCACCCGGTAGGGTGGGCTTGGGACAGACTAGGCACAGGTGGCACGGTGTACCAAGTGGCACCCGGATGGTGGGCTTGGGAACTCTGCTCACATCGTTTGGGGCCGTGAGCGACACCCCGGCCGGATCTCCTTGCGGATGGAACCCGAATAGGCGATAAACCTGGATTAGAGTCTTGTGTGGTTAGTCAGGTCGTGGCCGACACCCTCGCCAGGCTTCCGCTTGAAGGTTGCCGAGTTACATGACGTGTACAGGGCGGTAAGTGGCGAGAGCATGTGTGAAGAAGTACAACCCTGCAGGGTTAACATGATCTATTCGAATAGCCGGGTCCGCGGTTATGGACTTCTTGGATGCTTACATGGTACATAGAAAACTTGAAGTGGATACTCTAAAATTCTCAAGACAAGTGTGAGTGCTATGGATGGCTTTCCTGTAGGGAGACGGGGATGAATCCATAGTAGTGTATTGTGTGGTGATTAGTGGACTCGTGTGCGCCATCTCACCTCAAAGAAGTTTTGGTAGTCGTAGAACAGGATAGCCACGGACTCAAAGCTGGCTTGCTGCAACTAAACCCCACATTACCCTCTTGATACAAGTGCATGTATGATAGGATCTGATGTAAGTCTTGCTGAGTACTTTTGTACTCATGTTGCTTTATTTATGTTTTTGCAGCGGAGACTTCGGTCTTACTAGTGTTCTCGTGGACTTCGACGAGTAGCTTGTACCTCAGCTACGATCTTGATCGGATGTTGTAGATAGTCAGGCTTTTCAGCCTTTTTCATTTGTAGATGTCTGTACTCAGACATGTAATACTTCCGCTTGTTGCTTGTATGCTCTGTATGATGGGTCCTGTGACCCCTGTTTGCAATAAATGCTATGTTGGCTCTTTGAGCCTTATCTATATGAGTTGTTGAGTTATGTTGTGATGCCATGTTGTACAGCACATACTTGCATGTTATGCGTACGTGTAATGTGTATTGCTATGTGTGGGATCTGACTATCTAGTTGTTTATCCTTAGTAGCCTCTCTTACCGGGAAATGTCTCCTAGTGCTTCCACTGAGCCCTGGTAGCTTGCTACTGCTCCAGAACACTTAGGCTGACCGGCATGTGTCCTTCTTCGTTCCTGTGTCTGTCCCTTCGGGGAAATGTCACGCGGTGTCTACCAGAGTCCTGTTAGCCTGCTACAGCTCGGTTTACCGGAGTCTTGCTAGCCTAGTTGCTTCAGCCCGGATTCACTCGCTGATGACCGACACGTTCGTTGTTGGGTCATGTATGCCTGTCCCTGTAAGTTAGTGCCACTTTGGGTTCACGACTAGCCATGTCAGCCCGGGTTCTTTTTCATATGGATGCTAGCGACACTATCATATACGTGTGCCAAAAGGCGCAAATGGTCCCGGGCATGGTAAGGCGACACCCGTGGGAATACCGTGCGTGAGGCCGCAAAGTGATATGAGGTGTTACATGCTAGATCGGTGTGACATAGAATCAGGGTCCTGACAGCTTTGGTATCAGAGCCTGACTGCCTGTAGGATTACCAAGCCAAACTGGTCGAAGTTGAGTCTAGAAATTCTTTAGTTATGTAACGGAATTGATTGTGGGAAGGAACGTAAGGCTCTTTTTACTCCTTTACCTCATGGCCTTCTGATCTGAGTCATCCTATCTTTCCTGCGGGGTTAAGGAACTAGGCTTTCTCTTCCATCTATGTAGATCACGTGTTACTACTCCGTAGTCCCATAGGTTTGGTTGATCAGAGTCATACCCAGTTTTCGAGTACTTTCGTTGTAACCTGTTCAGTATTATCTCAGAACCTTGAGGTGATGTTGAGTTGTTGTACTACTCCATTTTAGCAGGATGTCCCATTTTGAGCATTTTATTGCCGTTATGCTGCCGGAATTGCCCTAGGAGTTCGAGAGATACTAATTTCCTTGTCCTACATTCTACAGCCTATAGTTGATGCTGATTTCCTCCTTGGTTTCGTTTCTCGGGATGTCATCAGTTAAGCAAAGTTCTGTTGCTCGTAGCCAGAACCACGGAGATGGTAAGGATGAGGATCCTCCCGACCAGCCTTCGTTGGCAGAGTTCATGTTAGAAATGGAGAGGAACAAGCGTGAGTCTTACCGCTTGTTGGCACGTATCGAGGAGAACACCACACATCAGTTCAAAGGGTCTACAACCATTCATGACTTCATTCGCTTGCACCCACCTACCTTTCATCATTCCATCGAGCCACTCGATGCAGATGACTGGCTCCGTAGCATCACTCATAAGCTGCGTTCCGCAAACATAGCTGAAGATGACAAGATCACCTATGCCACATACCATCTGGAAGGTCCTGCTAGTCTTTGGTGGCAGAACTATGAGGCTATGCTTCCAGCTGGCCAGATTCCTACTTGGAGAGATTTCGCTGAGGCTTTTCGCGAGCATCACATTCGTGAGGCCCTCATCGATCGCAAGAGAGAAGAGTTTTGTAGTTTCACCCAGAGTAAGATGGTTGTTGATGCTTACAGTAGAGAGTTTGGGAACCTCGCCCGCTATGCCACAGAAGAGGTGTCCACGGACGCCAAGAAGTAGGCTAGGTTCCGGAAGGGTCTCAACCCCAAGTTGTGTCGTGATCTCCACCTGCATCATTGTGATACATTCCAAGCTCTTGTGAACAAGGCCATTAATGCAGAGACAACTCAGCTCACTTATGAGGAGTCTCGTAAGCACACCCGTGATTTGGGATCCTCCTCCGGTTCTGGTTCTCAGAAGCGCCGGATTTGGATTCCAAACTCCGCTCTTCCTTCCGGATATTCACCAAGGCCATCCCATGTGGTGCCTCCCCCAGCTCAGTCGTATGTTCCACCCAGGCCTATTGGTAGACCGCTTGTTAGTGCGGGTCCATGTCCAACCTCAGGGACTTGCTTCACATGCGGGAAGCCAGGACACTATGCACGTGACTGCTCTCAGGCTAGTTATGCTCCACCCCAGCCCGAGAAGTATGTTGGCCATGGTAAGCCATCACGCAAGATGATCAGTGTCAAGTCAGCCCCCACTGAACGTGGATGTGTGCATCACGTCTCAGCTAAAGACGCTCATGATGATCCGGATGTCGTTCTTGGTACACTCCTTGTCAATTGTCATCCAGCATCGTTCTGTTCGATACTGGAGCATCTCACTCCTTCATTTCTGAAAGCTATGCTAACTTGCACAACATGTCATTTTGTGATATGCCCTCTCCACTAGTCATTCAAACTCCTGGATCCAAATGGCAAACCTCTAGTGTAAGCCATGGTAACGAGATCCTTGTTGACAGACTTGTATTCCTTGCATCACTTATAGCCCTCAAGTCTATAGATATTAACATAATCTTGGGTATGGACTGGATGAAAGCTCATTATGCCAAGATTGATTGTTACACTAGGTCTGTTCAGCTTACACACCCATCTGGCAAGATAGTCACTGTCTCCACTAGAGTTGCAAGGCGTCAGCTCTATTCTCTCAATGCCAGCCCTCTTCCAGACCTTGAAGATATCCCGTAGTCCGTGACTTTCCGGATGTCTTTCCAGAGGAACTGCCAGGTGTTCCACCTGACAGAGATGTAGAGTTCGTCATAGATCTTATCCCAGGAACCGCTCCAATCTCTAGGAGACCTTACAAAATGGCACCCTTAGAACTAGCCGAGCTTAAGAAACAACTTGATGAGTCCTTGCAAAAGGGTTTCATCCGTCCTAGTTCTGCTCCTTGGGCTTGCCCTGTCCTCTTCGTTAAGAAGAAGGATGGTATGGACCTGATGGTTGTGGATTATCGTCCAGTTAATTCGGTCACAATAAAGAACAAGTATCCGCTCCCCAGGATCAACGACCTATATGATCAGCTCGCTGGATCCTCAATCTTTTCTAAGATGGATTTGAGGTTAGGCTACCACCAAATCAAGGTCAGAAACGAGGACATCCCTAAAACGGCTTTTGTCACTCGTTATGGTCAGTACGAGTACACCGTCATGTCCTTCGGTCTAACCAACGCCCCAACCACTTTCTCCCGCTTGATGAACTCGATCTTCATGGAGTACTTAGATAAGTTCGTCCTGGTTTACCTCGATGATATTCTTATTTACTCGAAGAACAAGGAGGAGCATGCCGAACATCTTAGACTTGTGTTAGAAAAACTCAGAGAGCACCGCCTTTATGCCAAGTTCTCCAAGTGTGAATTTTGGTTGCCAGAAGTGACCTACCTAGGCCACGTAATCTCTGGTAAGGGCATTGCTGTCAATCCCGAGAGAGTTAAGGCTGTTCTCGATTGGACTCCACCTGAAACCGTTAAGCAAGTTAGGAGTTTCCTTGGTCTAGCCAGCTATTGTCGCCGCTTTGTTGAAAACTTCTCCAAAGTGGCCAAACCTCTCACGGAACTTCTCAAGAAAGATAAAAAGTTTGAGTGGTCCCCACAGTGTGAGTACAGTTTTTAGGAACTGAAAAGGCGTCTGACTTCTGCTCCCATACTTGTGCCACCGGATTTCACTAAAGACTTTGGTATCTACTGCAATGCCTCACGACAGGGACTAGGTTGCATTCTTATGTAGGATCGTCATGTGATTGCCTATGCATCTCGACAGTTGCATCCACATGAGGAGAATTATCCTACACATGATCTAGAGCTTGCAGCCGTAGTCTATGCACTCAAGACCTGGCAACATTACCTTCTTGGTAAACGTTGCGAGATCTACACCGATCACCAGAGTCTCAAGTATATCTTCACACAACCAGATTTGAACCTTAGGCAAAGACGTTGGTTGGAGTTGATCACAGATTATGATCTAGGGATTACCTACACCCCAGGCAAAGCCAATGTCATGGCTGATGCTCTAAGCCGTAAATCCTATTGCAACAATCTCATGTTGCAGCAAGGCCAACCACTTCTCCATGAGGAATTCTGTAAGCTTAATCTTCACATTGCTCCTCACGGATTCCTTTCTACCTTAATGGTGAAACCTACTCTTGAGGATCAGATCATAACTAGCCAGCAATATGATACGGGTATTTCTTGAATCAAGGATAATGTTAAGAAGGGAGCTGCTGGTAGTTTCTCTGTTGATGATCGAGGTGTTGTTTTCTTTGGGAACCGCCTGGTGGTCCCCAAGAAGCAACATCTTCGACATTTGATTCTTAAGGAGGCGCATGAATCTCCTCTCACGATTCACCCCGGTAGTACTAAGATGTATCAGGACCTACGCCAGAGGTCCTGGTGGACTAGGATGAAGAGAGAAATCGCTCAGTTTATTGCTAACTGTGATGTTTGTTGTCGCGTTAAGGCAGAGCATCAGAGTCCTGCTGGCACCCTTCAGCCTTTAGCTATTCCTGAGTGGAAATGGGATAAAGTTGGTATGGACTTCATCACCGGCTTTCCCACGACCAAGAAAGGGAATAATGCTATCTTCGTAGTCATTAATCGTCTTTCCAAAGTGGCTCACTTCCTTCCTGTTCGAGAGAGTATCACTACTAGTCAGCTAGCTGACTTATATATTTCTCGAATAGTATCACTTCATGGTGTTCCACTAGAGATCAATTCAGACCGTGGTAGTCTTTTCACTTCTCATTTCTGGGAGAGTTTCCAGACTGCCATGGGAACCCATTTTCCTTCAGTACCGCTTTCCACCCTCAGTCGAGTGGTCAGGTGGAAAGGGTCAATCAAATTCTCGAAGATATGTTTAGAGCTTGCGTTATCTCATTCGGTATGGATTGGGAGAAATGTCTTCCCTTCGCCGAGTTTGCTTATAACAATAGCTATCAATCCAGTCTTAAGAAAGCTCCTTTTGAGGTTCTCTATGGACGAAGATGTCGAACACCTTTGAACTGGTCAGAAACCGGTGAAAGAAAATTCTTTGGACCGGACATGATCCAAGAGGCGGAAGAGCAAGTTCGCATCATTCGTGAGAACTTGAAAACAGCCCAATCTCATCAAAAGAGCCAGTATGATCGTCATCATAAGGTTATGACTTATGAATTTGGCGACAAAGCTTATCTTCGGGTCACTCCTTTTAAGGGTACCCATCGATTCGGTATCAAGGGCAAGTTGGCTCCTCATTACATTGGTCCTTTTCGCATTCTCGCTAAACGAGGAGAGGTTGCCTACCAGTTGGAACTACCCCCACATCTTTCTCGAGTTCATGATGTCTTCCACGTCTCTCAACTCAGGCGTTGCTTCTCGGATCCCATCCGCGGAGTGGACCACGAAACACTTGATCTCCAAGATAACCTCACCTATCGAGAGTACCCTGTTCGCATTCTTGATCAAGCAGAGCGAGTCACTCGATGTCATAACATCAAGTTTCTCAAGGTTCAATGGTCTCATCCTTCCGAGAGAGAAGCTACTTGGGAGCGAGAAGATCGTCTTCGACTGGAGTACCCCACTTTCTTTCCGTCGACCCCTGAATCTCGGGACGAGATTCTTTCAAGTGGGGGCGAGTTTTCACATCCCTAGTTCTGGTATGCTCAAGGCTAGCTAGTCATTTGTGCATCATGTTTAAATTCCATTTAAATTTGAAATGAGGATTTGTGAAACCCTCAGAATCATTTCTGGAAATGGCCCAGATAAAAATTTCTCCAAAAAAATCCAAGAAAATGCTCATGTTGCTCTCTGAAAATATTGGACAGAGATAAAAATCAAATCAATATTTTTAAGAGCTCATAAGTATTTATTTTGGGCATTTGGAATTAATGCAGTAATTATTTGCTTTGGATATATATTGTTATATATATATATAATATATTGTCCAAAAAATTATGCCATTTGTTGAGGAGCTCTGGAATAATACCAGTAGTTCCTACAAAAATTGGTATAAGTAAATAGAATGATTTAGTATTATTATTAAATCAAAACAAATGTCAGAAAAATAGAAAAGAAAACAAAATGGGAAAAACCTACCTGGCGCTTACCTCACTGTGCAGCCTGGCCTGGCCCAGTGGCCCAACAGGCTGGCCCAGCCAGCAGGCGGCCCAGCCCAACTGCCAGGAGCTTCTTCAAGCTCCTGCCAGTAGGAGCTGTTGCGTGGCCGCGCCACAGCCGGCCGTGGCCACGTCTCCCTGCCACCTCCTTCTTCCCCCCTCGTCGCATGGATCACGCGCGCGTCGCCACGCACCCCCCAAGCCTCCCTCGCTCTCTCCTCAGTCCTCTCCTCTCCTCTTCCTCGCTTTCTCTCTCACGGCCGAGCGCCACCGCCGCCACCGGCCACTGTTTCCGCGCCCACAACCATGGCCTCGCCACCCCAACACGCTCCACAGCTCCTCCGCGACCCCCTCTCCCTCCTCGTCGAGCCATGCACCTCCGGGCAGCCTCCATCATCGCTACCGTCGTCTTCTTCACCGCCGGCCGCCGTGGATCTCCACCGCCCGCCCGTCACCGTCCGGCCGCCCCCAAGCCTGCTTCGACGCCCCCTGCAACCGCGGTGAGCTGCTGCTCCTCCTCCCCCTCTCCGTTCTCGCCCTCGCACACCGCAGCCGCATCCCCTCTGGCGCCCAAACTCCGGCCGACGCCCCGAGCTCCGCTCCGGAGAGCTCCGGCCATCCCCGCCTTCCCCACTTGCTCCAGATGACGCGGACGAGCGCTGGCTCCTCGCCGGTGGTCTCTGCCGCCCAATTGGTCGCCGGAGCAACGATCCCGAGCCCCTCCGCCGCCTTCGGCCTCGCCGACGGCTAAACGCCGGCGGGATTGACCGGGTCAACCCCGCTAATTAACCCCCCCACCCGTGACACTGACATGTGGGGCCCGGCCCTGCTAATTTTAGTTTAAGATTAGCTTGACAATTAATTAACTCCGTTAATTAACCATGACACTGACGTATGGGTCCCACTGGTCAGGTTTGACCTGGACCTGGCCGTTGACTCGCTGACGTCACGCTGACGTCAGCCTGACACAGTTATTCATTTTTTGGATTTAAAATTAATCAGGAAATTCCAGAAAATGATTTAAACTTCAAAAATTCATAGAAATTCAACCGTAGCTCAGATTGAAAAAATTTATATATGAAAAATTATTAGAAAAATGCAATCTTTCCATCTGTACCAGTTTCATGCATGACAAAACAACCTAAACCTGCTGTATAGGTGGAAACATATGAATGGCATTTATAAATGTTAAGTTTGGAGTTGCATTTGAACCCTTGGTTCAAATGGACTTCATTCAACAGAATTCTAGTTGCAGATCAAACAGCATCACATCTACATGCCACGTTCATGCCTCATATTGTTGCATATGCTTGTGTATTGATTGTTGACACCGTTCCTTCTCGATAGGTCCTGCTCCGGAGAGTACTCCAAAGTACCTGTCTGAGGAGCAGTGCCCCCTCTGTTGATCTACCAGGCAAGCAAACCCCCTTGTTCATTCCGATACAATCCTACTCTCTCGCTCCTGCTCTCAGTTATTGCATTAGGACAACAACGATTCATCTGCTACTTTGTGCTGCGGTAGTTGAACCTATTCCTCTGCATGACCTGTCATTGCCACAGTAAATAGTTGAGACCCACTAGCATGTGTAGGAGTTGATTGAGCCATGTTGTGTTCTTACCATGCTATGCCTGCTATTGCTTAGAGTTGTGTCAGGTCTGATTCATTGGGAATGAATTGGAGTGTTACGAAATGTTCTGATGCTGAGAGTGAAGTGTGTGAACACGATTTGGTAAAGGTAGCGGTGAGAGGCCATGTAGGAGTACATGGTGGGTTGTCTCACTGGAACCGTCCTTAAGCACTGAGTTCTATGTATGTTGTCCAATAACTCGATACTACCACACATTGGGATCCTTAATTGACTCTCTCGACTTATTAACCCACTTGATCTCTGTCCAGGAGTCGCAACTAGTTTCTGGTGTTTGTAGGTAGTGCTATTTTTCTACCGAGTGGCACCCGGTAGGGTGGGCTTGGGACAGACTAGGCACAGGTGGCACGGTGTACCAAGTGGCACCCGGATGGTGGGCTTGGGAACCCTGCTCACATCGTTTGGGGCCGTGAGCGACACCCCGGCCGGATCTCCTTGCGGATGGAACCCGAATAGGCGATAAACCTGGATTAGAGTCTTGTGTGGTTAGTCAGGTCGTGGCCGACACCCTCGCCAGGCTTCCGCTTGAAGGTTGCCGAGTTACATGACGTGTACATGGCGGTAAGTGGCGAGAGCGTGTGTGAAGAAGTACATCCCTGCAGGGTTAACATGATCTATTCGAATAGCCGGGTCCGCGGTTATGGACTTCTTGGATGCTTACATGGTACATAGACAACTTGAAGTGGATACTCTAAAATACTCAAGACAAGTGTGAGTGCTATGGATGGCTTTCCCGTAGGGATACGGGGATGAATCCATAGTAGTGTATTGTGTGGTGATTAGTGGACTCGTGTGCGCCATCTCACCTCAAAGAAGTTCTGGTAGTCGTAGAACAGGATAGCCACGGACTCAAAGCTGGCTTGCTGCAACTAAACCCCACATTACCCTCTTGATACAAGTGCATGTATGATAGGATCTGATGTAAGTCTTGCTGAGTACTTTTGTACTAATGTTGCTTTATTTATGTTTTTGCAGCGGAGACTTCGATCTTACTAGTGTTCTCATGGACTTCGACGAGTAGCTTGTACCTCAGCTACGATCTTGATCGGATGTTGTAGATAGTCAGGCTCTTCAGCCTTTTTCATTTGTAGATGTTTGTACTCAGACATGTAATACTTCCACTTGTTGCTTGTATGCTCTGTATGATGGGTCCTGTGACCCCTGTTTGCAATAAATGCTATGTTGGCTCTTTGAGCCTTATCTATATGAGTTGTTGAGTTATGTTGTGATGCCATGTTGTACAGCACATACTTGCATGTTATGCCTACGTGTAATGTGTATTGCTATGTGTGGGATCTGACTATCTAGTTGTTTATCCTTAGTAGCCTCTCTTACCGGGAAATGTCTCCTAGTGCTTCCACAGAGCCCTGGTAGCTTGCTACTGCTCCGGAACACTTAGGCTGACCGGCATGTGTCCTTCTTCGTTCCTGTGTCTGTCCCTTCGGGGAAATGTCACGCAGTGTCTACCGGAGTCCTGTTAGCCTGCTACAACCCGGTTTACCGGAGTCCTGCTAGCCCAGTTGCTATAGCCCGGATTCACTCGCTGATGACCGACACGTTCGTTGCTGGGTCATGTATGCCTGTCCCTGTAAGTTAGTGCCACTTTGGGTTCACGACTAGCTATGTCAGCCCGGGTTCTTTGTCATATGGATGCTAGCGACACTATCATACGTGTGCCAAAAGGCGCAAACGGTCCCGGGCATGGTAACACGACACCCGTGGGAATACCATGCGTGAGGCCGCAAAGTGATATGAGGTGTTACATGCTAGATCGGTGTGACATAGAATCGGGGTCCTGACACTCGGCCCCGCGCTCCGACCGTCGTCTCTGCAAGCAGCACGACGCCTCAAGGGTAAATCATGATACCTGAGGAGAGTCCTCTTTGAAGGATAGGGTTTTTAGTTAGGCTTACACAGGACACAGGGAGCAGTCTGGGGTAATCGACCGCAATGGCCACCGAGGCACCATCCCAGCTCGCTTGATGAAATACCCCATTGACGAGCTCCACGGTAATATCTGGATCTTCTTTGAGTCTTGGATCTAGGGCCCTTCCGGGGTCCTCTGGCTGCGGGGAGGGGCTGAAGATTCCTTCTACGGTCCTCATCAGTTCCTACTCGGAAACATCGATGCAGGTAATCTTAGCAGAAGGACGCTAAAGTAAGTAAAACGAGGAAAGGAGTGACGACTCACCCACTCTGGGGGTTGTACATGGAGAATCCGTCCCGCGGTTTAATGCGAAGGAACTCCTCCTCTTCCCCTTTGTATAAATCGGACAATATCCTTGCCAAAGCAGTGGCGGAGTCCGTATCCTTACGGCCGCAGCGGGTGGCGTCGTCTTCCCCGTTGAAGTGCCACATGGGCTTCCCCCGATACTGAAGCGGTTGCACTCCCTATATTATGCATATTGCCATGACCTCGACTATCGTGAGTCCGGATTTGGCCAGTAGCTTTATCCTGCTCATCAGGAAGTGTATTTCCCTCGTGTCCTCTTCTTGAGGGCCCCGAGGGCGCCATCTTAGGCGTGCCCTCGGTGGGGCGTTACTGAACATGGGGAGACCTATCCGGATTGGATCCAGAAGGGGAACGTCATCAATGTAAAACCACTCTGAAGGCCAGTTTTCCGGTCCCTTCTTAGGAGTGCCGGACAGGTATCCGGTCTCGGCAATGCGCCATACTTCGGCCCCGCCCACTTGACATAGGGATTCTCCCTGGGTGCGGGGGACGAGGCAGAACAGCTTCCTCCATAATCCGAAGTGAGGTTCGCATCCTAAAAACAGCTCGCAAAGGGCAACATACCCCGCTATTTGCAGAATGGAGAAGGGGGTAAGGTTGTGCAACTGGAGGCCGTAGAACTCTAGGAGCCCGCGAAGAAACGGGTGGATGGGAAACCCGACGCCCCTTAGCAGATGCGGGATGATGCATATACGCTCCTTTGGAGATGGATTTGGAGATCCCTCCGCTTGTTCCCCTCCGTCGTAAGTAGCTATTCCAGCTCGTACGGGGACCATGAACGCTGGCGGGATAAACCCATGGGCATGTAACTCTATCAAACGGCTATGAGGAACTGAACACTCTCCCCAATCCCCCGACTTGGAACGAGGAGAGCGAGCAGAAGAGCCGCGACGGTCGTCCATGTTGGAATGGTTTTTCGCGGAGCGCTCTGTTGGATGCTAGGTCAGGGAGGGAGAGTGAGGTTTGGATCTGAGAATCCCCGTCCCTTCAAATAGATGGTCAACCCGGAGGATTGAGGGTGGTAAATGCAAAAATGCCTCGACTCTTCCCATTCGCTCGACGCGTGGAGATGGTCATTATTGAGACACAGAAGCCGAGGAGTACAACATTGATGGGATACCGGACACTGTTCGTCGTAACAGGTACTTTGGAGTATTCGGAGATGGAACCCGCCTTGCAATGCCGAAGACAAGACTACGCGCCGGACTCATCGTCATTGAAGCCTTGTTCAGGGGCTACTGAGGGAGTCCTGGATAAGGGGGTATCCGAACAGCCGGACTATATACATCGTCCGGACTATTGAAGCGTGAAGATACAAGACTCAAGACTTTGGCCCGTGTCCGGATGGGACTCTCCTTGGCGTGGAAGGCAAGCTTAGCAATCCGGATATTGTGTTTCCTTCCTTTTAACCGACTCCATGTAAACCCTAGCCCTCTCCAGTGTCTATATAAACCGGAGAGGATGGTCCTTAGAAGGCCGATCACATTTTACAATCATACCATCATAGGCTAGCTCTTAGGGTTTAGCCTCTACGATCTCGTGGTAGATCTACTCTTGTACTACCCATATCTTCAATATTAATCTCCATCGAGAGGGCCCGAACCTGGTAAACATCTGTGTCCCTTGCTTCCTGTTACCATCAGCCTTGACGCACAGATCGAGACCCCCTACTCAAGATCCTCCAGTTTTGACACAGACAGCGACCTCCCGTGTTCTAATTCTCCTCGATGATGGTGGCGGACACGGAGAAGCTGGCCACCGACTCATCGCTCTCCATGCACACGGCTTCTATCTCTGCCTGCATGGCGCTGCCGCAGGCATGGGAGGCACGCCCACGGACACGGGAGGCGCGGCCACCGCAGACACTGGTGGCATGGTACGACGAGGCAGCGACGACGCCCATACCGGCGTGCTCGCCGCCGTGCTGGCGTGGAGCAACTCGCCACTCCTCATTGAGCTGAACTAGAGCAGCGAGTTGCTGAACCACGCGCTTGCTTGGGGCGGCAACTGGCTTCGTCGGGCCAAGCGAGGTTGGTGAAGCACCGAGCGGCCTCGCCTGTATCCGGAGGGCTCGGCGGGCCACCCAGCCAGGTAATATGCCTGAGAACGGCTCCTTGGAAGCCATCGGAAGAGTGGAGAAAATGGTGAAGGAGGAGATGGGGGAGCAGCGGAGGGGTGCGATTCGTGCCCGCTGTCTGTCTGACCTCGTGTAAATAGAGGGTGGACGGTAGGAGCTTGGCCGGCGTCTGGCCTCATTTAAACTATGGGCGGACGGGAGGAGCTCGGACGGTGTTGCGTTTAATTCCGGCCCGCTCATGAACGGACGTGTGGCCGGAGTAGGATTCTCGGTTTGCATGCCGGTTTAATGGAGGCCAGGAGGCGTGTTCAGCCGGGCTTGCAGCGGTCGGCGCAGTACTATTTGATTTGACAGCAGTAATGAGCCGTCAAATCACAAAGGCCCTCGCCTCTCGTGGAACCGACCAAGCTAGACTGCGCCGCCCTGTAGCCTTTTAAAAAATGTATATACTCCACTTTTGCACAGTAGTAGTATCGATGGATTGCGCCATGGAGCAAATCTTGAAATTAAAAAAAGGTGGTACATATAGAGAGCGCTCGTCGCCAAATTATGCATATAGTACTATTAAAATGGCTAGTCACAATAATGGTGTCCAGCACAACCCACCCCTCAAATAAAACTAAGAACCCTAGAATTCTTTGACAAAACTAAGCACCCTAGAATTCTTTGACAAAACTAAGCACCCTGAAATTCTTTGACAACTAAACTGCTAGCTATATGATGTTGGCCATGTATAGTGTACGCATATAATGTGAAGATATGAGTGGTAGTACTATACCAACTAAAAGATGAAATGTAAGAAATACTACTCCCTCTGTTCACTTTTATAAGACCTTGAAGACATTTCAGACAATGTGCAAAACAGCCTATTTTGAGCTGTCTGAAAGGACTTACAAAAGTGAACGGAGGGAGTAGTATGTATGTACTGAAGAGTTAAAGTAACGAGAAGAAACATAACATAGTTCTGCTGGGGGCTCAACACAACACACCCCTCAAATTAAACTAAGCACACCTGAAATTAAACTTTGCAACTACTCTGGTAGACACTACATTAGAACCACCATGAACAACAACACTGCCACCTTACTCGGAGTCCTCGTCCACGTCGTCGACTTTGTCCTTGTCCGTCTTCCGCTTGGCTGATACTTCTTTGCTTGAATCACACACTTGGCTCTTGCTCTTCATCCAACCCTTGTAGATATTGAAACAAAGGTAGCCATCCATTGCAGCGTAGTGGATGTGGTCTATCTCTAGTACATTCTGCTGCCATGCATGACGATGAAACCTGTATTGAGGTTTCTCCAGTTTACCGTATGAAGGATGAACCATGGCTCCTGCCAGGGTCAGCATTGAAGGCTGGCCACTGGAGGGCAGCAGCCGATTCTTCTGGAGGTCTAAGGGGTTGCCTACAACAAGGCCTATCCGACCCAGGACATTTTTGTCGTTCGTAAAGTCTACAGTAACGAATTTGACTAGGCTGCTCTTGAGGAAGTTCTTAAAATCTAGGCATTCAACGTCGGCATGTCATATGTGGTAGACCAAGCATAAGTCATGCACGCAAACCTGGATCACGATGGGCTTCTTCCTCTCTTCCTCCTTTAGATCCTTCTCTTGTCCCAAGACTGTGGTGTACTCAACATCTAGCCCAGCGACCCACTCATCATCTGAGTTTTCAAACATGCGTCTGAAGCGAGAAAGGCGTCCTTTCACCGTCGCGGAAGAACGGGTGTAGATGACGTCGAACTCATTGCCGGAGATGGTTCTAACCTTGTACTCACCGCCAATCATGGAGATTTGGGATGCCATGGATTTGGAGGAGGGTTAGGATTAGTGGAACTGCCGTAATGTGAAAGGATGGGACGACTAGGAGCAAACCGCTGTAATATTAAAGGACGTGTGGGGACGAGTAGGAGCGAACTGCCAGCGTGCGAACGACAGGGTAGTTGCTTTCCATTCTCCCATGATACGGGCTTCCGAGAGCCCTTGGATCTGATATCGAACGGTTGCATGGCGTGATTCTAGATCTATGGGTGAATATCCTATCCTGGAGGGTTATTCTGCAAATTTTCAGCAACTTAGCATGCGACTGTTCGATCTCAGATCCAAGGGCTGCTAGCAGCCCGTATCATGGTCGCGCCTACCACGACCGTCGTGTCGCTCGCGTGGTCGCGCCCTTGGAGATTTAACACGGTGCGTTAGGCTATCTGATGTTGGCATGTCATCACTTAGTCACTCATACTACAACAAGGTTAGCTCTAAGGTTGGCTATAAGTGTATTTTTTTACTTCTCTCTATCTGTTTACTCGTATTGTAGTATTTATTGCATTTGCCAAGGAGTGACCTCTTCCAATGAAATGGTGCTTTAGATGAGGTGCTAAGGGCATTAAATGGCTTAGCAATCAAGTCTCCAATGCATAGGTGCTTATTAATTTTTTGTTGCTAAGTTTGCTTCATTTAATTAGCTATAGACTCAAAATTGTCTTTTCACCTAAGTACACGCGCTTAGCACCGTTTCTTCCTTGGGTCATCAAACTAGTCTCTCTCTTCTTAATTAACTTGCCACATCAGACTTTATGCCTATGTGGCAAGCTTAGCACCTGTAGGAGCAAGTAAGTAGTATTACAATAGTGGGCTATATGTGGAGGAAAGAGAGGCAAGGAAAAAGTGGAGAAGTGGGCTCTCATGCAAGAGCCAGCCTCAACTACATGGTGGAGCATTGGGAGAGGCACATGTATGGAGGTGGTCAGGAATCGGGAGACTCACGCCGGTCGTAGCGTTGTAGTTAATATGATAATGGCAAGTCAAATCACGGGGCCCCACCTGTCCAGCAGTAACTCGCTGTCAAATCACACAGCCCTACGTTTGCAGTAGCCTACTCCGTCATCTTCTCGCGTCTTTGTCGAACCGACTAGGCGGAACTGCCCAGCCTACCGCGCAGGAAAAGCTCCGCCCTCGACTTTTAAATAGTACAGTATACTCCCTCCGTCTAGGTGACCAAGGTGGAGAGGAAAACGAGAGAACTTAATGTTTATTTGCTAAGGCTGGTTGTAATTGTAGTATCATAGCTGTATCATGCATATCAACTAGGCAATTTTGATGAGTGTCATAGAATTAAATGAAGAAAGAGAGAGAGAGAGTTGAGTATCATATCATGATACCGTATCATAATAAATGCTATGCTACTATGTGTCATCCATGGCAATAAATAAAGTACTACATGATACTAATATATGATACTAAGTATTATTAATACAGTTTTGCTAGAACTCATCTAGATCAGATATAATTTGGTCTCATTCATCTTTTATAGACATTGGATGTGATGCTACAAGATGCGTGTGTGCTAACGTGGGTTGTATTTGTTCTTGTTTTCAAAGTGAATGAGACCAAATTATATCTCATCTAGATGAGTTCTAGGTACTCCCTTATTAATATCATTACGTGCAACGAACTGACCACTGCATGTCATGTTTGATAGTCTCAAGTCATTAAAAGCATACAAGCCCCACATCTCTTATTGGTTGATTCCTCTATTTATGTCAAAAAAAATAAGAAACAACGTGAGAGTTAATGCACAATGCCTATGTGTTTACTATTTGGTTTTCGTAAGATGACTTACTCACCTAGACGGAGGGAGTATTCGATTTGACAGCAGGCGGCGTAGTTCCTGATACGGCTTTAATGCAGACGAGGGAGGGAGTAGAGGTTCCCAAAATTTTGAACGGCCAATCCATCCTCCTTCAATTAATGCATGAGGAGTAATGGGAGGAGGTCCGAGAAAAGAGGTTGCACGATGTGAATGCAACGCAGTTTGCCCTCATTGCCCTCATATAAAGGCGCCCCTCCACTCCAATGCATCTACCACATCGTACGCACCTAAGCATTTGCCTAAGCACCTACACTAAGCACAAAAGAGCTCACTCCAGACCCATGGCGGCGATGCGCGTGAGCGGCCAGCGGCTGTTCCAGATTGTCCACGACGCCGGCCTACGGCATGGCGCCGAGGATCGTCTCCAGATGGTGTTGGAGACCGGCTGGTGGATGGCCACCGTTGATGCGAACTACGACTCTCAGTTGGACCAGATGATCGTTGCCACTAGCAACAAGTTCACCATCCTCAAGAAGCTCGCGGATGACATCGCCGTACTCCTCCAGCCCGCGCGCCCAGACTCGTCATTGCCTGCGACCCTAATCGGCCTCCATGGCCGGAACCTCTTTCAAGCACTGTTAGCCCTGCGACTGCCTGCCGACGCCACGAAGAATGTCCACCAGGAGGTCACACTCGCCGTGAGGCTCCTCGCACTGCAAGAATTCGTCGACCTACACATCCACGTGTACGAGCGAATCGTGTACATAGGTATCTACAAGGCCAGTGAGGACGCTACAACGTTGTCCTTCCTCAACCGGATGGAAGCCTTGGATGCCTTTGCTGAGAAGCACCTCGACCTCGCCACAAAAGCCGCCCTCCTTAGCCGCCGGTCGGTGGCCTGGCGCACTAAGTTGAGGAGGAGGAGGTCGTACGTTCATGGATCCATCTTTCTTCTTGCCTTCTTTAACCACCACTGTGATTGCATCATCGTGGCCTTAATTCTTATTGTGTTGTTGCATTCTCGTTCCAGTCAATACCGACATGTGCGATCCCTTTGCTTAATTATGTGCATCACTATAACTAGTACTCCATCCGTCAATTTATAAGTTGTGCTTACCTTTTCCATCAACTTCGTGCAACACGCGGGCATCTTGCTAGAAACACTAGAACATGTTGGACCGCATGTGACCAAACCGATGATGCGCCAACCTAGTACTACGTACCCTGCTTATCCGACGGAAATAGCCCCTCCCTACCGTTTCCAATTGTTATTTCTATCTATCGATCGTGCCAAGGAGTGGAACCAAATGTTACAATTTATCCATGTTTCTCTACTCCTACTTTTTTCCTTATAAAAGACTCAGTTGGTGATGGTGGTGTGTCTGTCATCTGTCGTTTCTGGCCATTAGATCTGCATCTAACGGCTGTGAGGTAAGTTGTGGCATTTTTGCAACAATAGCCCACTTCTCTGCTCCAATTTGCAAAAAACCCCTTATTATCTTGAAAGCAACCACAACCCTCCCTCACCTCATCAAAACAGCCTGAGAAATATATTTTGAGTGAAAAGTACTCCCTCCATTCCTAAATATTTGTCTTTCTAGAGATTTCAATAAGTGACTACATACGAAGCAAAATGAGTGAATCTACACTTCAAAATATGTCTATATAATCCGTATGTGATAGTCCATTTGAAATCTATAAAAAGACAAATATTTAGGTACGGAGGGAGTAATATATTAGGAGTATATCAAAACAAGAGTGATTTCTTTCAAGTTTGTGAACAAGTACTACTATTCTACTACTTTGGATCCATCGCAACACACGGGCACATTGCTAGTAAAAGGAAAATGCATGTCGCGTTCACGTCGCACCCCCACACGCCCGGGAATCGGGAGTACTCCACGCCCCGTCCGGCACGACACATAGCTTAGGGAAGGCGTGTTGCCTAGCATTTTCACTTTCACGTGGGACCGCCATTGAGCAAACCGACTATTCGCAAACCGCACCCCGCCCGCCGCCGGGTTGGAAAACAGAAACGAGTGGAAGATCTAGCTGTAGCACGAAAGCCAAGAAATTTTGTGTCAGATGGGGCCCGTTGATAGAGTAGGAGCATTCCGTACTAGTACTACTCCTACTAGTACCAAGTTTGTACTCGTAATACTATATTACTAGTACTACCACTATACAACTAGTAGGTACGTGCACGGCACAACATCGTAGGAACAAAAAACAGGAAGATCTTGTTTTGGGTGATTTATCTTTTTTTCAATCAACGTAGTATGAATAATATGATCTGGGGGGCACCCATGAAGCTTATGTGGCTTGGTTACATGGCTACAAAACATTAGAGAAAAATAAATAGATAATGTGTTTAGAGTGCACTCCACTAAATAGATATACTTTGGATAACGGACCGGCATATCTATATCTATTCCCCCTATATAGTGCATGAAAAACTTTGAAAGTTGGTCGTTGGATGAAGCCAATCTGACGGTACAAAGATGGCAAATCCGAGCACTACAGGCCGTTGGATATCATCCACCAGATTCTGCCACATGTATAATCTAGAAGACTCCATGGTTGAACTTAATTCATGACTAACTTTGCCACAACTAAGCTTAGGCAAAGTTATTAGTTCTTCAAAATGAGAGCCACAAGTTGGCAAGCCTAAGGGAATCTTGCCACATTTTGTGTGTGAATGTCATGTGGGGCCTTAGTGTGGCTTGCCTAAGGTGTGGCTTGAACCAAACACTCACCTAAGTTAGTCAAACTTGACTAACCTTACGTGTGGCAATCTTAGTGGCTGTTTGGTTCCTAGCCACACTTTGTCACACCTAACCTTAGGCAAGTTTGACCAAGTTAGGTGGGTGTTTGGTTCTAGCCACACCTAAGGCAAAGATTTTTTTATGAGCAGTGAGCCCCACATGTCATAGACACAAATAATAACTGTGTGGCAAGATTCCCTTAGGCAAGCCAAAGTGTGGCTAACAAAGCAACTCAACTAAGGCAGGTGTGGCAAGTGTGGAAAAAATCATTTGGTAATATATGGCAAAGATAGCCACAATTCAAACAGCCCTACTAACCAAATAGCCCCTAACCTTAGGCAAGTTTGGCAACATTGTATGATAAAGTGTGGCATTGCTAGGCCTAAAACCAAACAACCCCTGTGTCTACCACAAAAAATGTGGATAACAAAATGGGCACCACAAGTGTGGCAAGATTTGGCAAGAAGTTGAGTCTATGACATGTGGACCATGTAGCTAGAAAAGTGTGGCAAGCCACAAGTGTAGCAATGAACCAAACACATGCCTAAGATATTGTGGCACGCCTAAGCTTAGGCGTCACCACCTTAGGCTGCAAACCAAACATCTATATATCTATACCCCTATATAGTGTGTGAATAACTTTGAAAGTTGGTCGTTGGATGAAGCCAATCCGACGGTACAAAGATGGCAAATCCGAGCACTACTTGCCGTTGGATATGATCTACATTCCACCAGATTTTGCCACATGTAGAATCTAGAAAACTCCACATGTAGAAGCATAATGCACAAACCACCAGAATCTCATGCGTGCAATGCACGTGTACCTTACTAGTACTAGTTGGTAGCAGTAATAAACAAATTCTGGTTTTGGCACGAGCTCGTACTGCGGGAGCACCACAAGGCCTGCCGCAAGAGTTAAATTTCCATCTCTGGGCCCACGGGACCGAACTTCAGTGGCTTAGTGCCCGACCTATGAGTCAATGACATGCGAACCTTAAATGCGGCTGGCCCACATGTCATTCTCATGGTGGTGGCATGGTTCGCGACTCACTCGTTCGAGATGAACTGGTCGGTGGTGGCGTGGTCGTGGCAAGGGTGCCACAGATGGGCGTCCGGGCATTACGAGGCGTAGATGGCCACACCGGCGAATACTACCTATAGTACAGAAGTACTCCAGCTGAGAATTGATGCCCGGGACAAAATGTGTCACAGCCGCTAGATGAAAATTTGATGGTGCAGGAGTACGGATCGGAGCACAGCAGCAGAGCAGGCAAACCGCGTCCAATCGGGTGTGTTTGTGGTAGAAAGTTGATGGTCGCCGCAGTTCAGCTAGCCCGCATGTCATGCACACAAAGGAAGAGGAGTGGTGGGGCCGAGAGGGATGAGGGGCACGTCGGGGGGATGAGGATCCCCTGACGCGAACAATCCCACCATTCTGTCACTTACATGTGGGACCCCCAAGCGTGGGTCCCACCTGTCAGCGAAGGAAAGGCAGGGCAAGGCAGTGATGGCCATGTCAGAGGATCCATGTCCACGTCGAGGGACGTCATGCCGTGGGTTGGAGAGGCGTCGTGGGAATCACGTGTGGGTGTGGCAGTGGTAGAAACAGGAAACATGATAGTCGCCGTGGTTCAACTTCCATGGACAAGCTGTCATGTCTGCTGACACATGTATATCAAAACTAGAGTGTTTATATTTCAAGCACGTGAACAAGTATTATTATACTACTTTGGATCCATTGCAACGCACGGGCCAGCACATTGGTAGTAGTAGTGTCTATCTCTATCTCTAGAGGCCTTCCCTCGTTCATCCTTTTCTCTCACAAGATAAACTACTCATACAAATGCATCTTGATGTTCCGTGGAACGCACGAGGATGTTTCCTTGGGGGTCTCTCCAGCGCGGCGTGGCCCTAGTTGCAAGTTGACGCCCCTTGAGATGCTGACATTGAGGGGCACTCGGATTTCCTCCGATGAGAAGGTAAGATGAGTTTGATCGTGTAGTAAATGCATTCTAAAGACTACTTCCGTGTCCATTTCCTAATTCTCCCCCTGCCCACTGTTTCACAGGTTAGGCTCGATGCGAGTGGAGATTGGCTTGCATATGTACGGGAGGTTACCAACATCAATTTGCACAACGTTTACAATGGTGACACCATTCCCATAGAACCTTTGTCCAATATTGGGATCAGCCATGCAACGGGCCACCACCATTTCCATAGAAAGGCACCGGATGCAAAGAGCTGAGAAACAACAATCGGAAAACCAACTGCATGAACCTAAAGAAAAATTTGAAGGGGAAGAGAAATAATTAAAAACACCTATGTCAAGATTCCTTACCAGAGCGACGAAGGGTCAGAGGAGTAAAAAGAATTCCTACTCTCCGATATAACTAGACTCCGAAAATAGTTTTCTTCTAGACTCAACAACGGCCAAACTACACGATCAATCAAGGGGGCTCCTAGGGTCGGTCGAGGCTCTGATACCAACTTATCACGCCCAATATGCGACCCTATCCAAAAGGAACTCGAAGGTCCCACCAAGGATAGACCCGCATATTGAGATGCTTTTGCAAGGTGGATATCATTACATCAACATTACATAATAGATGGGGATACATACAAGAGGCATACAATGCCACACGGATACAACATCACAATACATAAGAGCATCGTCCGACTACGGATGAAACACAAACAGAAACTCAAACGACATCCACCCTGCTAGCCCAGGCTGCCGACCTGGAACCTATCCCTGATTGAAGAAGCAGAAGCAGAACTCAACGCAAGCAAGCATCGCTCTCGTGTCATGATCATCGCATAAACCTGTACCTGCAACTATTGTTGTAGTAATCTGTGAGCCACGAGGACTCAGCAATCCCATTACCATGGGTATCAAGACTAGCAAAGCTTAAAGGGAAAGGAAGGGGTAAAGTGGTGAGGCTGCAGCAGCGACTAAGCATATATGGTGGCTAACATACGCAAATAAGAGCGAGAAGAGAGCAAACGGAACGGTCGTGAAACTAGCAATGATCAAGAAGTGATCCTGAACTCCTACTTACGTCAAACATAACCCAGAAACCGTGTTCACTTTTCGGACTCCGCCGAAAAGAGACCATCACGGCTACACACGGTTGATGCGTTTTAATTTGGATCTGGTGTCAAGTTGTCTACAATCGGACATTAACAAATTCCCATCTGCCTATAACCGCAGGCACGGCTTTCGAAAGATTATACCCTGCAGGGGTGTCCCAACTTGGCCCATGACAAGCTCTCGCGATCAACGAAGGAATAGACCTTACCCCAGGAAGACCCGATCAGACTCGGAATCCCGGTTTACAAGACATTTCGACAATGGTAAAACAAGACCAGCAAAGCCGCCCGATGCGCCGACAATCCCGATAGGAGCTGCACATATCTCGTTCTCAGGGCAACACCGGATGAGACTAGCTACGAGTAAAACCAACCCTCAAGTTTCCCCGAGGTGGCCCCGCAGGAAGCTCAGTTTGGACCAACACTTAGACAAGCACTGGCCCGGGGGGGGGGCTAAAATAAAGATGACCCTCGGGTTGGCCGACCCAAGGGAAAGGGTAGGTGGTGGTGAGGCAAATGGTAAAACCAAGGTTGGGCCTTGCTGGAGGAGTTTTATTCAAAGCGAACTGTCAAGGGGGTCCCATAAATCACCCGACCGCGTAAGGAACGCAAAATCCGGGAACATAACACCGGTATGACGGAAACTAGGGCGGCAAGAGTGGAACAAAACACTAGGCAAAAGGCCGAGTCTTCCACCCTTTACCAAGTATATAGATGCATTAATAATATAAGAGATACTGTGATATCCCAACCAAAATCCTGTCCACCATGGAGAAATCTTCAACTTCACCTGCAACTAGCAACGCTATAAGAGGGGCTTAGCAAAAGCGGTAACATAGCCAAACAACGGTTTGCATAGGAAAGGTGTCAAAGGTTAGAGATTCATGGCAATATGGGATGGCTCGATAAACAGGTAATAGGTAGCGTAGCATAGCGATAGAACGAAGCAACTAGCATAGCAATGATAGTAGTGAGATCCAGGGTAGCGGTCATCTTGCCTGAAATCCTGCAAGGAAGAAGAACGAGTCCATGAAGAAGACGAACGGATGAAGCCGAACCAAGCGTAGACGAACGAGTCCTCACGATCGCAACGCAACAGGAACTATCGAGAAGAAGCACACAACATAGTAAACACACCACACATGAACAAGGCATGTTCCACAACCAAGCATGATGCAAGACAAGACTACGTGAAGCTACTCATGGCAAGAGATGATGCAAGCAAGAGCAACACATCAAGGCAAGTTTAAATGAGGCCGGGAACAACATATAACAATTCCGGTAAGTCCTCATATGCATATTTCGAAATTGGTCCAGATCTGAATAAACCTTATGTTCAATTTGTTAAACAGCAAGTTAAGATGCACCAAGATGATCTACACGAGATTCTAGTCAAGTTACATATAAAGTTCATTTAATTCGGAGCTACGGCCTAGAAGATATGAGCAAAACAAGATAAACATGACATTGATGCAAAATGCACCCAAACATCAAGCAAACACCTCAAAACAAGGATGCAACATGATAATATGAAGCTACATGCAAAACTAAACAAGTTTCATATAGAGCACACTCAAAACGGAGCAACGGTTCAACACACACACATGAAACAAGTTTAAAGGACAAGCTGTCCAAAACAGCAACTAGGCATATTGCAAGCATCAAAACAACATGCTACAACACCACAATATGAGAACATAATACATGGGCATGATGTACAGGTAAAGCATTACAAAACATGAACACTGAGCTATCTCCAGAAATCACTAGAACATGCTCAAACACACATGGTAAGATTGCAAGTTATAACAATTTCAGACTTTGCAGAAAATAACATCACGATGCAATGTTCAGAGCTATCAAACAACATGTTACAGGAACTTATCATGGCAAACAAAGGCATGGAATGAATCTACTAAAAGCATAGATCAAAAGTCCCTTACTGACCATAAGCCAAAAAGGATCAGAAAATATGATGGCACCCACGTAAACATGGCAAGTTATATTACAGATTCATACATGGCAGAAACAGAATTATGAAGGGATGTAGATGAGCTTGTACCACTCACCACAGAGCAATAAATAGCATGGCAAGGCAACCAACAGTAAGAAGACATATTTGTGAAGCTAAGAATGGCAATATCAAGGTCATAGAGTGCATGAAACACTAGGAAAAACCATGGTAACAACTGAACTTAATGTTAACAGGCTGACAGCAACATTATGAAGCAACTTTGGAGCAAGATATGAACAAGCTACAACAAGCTATAAATGCAACCAGGGGCATGGATGGATATAGAATGACATGTAGAACAAAACATGTTTATAGAACATCTCCAGATTATGTATAGAATGATTAGTAGAAGCATGTTTACATGGCATCGCGAAATAACAGATTCAGCCTAGCAAAACAGCAACATCATGGACCCTACTTAACAAGCTCGATACACTCACCACAAGTCATTGCATGACAAGATAAGCATAGCATCATCAAGAAGACATGTTTATGAAACAAACCAAGTCAAGAACAAGTCCATAGCATGCACGGATCAACTATAGGAACCTTGGCCAAATTGAATAACACGTAAACAATCTGCCAGGAAACATTTTGAAGGAAAAGTAGAGCCCGAAAATGACATGCTAGACTACTCCATAAATGCAACAAAGGGCATGAATGGATAGACAATAACCACATGTTCAAAACACCCTTACTGAAGTATCTCAAAATATGCATGGATCTCTCTGTAGCATCAAGTTTACATGGCATGAAAATAACAGCAGAACAGGGACTAAAATCAGCAACATCACGATGCCTAGTTTGCATGCTTGTGCTAGTCACCACATTGATCACAAAAATACATAGAAACACCACTGTAAAGAAGACATAGCATAGATCAAAACACATGAATACATCAACCTCATAGGATGCACACATCAATCATGGCAAAAATGACAAAAGAGCTCGTTCTGATCACAGACAGCAGAAAACATTATGAAGCACTCTTACAACAATGATTCAGACATCTATATGACCTCAAAATAATATGATGCAATGGAATGAAATGATGTACTCGTCGAGACGAACAATTTGACATATTACATGCACGAAACGGAGCTACGGATGCAGAGATACAACATGACAAACATGGCATAAAAATTACTCAGGTTCGGGGACTTAGTGGAATTATACCCTCCGAAAAGTCAACTCGGGACGGAGATATCCGGGATGCGGGGATCCCGTTTGGTTCAACTCCTTGTGGATCTCATCCATCTTTGTGGATCTGGCCGAAGAAGAACTCCGGCGAACTCCGGTGAGCGGAGGAGGCCGGCGAGGGGCGAGGAAGGACGGAGGAGGCCGGATCCGGCGGCTCCTGGCCGGATCGGGCTGGAGGTGACGTGTGCCGGCGAAGGGGAGGCGGGGCGCGGACTCCGGCGAGGAGCACGAGGCGCCGGCGGAGCCGGCGAGCTCCGGCGGCGGCGGGGCTCGGCGCGGGGCCGGGAAGGCGCGGGCCGGCTGGGATCCGCGGGAGGCGGGCAACGGCGCGCCCGCGGCGGCGGCGGCAGGGCCCCGGGCGGCGCGGCGGGGAGGCGCCGGCGAGGAGGCGGCGGTTGCCGGCGGCGGCGCGGGAGCGCATCCGGCGAGGCGGCAGCGACGGCCGGGGGCGCGGGCGGCGGCGCGGGCGAGCGGGCCGCGCGGGCCATAGGCGGGCCCGGGCGGGCCGGCGGCGGCTGGCGGTGGGGAGCACCACGTGGCAGCTTCCCGTTGACTGGGCGCGGCGGCGCGGACGTGTCCAGCCGGGGCGGACGTGTCCGGCGGCGCGGAGAGGGATTTTGCTAGGGTTTCGGGGGGATCATCCGCGAATTTCGGAGGAGGAGACTTATTGATAGGTAGAGGGAGCTAGGAGAGTCCAAATGAGGAGCGGTTTTCGGCCACGCGATCGTGATCGAACGACCGAGAGTATGGAGGGGAGTTAGGTGGGTTTTGGGCCACTTTGGAAGGGGTGTTGGGCTGCAAGGAGAAGGAGGCTTTTACGGTTACCCGGTTAACCGTTGGAGTATCAAACGAACTCCAAATGGCACGAAACTTGACAGGCGGTCTACCGGTGCTATACCAAGGCCACATCACAAGCCTCGGTCCATTCCGAGAACGTTTAACACCCACTCACAACAGGAGACGAAAAGGGGAACGCCGGAGGGCATAGGAGCGCCGGATTGCAAAACTGACAACGGGGAAAAGGCTCGGATGCATGAAACGAACACGTATGCAAAAAGAAATGCACATGATGACATGATAAAATGCAACACGCAAGCAAATGACATGGCAACGATGGCGAATAACTGGCAGACAACTGGCGCATCGAATCCAGGGCGTTACAGGTGACACCATTCCCATAGAACCTTTGTCCAATATTGGGATCAGCCATGCAACGGGCCACCGCATGAATTGGTATGATGGAACCACGGTGAGATTGAATAAGATAGCACGAACCTTGCACATGGCGGTCAAAGGCGGACCATGCTATTTGCGGCCGATTTGTTGTCATACGAGTACGAAGACGCTGTGCTCCTTTCTAACCGCATCTTCGCAGTGACAAACCAGTGGACTTATTTTGTATGGGACACATCCTATGATATACTCCCTCTCTCCCAGTTTATTTGTTTTGAAACTTTTCGTTTTTTAAGTTTCAAAGTCAAATTTAGAGCTCCCCATCACATGTTGAGATTACAATGTCCATTAAATCGTTGCGTGCATGTATAGTAAAGAAACAAATCTCGAGTTTGGCATGACTTCGTGCAGCGGTAGCACCACAAGCCCTGGCGCAGGAGTTATATTTCCCTCTCAGGGCCGTCGGGGCTGAGCTTCAGCGCCTTACTACACCTACCTTTGAGTCAATAACATGTGGACCCGATAGGTGACTGGTCCACATGTAATGCTCCCAAAGGCAGAGGGGCAGTGGGGCTAAGAGGGGTGAGCCGCAGGTCGGGGCCGTGTGGTGTCATGGGTTCGAGCGGCGTCGTGGGAATCGCATGTGGCTGTGGTAGAAACTTGATGCTTGCCGCATTTTAGGTGGCCCACATGTCATGCACACAAAGGCAGAGGGGTGATGCGGCTGAGAGGGGTGAGGCGCACGTCGGGGGACGTGGTGTCGTGGGTTGGAGCGGTGTCGTGGGAATGGCGAGATGAAATGTGATGGTCGCCATAGTTGAACTTCCATGGACAAGCTGTCATGTCTACGGACACATGCACTACATACCGATCACTGGAAGGAGTAGCAGAGAAAGCTATATATGCGGATAAATAGTTCCTTATAGTCAAGCAGACCCACGCTACTACTTTGTTCCAAAGACATGCACACCATCGAAATAGTCCATCTATATCAATATACACCGAGAGGGAATAATTTTTTTACAAGAGAGGAAATAGTTCATCCATCCATAATGCCCTCCTGCTAGTGCAGCCTTTTCTTCTTCTTCTTCTTCTTCTTCTTCTTCTTCTTCTCATTTTCTGTGGGAGACGGCTTCGCAACAAGCTCTTTGGACCTTGCAGCTATCTCGAAACTCACACGGGCATCGAGGGCAGCATATTTTATCCGCTCGTACGTCAAGGGATAATTCTCCCATCCAGACGACCTTAATGCCACCGTCTCGTCACCCTTCTGAAGATTTGTACCAAGCACAAAATTTGCTACGTCGAATAGGGACCGCTGGAATGGAGGGCTATGGTTTGGACAATTTGGATTAGATGGCTAGTCTAACTGAAGTAGTAGATGATTATTTAAAGAGGTTAAAACAATGTGAACACAGTGGGGTTTGGATGCAAATGAAGACGAAGGGGAGGTGAAGAAGCCGAGGAAAATCGGTTCCCGCTGGAGAAGTAAATGGGAGAAGTGGCGTGCAGGCAGTTGATTAGATGGCTAGGTAGACTAAACGAAAAGGCTATGCTAGTAGACTGATGAGTCGTACTTGTTCGTGTACGTACCCATCCTTCCTAATAGGTGGGACCTATGCATACAGATTAAAAAATGTGTCATAGCTGGTTCAGATGGATATTGGCACGTGAGTGGGAGACACAACATTCTTTGGTTAAGGAATACTCCCTCCGTTTAGGTGAGTAAGTCACCTTATGAAAATCAGGTTTTCCCAAAACCTTTAGGCGTGGAGCATTAAATTCCTGCTCGATCCCCTCCCAGCCTCGTTAGCCAGCATTCTCTTCCTCTGTTGCCGCGTTCTACCTTTCCATTTTTCCTTTTCTCAAGTGTGGAACGATCTGCATGTCGTCCTTGATGCACCAGAACAACCACTGCATGCATCGCGGCAGGGCGTTGATTGGGCCTGCTTGGAGAGCTGAAAAGGCATCCTTATAACTACGTATTAGTTGTTGATTTTGCTTCCGTTTGTAACAGTGTCGTGGTTAGAAGTTTTGCTCGTCCCGGTGATCTTTCTCGTCCAATCTAGAACCACCTAGGTTGCGCTCACCTAGACGGAAGGAGTACACAGTTAACCTCATCAAAGGCCCATCTTCGCGCTTCCGCGTGCACGAGAATTTGGTTCTGCTCGCAATATGGATGATACCTGAAGGATGAAGTGAACAGGCATGCTAGCACAGGAGACCTATTTCCGCTCTACAATACTGGAGTACTCATGTTCCTACTACTACTACTACTACTACTACTACTACTAGTAGTAGTAGTAGTAGTAGTAGTAGTAGTAGTAGTAGTAGTAGTGGTCGTAGTAGTAGTAGTAGTAGTAGTACAATTCTGGTACACTTGATGGTCAAAATACTATTCATCCGGTCCTCACAGTGAAGTAACAACACCCTGCGCCTAACACTAGTCTAGGCGGCGTGTTCGGGTTACCAAAGTCAGCCTCACCCTGTGCACTGTGCAGTCTGTCACCGCCGCTATACACCACATTAGCGCCTCGCCTCGTCTCCCTCTCCCCTCCCATAGCACCAATCCATCTCCATCTCCTTCTCCTTCTTCGTCTCCATCTCACTGTGCCCCCGTGTACCGTCGCCTCGCTCGCCTCCCCCAGTAACACTATTCCCTCGCTATCCGCTCCAGCACCGACAGCCTTCTCCCCCGTAAATCAAGCCCCCAAAAAACCCCACCTTCCAAACTCCACCATGGCTGAACACGAACCGCGCAACATCCATATGAGCCGCGATTGGAGCAATATCCCCAGTGACATCCTCGACCTCTGTTGTTCGTGTATGGATATGTTGAGCACCCTGTGGCTGGCTGCATGCTCGAGGGACATGCCCACGGCCATTGTCGAAGCAAGGCCTAAGCTTTTCAAGACACCCTCCTTGCTGCTATCTGGTCTTGCGAGATTGGCTCACCATGATACGGAGGCATACATGATGCCCCTCGACCTTAATCTGATCTCCATTAGCCGAAACTTCTTTGCAGGTATGTAGTGGGTCGCCGTACATCATTTCCCTTGACTTCGATCCGATCACCATCGCCCGAAACTTCTTGGCAGGTATGTACTAGGTCGGCATGAACTCCCATTGGATGGTTGCCTTCAGAGAAGATGGTAAAAAGTTGGTGCTCGTGAACTTCCAGACCTCCCATGAGATTATCCTTCCTCCGTTGGATTACATAGAGTTTTACCATCGCGGTCCAAGTCATCTAGATTACCACGTCAGTTGGCTGGACCTTGTTTTGCAGAAGATTGTAATCTGCCAAGTGCCCACACGACATGCGAATTAAGCAGACTTCAAGCTAATTGCCTTGTTCGACCGCGGACACGCCTATCTTTACGTCGGTGCCTTCTTTAGCTGGAGACAACTCAGCTCGCAGTGGATCATCGTCAAAGCTGATACACACTTCTATGATGCTATTGAACACAATGGCATCATCTACGCGATCGACAAAGCAGATGGCACCATGTATTGTTGGGTCGGCGCGTGTAAGTTGTTTCCGTCTCATGTTAATGATGACGCCATGACACTGTTTGAACTTTTTCTGATGATTGGCACATCCCTATTTGAGGAGAAATTGAGTAGAACTATGGCAATGTATTAGAGATGTCGTAAATCAGCTATATTTGGAATGAGTTAATTCATGCGATTGTGACCATGTTATTACAGCCAATTTGTACCCCAAATAATCAAACAGTTAGGAATATATGGATATTATCCTTATTTTACAGTAATCTATATACTACTACTACTAAATATGAGTGTGTATCAATGGCCATGTTAGTTTCCTCATTTTCATGATGTAGAAACATGCACCACACTGTTGGTTTCATCTAACCATACATTAGGGAAGTAAATGTGCATATGGAGAACTCTATATTTGGAAGTAGTGAAATCCTGCAATGCTTACCATGTGTACATACCTATATTCGCCCTTCAGCAATCAATGGCTAGAATAATATCCTCACAAAAAATTTGCCCACAGAACACGAGTATATAACAATGCATGGTCTATTAGTTACCTTGAAGAATTTGTTTGTGAGCACAGAACATGATTACATAACATGCATGACATGGTAGTTTCCTGTTAACAATAGATTGCAAGATAACATGAGTATAACCATGCATGGCACTTCTATATTTTCGAACCCAGTATACATTTCCCTGTATTTTCCTCCTAGTTCCAATAGGGACATATCAATGTTGTTTCTTGCATTATCCTACTCATACTCTGAACAATGCTGATCTTACATTAACAATGCATGTCCTTTTTGATATGATGCAGTGTCCCTACAGTTACTGCCCTTTGTAATCACACCACCTTTTCCAAAAATAGGGAAGCACAACTGGTTCCTCGCTCGATCAGACGACGACAAAATACCGATGATCATTCGGACACATGAGCCGGAAAAGTTATATTGCAAAAAACCCACTGTATACAAGCACCGTGAAAAACGTGAGTATCCGGACAGTGGTTGTTACGTCTATGAGCAGGATACCAGCTTGTTGGGGCCTTCAGGATTTTTTAGTTGGAGGCGGGTAAACAGCCTTGGTTCACACTCTCTGTTTCTCGAACTCAATTATCTGATTAACCAGGAGATCACCGTTTTCAAGGCCCTTGATGGCAGAGAGCTCTGTTTGCTATGGAAAACTTTGTCTACATGGCGAGCCCTAGGAGTTCGGGAGCAAACTCCCCTGATTGTCAACGATACAGCCTGCAGCCAAAAGAAGGTGAGAATGACAAAGGCATCCGGATTAACTTTGATCCTTGGATGTCTCAATTATGACAAGCACTAGTGATGTGGTTCAAGCCTTCAGGTTGGTAGGTAATTGGGATGTTGCATCGAAAGGGTGGAGTACTGGTGTCTCCGGATCACTGGTCGCTAAAGCGGGGCTGCAAATTATGATGGTGTTGGATCATCTCTTCGAATGACTTTGTTGTCTTTGCTACTGGTTCTGGGTGGGTAGTTCTTTCTTTTGTTATGAATATTCCTTGTCATTTGGTCATCCTCGTCTATGTCACTCTTACTATGTAATAGTTGCTTCTGTTTAGAATGTCATTCTCGTTTGGATAATGAGAGTCTGAGCGCTGCAGATGGGTGCGTTTTGGTGGTGTAGCAAGACTTCTTATGAACTATCATGTCTTGCTGTTTATGTCAGTAGTAGTCACTAGTCAGTGTTTGAATGTTGTATATATCGTTGTTTCAAACTGTTTATTGTCTTGAACTACTAGTGGGCTAAATGAGGGCATCACCATTATCTAGTGTTCAGAGTATATCTCCTTTTTTTCAAGTTATATAATTTGAGCTTAGTGTCTTTTCAATGATGTACACTTGTTTGGGCTAGTGAGGTGTCATTGAATATGGGCCGAGTAGTAACGCAATGCCAAACAGGTCAATTATGACTCTCAGGCCGGGCTCTCAAAAGATCCTAGAAAAAAAGGCTGAGCTCTCCAAAAAAGAAAGAATAAGGACTCTTAGGCCGACATGTGGGCGCCACCGGTGTTTTTGTGCGCCTGCGAACCGAGAGCATATTGGCGCGTGCTCAAAATTCATGCTACCTTTTCATCCCCAGTCTCCTGCCCCTCCCCCACCTCTGGAATCTCGATTCCTACTCTAGTTCCCCCAAATCCCCCTCATGTACTCCCTGTACTCAAGCACACTATCATGTCGCCAGTCAACATGGATCTCCGAGCCGGAGATCCTGAGGTCCGTCCTGCCTTCGGTCGCTGCGTGCTATCGCTCAACAGTGGCATGGCGGCGCTTGACGACCAGTTTGCCGGCAAAGTGCTGATGGTAACCATCAATGGAGACCGGCCTCCCGTCTCGCCGGACGACCTTGTCAAAGCTCTTGGCATTGCGCACGGCATCCACATAAGTGACTTGCTCGTCGTAGTCCGTCCGCCACCGGCTGATTTCTTCGTCATGTTTCGGACAACTTTCGACTGCAGTCGTGTGTTCGAATCTTCCCGGCGTTTGTTCTGCGATGGTGCGTTGGTGAGCTTTGATCGGTGTCACCCAGGATGGGGCTCGGTGCCCTCTAAGCTTGAGTTTTTAACAAAGCTTACCTTCCACGGCATGCATTGACATGCTTGGAACAGCCAGTCCATGAGCGAGCTTATCAACGACCTTGGAGGTGAGCTCGTAAGTATGTTTGTTCCTCCAGACAGCTGGGCTCTGACGGTTATGGCATGGATGAAGAAGCCGTCCACCATACCGAAGGTGATTGGTGTTGAGATATAGGTGTAGGAACCAGGGTTGTACTATTCGTTGCCACCAAGGTCGTCGTGGACCACATTAGGGATGTACATGTATCGAGTGTTCGTGCATGTCGAAGAAGTGGTCAATCCATCAATCAAAGTCCTACCGCCGCCGCTGGTGCCAAGGTCCGTTGACGACGCCCATTACATGAGTCAATGTCATACTTTCCCCATGTTGCTCGTAACGATGGATGGCACAGGGCCTACTCCATCGCGCGGTGGAGGCCATTGCTTCTTTGGGAGAAGTGGCAGGGTTGGCTGCCTGGATGTGCTCTAATTTGAGGTAACAATTGAATCTTGTCAGATACTAGTTAAATCCGAGCTATGCGTGTGAAGCACTGATATGCTAGTACATTTGATTGTGACCCGTTCTAATTTTGTACCTAAACTTTTTTTAGAAAGGGATGTATGTCAACTTAATGTGCTAGCAGAACTTATTATGTTGTCTGTCTGTTTTCTTTCCACAGCATTCAAGATATTTCCCCGTCATTGATAAAGACGATGAACCGTTATGTACGACTTCGTTGGTTTCAACATAGCCCTACCCGTAGCGATCCACTGCTTCCATCCTGATTGTGCCGCCTGCGTGAAATTTTGTATGCAAGTTTAGTGTGCTATGATGTTCTATATGATTGTGTAAACTATATAACTTTTTACTAAGCATCAGCAATACATATGGCTGAAAGATGTATTTACGAGCATTGACCGATGGGTCTCTCTCTCTCTCTCTCTCTCTCTCACACACACACACACACACACACACACACACGCACGCACACACACACACACGCACAAGTGGGACCTGTTGAATTATTTATTTGCTCGTGACAGCTTTTAATTAGGTTCCACTGTAATCTAACTTTTTTCTTAAGTTATTAATTGAGCTCAGTGACTTTAAAAAGTTGTACATAAGCCTTGTTTGGGCCTTTCCGGCGTCGCTGAATGTGGGCTGAGTACCCATGTTAGGTTGTACTATACTACACATGCCTTTTTCAACATCAGCAATGCAACTGGGCCGACAGTTGTACACAATATCCGTGTCAACTTGTTATTCTCCGCCCCGCTGGGCTGCAAACTTTCCTATGAGGTATGCATTAGGCTTAACAAGAAAATGGACTTTAAGAAATAATAAATGGGATGTAATTATAATAACTGGGTAAAACTATGCACCAAACGCGTAATTAGTTTAAAAAATATATTATTTTTGGAATTTGAAATTTTTAATTTCATTACTTGTTGCGTGCGCAATATTTCGTTGGATTTTAACGTAATACAACTTTATTTTGAAATTATATTTAACCTGACTAGAAATTTCGGATAAAAATATTTCGGATCCCATCAAAATGGGGGAATTTTTTTTAATTCTGTTTTGAGCGGTTGTTTGAAATTATTAATCGTTGTTCTAGCTAGAAGTTGGGTTGTACTTTCAACAAACTGTAAATGGGCTGTAGTAAACTCCATTAGAATTAAAAAATGGGTTGTACATTCTTACAAATCACAAATGGGCTATATGTTCTCTGCCAAATCTGAGTTGTGGTCCTACTAAGTTGACGCGTACCAAGGGCTTTGTCAACTTAGTCAATATAAACGATTCTAGCTGTAGTGATCGTACGATGTCCATCCAACGGCCGTAGTGCTTCTTAAACCTCTGGTCTTCTTGCTCCAGCCGCCCAAAGCAGCGCCGGTCGTGCCGCGTGCTCCTGCCTCCCGTGGCCGGCTATGATGTCGCGGAGGCCTCACCGCCCCGTACTACTACCACCGCTAGCTAGGACATCCCTCTACTAACCCACGCCCCCTGTTATTCTGCGGCGATGGCAGCCTCACGCCATAGTCGAACCAGTGAGCCCTCATACTCCTCTCCGTGCGGGCTTCCACTGCAGCGTCTTCCCCGGCTTTGCGTCGTCCCCTTCCTAGGCCTCGCCGTCCTCCACCGCCCTGGTGCTCTCGGCGTGGCGTGGTCAACATGGTCAACGACCGACTTCCATCGGAAGAGTACTGTACGTGGAGAGGCTGATAGTTGGGTCCACAGCGGCCGCAAGGAAGCGCCTCCTCATTACGCGCAAAATAATTATTCCTCCACCTAACAGTAGGGACCCATCGTACGGGCCACCTTATTTTGTGAAAAAACCGTTTCCCACCTGACTGCTGGGACCCACCGGACGGGCCGCCGTATTTTGCAAAAAAAAAAACATTCCCCCCGCTGTCAGCTCGGACCCAGCAGAAGTGCCTCCTTATTACGCACAACAAATGAATACACCCCCTGCTAGCTGGGACCCACCTTGGTGGGAGGCTAACTTGTGGGCCTAATAAGTTGACGGGGACGGAGGGCTTTGCCAGCGAGAGTGATAGCTAGAGAGGCATATGAGCACTACAAAAAAATACACTTCCGTGACATTTTGGGCCGAACGAAAAAAAATCTGTCATACATATGACACTTCTATGACGATAATTGTGACAAAACCCGATATCATCATAGATGTGGTGGGCTCCTACTTCTATGACAAAAAATCATGACAGAAAATGGGCTTTTTGACTGGGCGGGCCGGAGATGCAACTGCATGACATTCTTTGGGCCGTCCATGACGGAAAAAACTATGGTAGAAGCGAGGGCGAGGAAAATTTCGGGGAGTTCCCGGTTACGGTGGGAGGTCGGGCGCCGAGTGATGCGCGTTTCTCTCGTACACGTACGCGCGTGTGTGCGAGGCGTTGGCTCTAAATGAACCCGAGCGAGGCGTTGGGCTCTAACTGAACCCGAGCGATTGCACTGTAGGCTACGCGTTACTGAACCCGAGCGATCGATTGATGGCTATTAACTGAACCCGATCGAGCAATTCCTTCGCTACAGCTGCTAACTGAAGCCGATCGATGCTGCCTCTGGGATGAACAGTGAGCGTTGCAGGGGGTTTGGATGAACAGTGGGTGGCGGCATTGCCTCTGGATGAACAGGACCCCGTGGTGTGGAGGGCTGGATGAACAATAGACGGTGGAGGGGTGGTTGAACAGTAGCCGGTGGAGTACCGCGTGGTGGAGGCTAGATGAACCGGAGCCCGTGGAGGCTGGAGGAGGTCGACGGTAGCCCGTGGAGGCTGGAGGAGGTCGACGGTGGAGATGAACAGTATCCCGTGGAGTCTCATTTAGCGGTACGCCACCACCCCTCCCGATGAACAGAACCCCCGTTTCGACTGTAGCGCTCCAACACAAGTTCGTTTCGTCCGTTTTGTGGTACGCCACACCCCTCCCGATCAACAGGACCCCCGTTTCGACCGTAGGAGGTTCGTTTCGTCCGTTTTGCAGTACGCCACACCCCGCCTGATAACCAGGACCCCCGTGTCGACTGTAGGAGGTCTGTTTCCTCCGTTTTGCGGTACGCCACACCCCTCCCAATGAACAGGATCCCATTTCGAACGTGGAAGGTCGAACACAAGGCCGTTTCCTGCGTTCTGCGGTACGCCAGTCCTAATTTCCATCGCCTGTTCCGTCCAAGCTCTCCCGATGAACACGACCACGCATTCCATTCCGACCCAGCTGGTTGGCTCCCATGCGTTCCGTTGCCTCCCGATGAACACGATGCATTCCGTTGCCTCCCCATGAACACGACACATTTCGTTGCCTCCCCATGAACACGACGACGATGATGTTTATCCGTTCTGACCCAACCATGTACACGAGCCCTGGCCGTACGTATGCGCGAGTAGGCATTCGAGACCCAACCCGTGTGTACGTACGTGGCCATATTTTCTTTCTTGCACCCTAGCCGCTGTACGTACAGGTACATGCTACATGTGCGCCTCTACTACGACACGTAGGCGCCTCTACTACTACACGTGCGCACCTCTACATCGTCCAGTATATATGTGCGTACACGTTCGTGGCCAGAATGACAATGCTACATACGCTTCGACCAGGTGGGTCCCAACTGTCAGGCACTTCCTTGCGTGCGAAGATGTAGCTGGTGGGTCACAGCAGTTAGGGGGGCGAATCGTTTTTTCCCGGACGCACTTCCTTGTGTGCGAAGATGTAGCTGGTGGGTCGCAGCAGTCAGGGGGAAACATTTTTTTGCAAAATACGATGGCCCATCTGGTGGGTCCCCGCTGTCAGGTGGAGGAATACTTATTTTGCGCGTAATAAGGAGGCACTTCCTTGCTGCGGCCGTGGACCCAGCTGTCAGCCTCTCCATGTACAGTGCACGTCCGATGGAAGCCGTTCCTTGACCACGTTGACCACGCCGCGCCGAGAGCACCAGGGCGGTGGACGACAGCGAGGCCTAGGAAGGGGACGTCACAGAGCCGGGGAAGACGCGGCAGTGGATGCCCACGCGTAGAGGACTACGAGGATTCACTGGTTCGCTGCGGTGTGAGGCTGCCGTCGCCGCAGAATAACAGGGGGTGTGGGTGAGTAGAGGGATGGCCTGGCCAGCGGTGGGAGTAGTAGGGGGTGGTGAGGCCTCCGCCGCATCGCAGCCGGCCACGGGAGGCAGGAGCACGAGGCACGACTGGCGCTGGTTTGGGCGGCTGGAGCAAGAAGACCAGAGGTTGAAGAAGCACTACGTCCGTTGGATGGACATCGTACGGTCACTGGAGCTAGAATCGTGCATATTGACTAAGTTGACAAAGCCCTCCGTCCCCGTCAACTTAGTAGGCCCACAAGTCAGCCTGCCACTATACTGGGTCCCAGCTAACAGGGGGAGTATTCATTTTTTTGTGCGTAATAAGGAGGCACTTCCTTGTGTGCGAAGATATAGCTGGTGGGTCCGAGCTGTCAGCGGCGGTAACGTTTTTCTCGCGAAATACAGAGGCCCTTTCAGTGGGTCCCTGATGTCAGGTGGAGGAATCATTATTTTGCGCATAATAAGGAGGCATTTCCTTGCGTGCGGCCGTGGACCCAGCTGTCAGTCCACGTACAGTCCACTTCAGATGCATGTTGGTCATTGACCATGTTGACCAGGCCGTGCCGAGAGCACCAGGGCGGTGGACGACGGCGAGGCCTAGGAAGGGAACGACACGGAGGCAGGGAAGACTTAGCAGTTTTTTCCCATGCGGAGGGGACTACGACTGTACGAGGGTTTACTGGTTCGTCTGCCATCGCCGGAGAATAACAATAGGTGTGGGTGAGTAGAGGGATGGCTAGGCCAGCGATGGGAGTACGATGGGGCGGTGAGGCCTGCGCGGCAGCACAGCCGGACGCGGGGAGGAGGGAGCAGGCTGTCCCGCCGGCGCTTCTTTGAGCGTCTGGAGCAAGAAGAGCAGAGATTGAAGAAGCACGGCGGCCGTTGGAAGGATATCCAACAGTCACTGCTTCTGCGTCAACCTTTTTTTAGGAAAGCCTCAAATCTGTTGAAAATAGCATACAGCCCATCTACCATTATTTCTAATAATTTACAGCCCATTTGCTAATTCTTAAGGGTTTTTTTGAGCCCATATTCTTTTTGTTAGCATTATACCCCATATTGTGGCCACGGTTAAAACATTATACAAAATTTTGCATATTTCGGTGCGGTCCGAACTGTTTTTAATCCTGAAATTTCAACTCTCATTCAAACTGATTTTAAAAATAAATGTATATCAATATAAAATCCAACAAATTCTCCATGCATAAAAATTAATGTAATTTAAAATCTCAAAATGAAAAAAAAAATGAAACTAATTGCCGGTTTGATGTGTTTTAAAAATGTACAGACCATTTCTCATTACTGATGGGCCATTTTCTCGGCCAGCCGAATGAAAGCTCTCCTCGTCTTGAAAGATTTGCAGCCCAACAGACCTGACAAAGCGACTTACTTGGCAAATCACAAAAAAACTGGGTTGTGGCCGTGGACCCAGCTGTCAGCCTCTCCATGTACAGTACTCTTCCGATGGAAGTTGTTCCTTGACCACGTTGACCACGCCGCGCGGAGAGCACCACGGTGGTGGACGAATGCAAGGCCTAGGAAGGGGACGATGCGGAGCCGGGGAAGACGCGGTAGTGGAAGCCTGCGCGGAGAGGAGTACGAGGGTTCACTGGTTCGGCTGCGGTGTGAGGCTGCCGTCGCCGCAGGGCCTAGCCAGCAGTGGGAATAGTAGGGGGCGGTGAGGCCTCCACGGCAGCACAGCCGACCACAGGAGGCAGGAGCATGCAGCACGACCGGCGCTGCTTTGGGCGGCTGGAGCAAGAAGACCAGAGGTTGAAGAAGCACTAGGCCGTTGGATGGACATCGTACGATCACTGGAGCTAGAATCGTTCATATTGACTAAGTTAACAAAGCCCTTCGTCCCCGTCAACTTAGTAGGCCCACAAGTCAGCCTCCCACCAAGGTGGGTCCCCGCTAGCCGGGGGAGTATTCAGTTTTTTGTGCGTAATAAGGAGGCACTTCCGGTGGGTCCGACCTGACAGCGAGGGGGGGGCGTTTTTTTTGCGAAATACGGTGGCCCATCCGGTGGGTCCCAGGAGTCAGGGGGAAACGTTTTTTCGCAAAATACTGGTGGCCCGTCCGGTGGGTCCCTGCTGTCAGGTGGAGGAACAATTATTTTCCGCGTAATAAGGAGGCACTTCCTTGCAGTTGCCATGGACCCAGTTGTCAGCCTCTCCATGTACAGTACTCTTCCGATGAAATTCGGTTGTTAACCATATTGACCACGCTGCGTCGAGAGCACCATGGCGGTGGACGACGGCGAGGCCTAGGAAGGGGACGACACGGAGCCGGGGAAGACGCGGCAGTGGATGCCCATGCGTAGAGGAGTATGAGGGTTCACTCGTTCGGCTGCGGTGTGAGGCTGTCGTCGCCGCAGAATAACAGGGGGTGTGGGTGAGTGGAGGGATGGCCTGGCCAGTGGCAGGAGTAGTAGGGGGCGGTGAGGCCTCCGCGGCATCACAGCCAGCCACGGGCGGCAGGAGCAGGCGGCACGATCGGCGCTACTTTGGGCGGCTGGAGCAAGAAGACCAGAGGTTGAAAAAGCACGATGGCCATTGGATGGACATCGTATGGTCACTGCAGCTAGAATTGTTCATATTGACTAAACTGACAAAGCCCTCCGTCCCCGTCAACTTAGTGGGCCCATAAGTCAGCCTCCCACCGAGGTGGGTCCCAGCTAGCAGGGAAGTATTCACTTTTTTTGCTTGATAAGGAGGCACTTCCGGTGCGTCTGAGCTGACAGTGGGGGGAACGTTTTTTTCGTGAAATACGGTGGCCCGTCAGGTGGGTCCCAGCAATCAGGGGGCAAACAGTTTTTTCGCAAAATATGATGGCCCGTCCAGTGGGTCCCTGCTGTCAGTTGGAGGAATCATTATTTTCCACGTAATAAGGAGGCACTAACTTGATGTGGCCGTGGACCCAGCTGAGACTCTCCACGTACAGTATACTTCCGATGGAAGTCGTTCCTTGACCACGTTGACCACGCCGCGTTCTGTTGCATGCATGCGTCCATGGGCGTGGTGCGTCCCCACTGTCAGCCTCTCATCTACAGTCATCTTCTGATGACTCTCGGTTGTTGACCACATTGACCACACCGTGCCAAGCGCACCCAGACTGGAACGACCCGGAGATGGGGAAGACGGGGCAGTGGAGTCGCAGATGGAGAGGACTGGGAAACTTCACTGGTTCGGGTGCGTGGCAGCACAGTGTCGGTGCCGCAGACGGGAGACAGGAGCAAGAACAGAGGTTGAAGAAGGAGCACGGCTGTTGGATAAACATCCAACGGTCCAGCTGCTAGAATCATTTGTTGATTAAGTTGACAAAGTTGTGCGTACACGTCCACTTAGTAGGCCCACAAGTCAGTCACCAAATCTGACGGGTCCCAGCTGTCACCGGGATGAATAATTCTTTTTTGCAAAACAAGGAGGCACTTCCTTCCATGCGAAGATACAGCTAGTGGGTCCCAGCTGTCAGGTGGAGGAAACATTTTTTCAGCTTATTAAGGAGGAACTTTCCTTGCGTGCGACCATGGACCTCGTGGGTCCTAGCCGTCAGGCCTCCATGTACAGTCCTCTTCCGATGACTCTCATTTGTTGACCACGCCGCATCGAGCGCAGCGAGGCGGTGGACGACAGCGAGGCCCCGGATGGGAACGACTCATAGATGGGAAAACACGGCAGTGGAGTCGCATATTGAGAGTAGGAGAAGGGTTATAACTGGTTCTGTTGTGGCATGGGGCTGTAGTCTGTGGAGAATAACAGGAGGTGTCGAGGGGTGGAGGGATAGCCTGACTGGCGGTGGGGTAGCGCCTCATAGCGATGCGTGCTAAGCAGAGCCACTAGCCACCGGAGGCCGGACCGGGCGGTCCCGGTGACGCTAGAGGAAGAAGACGAGAGATTGAAGGTGCATGTCGGCTGTTGGATATAAATCCAATGGTTGTGGATGACACAATCATTTGTTGACCAAGTTGACAACGCCTTGCGTAGGCTTCGACCTATTGGCCCACATGTCATCCTGCAAAAATGTGGCATATATTTAACCCATGTTTTCTAGAATGTACAGTCCATTTGCTGGGTTGGGTGAACAAATAATTTTGCATCAATCAGGCCCATTTATATTTTCTAAGAAATCCCAGCCCATTTGCACTTCCTTGAAATACACGTATTAGGTGGGCTCGTTATATATATAATGTTATGTTAGAAGGAGCAATTCATATCAAAGAATAAACCGGAGAGGCACATTTTTTATATATATAATTAAAAAATTAGCGAGTTATTGCTCAAAGTAAAAATGAGCGCGTTATTATTAAATTGGTCCTTAAAATCTTCGCAAGCTTTTGTACACAATCACCAGGAGTTTCCTTGCCTGTGAGTCAAAAACAACCAGGATTTTCCTTGCCAACTTCTGTTAAACATTTACTTTTATAAGTTAATAACACGTGGGATGTTTTTATAATGTATATATAAGTCTCTATAAAATATACGATAATAGTAATAATATAAATATATATAATGTGGTTAGAAGGGAAAACATAAATTGGACACAGCATTACTTTTATAAGAGACATGTGTTTTATACCCCACAGTAGGCATACTAACAAGTTCACACACAAATACAACAAAAAAGGTAAACATTCGTATCAAACTCAGGTTCACAGGACACATTCATATTCATAGCCAACATTCACTATCAACAACTCAAAAGATTCATATATACACAAGCTCAGCATATCGATGCATCCGAATGATTGATAGATCACACGACAATATTCATACATAATTCACAAAAAGATTCAGATATACACATGTTCAGTATGTTTATGCATCCATATGATTGAGATCACAACCAATATGATCCATGGACGAACTTTAATTACCTAGGGCATAGACTGGTAAATGGTGTTCAATCGCAGGTACTTCTTGCTAAAATTAGTTCGTGTATGACTAAACTTTCGAGTACATAAGAGGCAGCACAGACAATCTGAACTTTGCTTGTAGGTTTATCCTCAAATAGTGGCCTCATGCAGAGGGAGGTTTGAGAAACTTGGCTACTACTTTAATCCAACTAGTTTACTCGCTCATCTTGGTCCTGTATCTCGCCAAAATTCTAAATTGCAGACAAGAAAGGAGGCGGTTGAGAAAATGAACCACCCAAATTTTTTGTGCAGTTCCACTGAAATGGAGCATCCTTGGCGTGCAGATTGATTAAGTGCCAGATGAATATACCCGTCAACCAACTTGTCTGGAATCTTTAGACTCCATGCCATATAGTTCGCTACCATATGTGCCGATAACCAAAAGGCACAAGTTGGGACCAAAGACTGGACTGCGTTTTTCTGGGCTATGCACCAAGCAATATTTTTGGCGTTCACTCTCCTAATACTTGGAGTTTGACAATTGGTTGACGCCGGTTGATACTCGAATGAATATAGGCACTTCTTCTTGTCAACATTGATGCTTGTCTGAGTGAACTTTGGAGTACATTGCAGCAGCATAAGTACATGTCCATCCGATCATTTTGTGCAGTTCTACTGAAATCACCCGATGTAATGATTTGCCTGCGAGTTTAGGCTCCAAATTACTCCTTTATGAAATCGGCAAACAGTAGCACAATACCAAATTACCAATACATATGACATGCACAATAATCAGGATAAAGACCAGTACCAACCTGTGTGAGGTAGCATATCAAATACTATTTCCTTTGACTGGAAGCCGAGATAAGCCAAGCGACTGACAGCAAAGGAAGAAAGCAAGTGGAGATTAGCGACTGACAGGAACGGACAGAAGTTGTCGAGGCAATGAAGCACCCAAAGTTTTTGTGCAGTTCCACCAAAGTCTAGCATCCCTGTTGGCACATATATTGAGAGAGTGAGATTACTGTAATAGTGGGACTAGTTGATGAAACATACACTAACAAATAGAAGCACCCTCATTATCTTAATGGGTAAAGTTAGCAACATAGTAGTCTTGCTTAAAGAGAGGTATTAGTTTATTTAATCAGTGCCAATTAGCTCAAGACTCAAAGCATTGCCATTTATCATAGGTTGCAAAACTTTAACGTGCAAAGATAAAGGAGTTTCTCATGACAGTAGCACGATACAAATAGAGATGACAGCAAACTAATATGGATGAAGGCCTTAGGCCCGTACCAACCTGAGAAAAAAAGCTTATTCATGTAGTCCCATAAGAGATGATAAAGCACTCACTGGAATCATACAATAGTATATATTTTTGTGCACTTCAAATGTATGGCTGAAATCACTCTTGTTTACCAGTGCTGAGATTATATCGAAAGATTATCAAGAACTTCCAGCAGAGTTAAAGCACTGGCTGGGATACAGTTCATTGTATTGTCTTGTGTAGTTCCACTAAAATGTATGATTGGCACAACATGATCCCTGTTTTACAAGTAGGAACAAGGTGAAACCTTCATTAGCTTACTGAGAAAGGATAGGAAGACATTAGCATATTACTCAAACAGTAGTATCAAATTCATGATGGACAATACGCAAAACATTGCCTCATTGAACCAATGGCAATAAAATGACATGCAAAACAATAGCACTATTGTGTCATGACACTAATTATAGTCCCTCCCTGCTCCACCACATGATTCACCTCCATAGACAAACATACACACGTACATGATTCAGCATAGGGTCCTACTAAAGATTTGTTTAACTCCAACAGGAAAATTAGGTAGTAATAAATTAGTGGTACTCAAGTACTCCTAATTAATTAAGTGAGACAGCAGAAGTGGAAGGGCTCCCTGGAGGATCATCTCACATTTAAGGTAGTCGTTGTCGGAGCCCTTGAATGGCCTCGACTGAGGCCTCTAGCTTCAGCAAGATCGCCTTGGCACTGTTTATTCTTCTTCTTCTTCCTCTTCATGCTCTGTTTCTCTTTCTCCTCGCCAGTTGGTGAAACCAAGTACATGATTGGCCTTCTAATTCAGAATTGGTTTCGTCAGTGAGGGAGTACAAGTGTACTAGTAAAAAATAGCATTATTTTCTCATGACAGTTGGAAAATAGAGATGAACACATGCATTAAATATCATTCTTACCTAAAGGAAGGTTATGGCGCCAATATGGATGATGAGGATTGGAACATAGATCTCCCTTTGTGCAGTTCCACCGAAATGAACCAACTATTCCATTTTGACATTCCAGTTAAACAGCACAAAAGTCACTTCTTTTAAGAAGAGTTTTGTGCAGTGCACCAAAAGGTCACAACAGCAACCAGGTGAATTGGATATCCCTGTTTGCACAAAAAGGTACAGAGGAAACAGTCAGAGTCTCAAACAATTACAAGCAAAAACATTTGGCTAAACTTGTCATGGCTTATAACAGTGGCATGGCTTCATTTTTACCAGGGACATTAGATTAAGAATAGCTAAGGCTGTGTTCAGTTCACAGGTTTGGTGCGGGATTTTCGTAGGAACACAATTCCTACGGTATTCTTTCCCTTCCAACTGTTCGGAACACGGGAACGGTGAATAGTGTTTCATAGGAAAGCTGGTCTGGTAGTACTGATTCCATAGGATTAGAAACATCCACGCACTGCTCATTTTTTGGGCGGAAGTTCGAGGCAGGCACTCGCTGCCATGCGTTAGACAGGTTGTTGTGCTGTGTTTGCCGGAATAAAAAATCAACCTATGAGTGGTACGTGAGGTGAGGACAAGAGTAGTCACTGTGCAGCTGAATAAACAAATAACATCTCATATTGCCAAGCATGCTACTCTAAAAAAACAAATCTGTACATTTCATAGTCCATCCGAACACATTCTCTTGAGAGTTTCCTCCAGTTCGTTGTTCCATAGTTTTATACCTACATTTCTTTCCTATTCCTCTGTTTTCGTCAATACCTATGTTTTCTGCCCCTTTATTCTGAATGGAGCCTAAATATTTGGTATAAGGGCATGGGACAGTGGGTGCACCAGTAGTCCAGCACCATGTACGTAGACAGGGGCATAAAGTGGTGATTCATAGTTTGTTGCCCCGAGAAACAAACATCCAAGTAACATATCTGGGTTGGTCCCATTTTTGTTCACTCTAGCCACCTACTCCTATGTGTGGATAGCAAATCTAGTCCTGGTCATACCACTTTGTATAGAGTTACCCCTATATTTCCCTTTTCGACCAAGAGACTGGTTGGATGACTAGTCTGTACTACTTTCACCCCCTTTCCTTCCTGTTTGTACCAAGTCCGATGTACATACTAAATTCCCCCACCCCCACTTTATTTCTTGTTTGAACCAAGTACTCCCTCCGTCCGGAATTACTTGTCATCAAAATGGATGTGTCTAGAACTAAAATACATCTAGATACATCCATTTCAATGACAAGTATTTTCGGACGGAGGGAGTACAAGATTTGACTCCATGAAGTACCTTTACCTCTAACAATAGAAGAAAAAAAATACGTGACGTTGGACCATCCGATCAAGAGGGGCTGAGAGGTAGAAATTGATGCACATGCAGCAACGTAGCGAGCTGGGGAAGTAGAGCTAAGGCGGTTTTGAACGAAGATATACCTGAAGGTCGTCGGGATGTGGATAGGTGGGTGGCGGGAGGCCGGATCCGCCCACAGGCAACAACGAAAGGATCGCAGGACCTCCCGCGCTGGCGCTCGGCCAGAGATAACGATGCGGCCGGCAGTGGGTCTCCTCCCTCGCTATCGACGACGGCCTAAATGCTGCCACTCCTCCCCTTCACCGGTGGAGGGGGATACGTCCGGATCTGCAACCAGCGGTGAGGATAGAAAGCCAGTGTTTTTTCAAGGGAGAAAGATAGTGTTACTACCCCTATCTTGTTTAAATCTGTAGAGGATGAGAGTGTGTGAATAGAGCAACCCTAGCAAGCAAGCATGGAGGCTCCGGACTATATATACGTAGTGGGGTAGTTTTCCTTTTTCACTCCATCAAAACAATCGTTTAAAATTGTGTATGACTACATGCCAGGTCGCGGGTTTTTTAGTTGTTGATTGTTTTTTGAGATAGCTACCCGCTTGTTCCAAGTGGTGTTACGGTGTGCCAGGTCGCACTTTGTATCGTTCAAGTCTGGTACTACAAGTCCCTCCATTAAATGAACAACCACCCCTTCGTAAAAATTGTGAACAAGCCCACGGCTAAAATTAGCGGAAACGTGGGTTGCCCCAACATGCATTATTATTTATATTTTCTACTCCCTCCGTTCCTAAATATAAGTCTTTTTTATTAGCCACACCTAAGACAAGAATTTTTTTATTAGCAGTGAACCCCACATGTCATAGACACAAAAATTGTGGCAAGATTCCCTTAGGCAAGCCAAAGTGTGTCTAACAATTTGAGCAACTCAGGTTAGGCAAGTGTGGCAAGTGTGGGAAAAATAATGTGGCAATATAAGACAAACATAGTCACAATCCAAACAGCCCCGAAATTTTTTGTGACATGCATGAAAATTTGGTTAGTTAAATTTATCGTCAAAATTTGGCAAGGTGCATCAAATCAACACATGCAAGTATCAAAAGGAAAGTCACGGCATGCATGCATGCGTTGTACTCCCTCCGTTTCCAAATATAAGTCTTTTTAGAGATTGCAACAAGTGACTACATACGAAGCAGAATATGCCTACATACGAAGTAGTCCATTTGAAATGTGTAAAAAGACTTATATCGAGTGCAGTGCTTTGATGTGTTGCGTCAACTCGTACAAGACCGAGAAATTTGTTTACTACAACGCCCTCTCCCTCGCGGACTGAGCTCCGGTACCTTAACTGCACCTGCCTTTAGCTTCATGACAGGAGGGCCAACCACATGTTGGGCCCACCTGCCATAGACGCAAAGGCAGGAGCAGTAAGTAGAAGCTTTCGCTACACGCTATCCCTACTGCACGAGGTGGACGTACATGCAGCAGTGGATTCGATACTGTAGAAGTAGGAGTAACATCATTGTTCGTCTTCTCGAAGAGGCGAAGAGCCAAGCGCAACCCGAACGTGGCAGTTGCGAACGCTCGCGTGGTGCGGTGCCATGGAGCACGCATATATACTAGCCAGGCTCTTACATGAGACAAAATTGCTATTGTTTAACAATTAAACTCCATCATCCATTGGTTGATACTCATTCTGCATAGGTCCACGCACTTAGCACCATTTCCTCCTGGGGTCACCAATGTTTATTTGCTAATTAATAGCATTGCTTGCAATGAACTAGCCATTGCAAGTCATTAAAAGCATGCACACCTCTCATCTCTTATTGGTTGATATGTCGAGAAACAAGAAACAAGGTACTCCCTCCTTTCCGATTTAGACTAGCCACACTGGTAAGTAACATACACTAGTAACATACACGTATCCCCAGACTATGTTACTACCTTCATAGTGGGTAGTAACATAAGTGTGATAACATGCAATGCTTCATTTATTAGGTTATAGACTCATATTGCATTGGGACATGTGATGTTACAGTAACTAGCTAAGTTACTATAACTATCTTTCTCCTCATTAACTCACTGCCACATAAGCAAATTTGCTGAGTTGGACTCGATGTTACTGCTGAAGTTACTCCCACTGTGGCTAGTCTTATAGTGCTCAATTCAAAAATCTCACCAATCAAGGTAGATGGCGAGTGATGGAATACTTTTTGTAGTTTTGCAAAAGCACCTAATTAATGCTCTTGTTATCCTCAAAAAATTATGTTTATCAATGCATTAATTGCAATGCATGCATGCATAAAGTACATGCATTGGTCAATTTTCTCCTAATACTTGCATGCAATGATTTAATGCACCTTGGAATCTGAACATGTGATGGAAAACAACCAAATTGAGCCTTATAAAATGGAAAAACTAAAATTTTGAGATAAGCCCTATAAACCGGAAAGGAGGGAGCCTCCCTTCCGGTTTATAGGGCTCAAATCTCAAATCTCATGAACCAAGGCATTTTGCGATTGGAGGAATGTATCTCATACTACTTTACAAAACTACCCTAATTAAACTCATGCATTAATTACGTAGTTCTCTCATTTTCCTCTCCGCCTTGGTCACGGTGCACAATATTGAGCACTCCTATATGACTAGCCGCTCTATCTACATGCGGGACATTTCAAAGCATCCGGGCCCGCGTGCCATCCACCAAATCACAGCGAGGTGGTACAGTCGAGACTCACCTGTCACCCTGGTGTGGCCGTCATGACCCGTCATATCACAAAACCCACACCTTTACCAGCAGTGGTAAGGTGGCCTCCAAGTTGGACTCGACGAAGCAACCATCATTTCACTGGAACGCTCGTTCAAGCCCTTTCTTCCCTTTCTTGAAGAAAACCTCACTCCAGGCTACTCACTTCTGCCATTTTTCTTCTGTACCGACGAAGGAAAGGTGGGCGAATCAGTTATGCTGCTATATTTTCATTCCAAGAATCTTCTTTTTGTGAAGCACCGACCGATTCTCACATCCTATTCTTTTCCCGTTTTCATTGCGATTGAGGTTTCCTTTCGATTGCTTGTTGTTTGTCAGATCATTGATGGATCCTGGAGCACTAGGCAAAGAGTTGCCGGCGGACAACCCACTAGAGACAGCGATCTCCAGGAAGTGAGCACCGACCAACGAGTTGACCATGTTGGCGGGCCAACCCATGGAGACGAAGAACTCCAAGAAACAAGCACTGGCCAAAGAGTTGAGGATGTTGGCGGACAAACTCCTCAAAGAAAGTTGGAAGAAAAGCAAGGGCCCCACCATGCCTACCCCAGGAACTTTGATTGCCACCTATGTGAGGCTCAAGACCGAGTTTGAGGAGATAGTCGCCGTTGAGAAGCAGTATTCCCCTGGCAAGGTGATGGCCCCCATCGAGGACGAGGAGATGGCCCCCGGAGGGATGAGATCCCCCGGTGAGCTGCACAAGGTAAAAAATAATGGCTTATTACCATAGTTGTGGTTTTTGATTATTTGCAATGTGCTTGCTAATATGTTAGGGTTATGCAGGTGCCGATGGACGTCCTTGATGATTCCGATGTCATGGCCCGTCCTGTTGGCATCGCCCCAGAGATTGATTTCGATGCCGCTGTCCATCCTGTGGACATCACCCCAGAGATTGATTACGATGTCGTGGTCAGTCCTGTGGACATCACCCCAGAAATTGATTCCCATGCCACTGTCCGTGCTGTGGTCATTGCCCGAGAGATCGATGACAAGAAATAGTTGGTCGCGCTAATCCTTCAGGGTAGTTTGCATTGCCATGTGTTTAATTACCTGAACGATGCGTGTTATCAAACCATTTTAGGGCTAGTGCACTGTCTTGTGTGGGCGGAACTTGCTACTTTTGTTTGATAGTGAATCATGCGATGAATCATGCGAACCCTCTCCGAGTTATGGAAACAGATGTATCCTCACCAGCTTTTGATGTAATATATGGCATGCTTAGATGTAAGTTTGAACTGTTTATCATATCAGCAGGGCTTGTTTGATGATTCTTGGTGTTAGTAGGCTAGCTACTGTGCGAGCTATAGTACTTGCAAAACACTCACCGAAGAGAAACGTTGGGGCTGATGAGCTCGTGGTACGCTTATACTTATCCCTCGTCGATCGACCAATAACCCTAGCTCCTAAAATTGTAGGCTTAGCGGTTGATCAGACAATAGTCGACATGGGCCCTGTTTGGATCCCTAAGTTAGAGTTAATTTTAGTTAGTTGAGGCTCAAATAACCCAAAAGTATCCAAACATGATGGGTTAGTTTGGGTTAGTTGGATCTAACCCACCCCAAAAAACTAGCCCACACTAGAGGAGCTTATTTGGGTTAGTTCTCCTAGGCCCACTAGAAAAATTAGTAAAAAAAAGTTACCCCTCCCATCCAAACGGGATCCAAAATAGTCAAATGATTGAGAAAGAATTTTTGTTGTCAATCTAACCCTACCATCCAAACTGCTCTTTGGTTAGAGTTAGTTTAAGGTTAGTTCAAGGTTAGAATCTAATTCTAACCTCTAACTGAGTTAGAGTATCCAAACAGGGCCACAGATACATTCAGGCCTCATTTGGTTCTTAGGGTAGGAAAATCGTAGCAAAAGTACAGAGAACATGCAACACAAAATAATAGCAGTGCAGGGATGTACTCCCTTCGTTCCAAAATAGATGACCTAGGCGGGCTAGTTTGGCCTAGTGGGTTTCAGTGATATGACGTGGTACAGTGCCGTCCAGTCTTCACGTGTGGTAGTAGTATTGCGGGTACAGTAAGTTTTCTTGAAGAAGCGGAATTCAACGAAGTCATGATGGTTCCTTCGTCTGAACAACTTACAGTGGGAAAGGTTGGGCCTGCGATACGACCGGGGTAGACCAGCATAATTTTGTGCATGGAAGGTGGACCAGGATGGTCGATGTCCCACATGTCGGTGAATGAAAGTATTCTTTCCGATATAGAGGACGAGCAACGAGTATTCATTGTTTATTTTTCATGAAAGCTATTGTCTCCACTGTTACTCCTTGACTTTGTCAATGCCTCTCTCTCCTCCACATAAGCGGGGACTACTTTCTATGCATGCGACGGGCAGCTGACATCTTGAGGGGCCAGGGCGGTCAGAATGGGCTCCGGAAGTGGTCCGGACTCCAGCATGGCCCACCTTACATTATCACCATATATTTCTTGGAGTCCGTGCGCGGCGGGCAGGCAATCTCTTCTCCCTCCCCCGTTTCTCTCTTCTCAGCCGACACCCGCCGAGTGATTAGATTTTGGCTATCAACGGTTTATTCAATTACGGTCCCACATGTCAGTGAAATTGCAAGACAACATGTGTCCCCTCTGGTGAGCGGCGTGCGAGCCGGACTGTCGAGGGTGCGACGCGTACGAGTCGTAAGTGTGCCGCCTTTTCCTTAAGAACTTGCGAAGCGTAACATTTTCGCACGATCGATCGATAGAAATCCAGAACAAAATGACGAGGGCGGTGCTTTCCCGCTCGTTAGGCGGGCTAGTTCGAGCGATATGACGTGCTACAGTGCCGTCCACTTGCTCCATTTTTATGTAAGCAAGAGTTTACACTCTTTCGCGGGAGGAGTGCGAAACACCGCGGATCTGATTTTGATCGAGGGATAACTATTCCCTGCCAAATAATGGAGGACTGTTCGTGATTATAGCATGATAGTTAGGGCATCTCCAGTGCTGGCCCACAAATTTACACCGGCATCTGTCCGAGGACACTGATGGATGCCATCCGATGCTGCCCACATACCTTTCGACAACTATATGAACTAACCGGACGAAATTCGTGCAAACAAAGCAAATTTCAAATTAACCGGGTGAAATTCATTATATTTCGAAAACTTTTCCTACAAACTGGACGAAATTCATTACATATTTCGCACAAACCGTACTAAAACCTACTGTAAACCTAATCTAAACGATCACCGGCGCCCGACCACCATGTCCGGCCATGAACCTGAGAAAGCCGGCCATTGCCGTTGCCTCCTCCTCATCCGCCTCGATAACCTCCTCCTCCGAAGCATAAGGTTCTGAAGATTTCCTCCTCCACGTCGTCGTCAAGCTGCTAATCAGCCGCCGATGTTTACCCCACCAAGCTTGGCATCGACTGAGTGGAGTAGCAGTGGCCTTCCCGGGACCAGAGCGGCGGCGACCTACCGTGTACTACTCTTCCTCGTTGCCGGCTGCGCCCGCGCATGCGCGCCGGCTTTGTGGTCGTGGCGGCGGAGGGCGGCCGGGGGGGTGCCGGCGATCTCCTTCGTTTGCTCCTGCGACAGTACGTCGAAGAGAGCTTTGGAGCGCGCCCGGAGCGGAGCCGTCGATGTCCCTCGTCTGCTCCTGTGACAGTATGTCCAAGAGAGCTTCGGAGCGCCAGGAGGCCATGGTTGGAGTGGTGCCGACAGAAGGAAGGGACCGGAGGAGAATAAGTGTGGGTCTTTGGCTATGGCTGGGAGCTGGGGCTCAAGTTAATATAGCGGGCGAATGGCAATGAGCCGCGGCAAACGGATGGAAAACTGGCGCCGGAGTAGGTTTGTCGGGCATGAATGCGGACGCTGCTTCAGTGACTTAACTGCAGATGCGTTGGGTTACTGACATGTGGGCCCAACGGGCATCTGCCCCGCATGTCAGTGACACACCAATTGCACCTGCAGTTAAGTCCGGTGAATGCGGCATTGACATTCTGGAGAGACGGTGACCGTTTCAGGCGGGAAGCGCGCAGTAGCAATGGAAGGGGTTTCGGTGTGCAGTGGCACGAAGATCGGTCGCTCACGAGAGTACATACTCCGTACCATACTACCATAGTACCCTCTCTAGCTAGGTTGTTTTATAGATTGTCATTGTGATGGATGATATACATGAGCAAGGCGGTCCGAGTATGACCGTTGGTGTTGAGCCAGGTGAATACATGCTCGGCGTTCGCGTATGCCTCCATCAAACGTCTAAGCAGTGATGTCAGGCACTACCGGGGCGCGCAGGTGATGGGCTCGTCGTTTACGATGCGCCATGAGCAGGACTTTGATTTAGAGGGTGATGTGCATGCATTAGCATGCTTTGACAGTGTGAGCGTGAATGTCTAACGCGAAGTATTTCAGTTTCATTTGGCTGACGAGGGTGCGTTGCAGCGACGAGTCCGTGGTTTGATTCCCCACATACGCATAATTTTGGTTTTTACAGTATTTCTTTCTCCATTGACAGGTAGGCCTGCGTAGATAGAAAAAGAACACGAGCTAAAGAGGCGCATGCGGACTGTTTGACTGGTCAACCAGACAAATACGGAGCTATACGTTGAGCCAGTGACCGTATAATCACCATATCTCGTATACAATGATCAAAGTGAGCTATCAAGACAAGTTCGATGACCGCCAATGCATTTTACTCGGTAATAAATAACCAGGATTGAAGGGGAATCCAAATTTGCTTCGTCTTCTGTCCTTGAGCTCTTGACAAACCAATGCACTATACGGTTGTCCGGCCACTCCACCCCAGAGCTCTCACCAAGCGTCGTTCATGCCACCGCGCTGCACACTAACCGGTAAGGCAGCGATGGCATTCCGCCGCGTCGAGTTCCTCGCCGCCCACGACCGCACACAAAATGGTAGGAAAGCGATGGCATCCCGTCGTGCCGAGTTCGTCGCCGCTTGCAACCTCAAAACTATGTGGGAGGAATTTAAAGATGCCATGGCCGAATGGGCGGTAGAGCAAGAGGCGGCCAAAGCCGCATAGAGGGAGCGGAAAAGTAAGAAAGCACTCAAGAAAAGAGAGGCCCGCCGCCGCAAGAAAGAAAAGGACGCACGTGCTACTGCGGAGAGGTTGGCGGAGATCCAGTGGGGTGTCGCCGACAAAGCCGGGAAGGAGAACGATGGCGTCTGGCCAACATGTGAGAAGTAGTAGTACTAGTAGTTAGTGTGTGTCTGTGTCTGAGTACGAGCATGTACCAGTACTACTGGTTACTAATGTAGTTTTTAGAGCAAATTACCAGTACATTAGCCTAGACTAAATGTAAAAAATTCCTATCCTATGCTTCAAAAGGCATCTCTTTCTCTATAGGAATTGAGATGCATGTCATCTCACTTCCTATGATTTTCATATTCCTATAAAATTACTATCCTATGAACGAAAGGAGGCCTCTGTTGGAGTAACTACTATAGCTAGCAGTACTGCTGGTACAGTAGTTTTCTTCAAGAAGCGGAATTCAATGGAAGTCATGATGGTTCCTTCGTCCGAGCAACTTCAAAGTGGGAAGTGGGCCTGTGATTTGACGGCTCATTAGTCATTGTTACTGCGGCACGACGACCTGGGTGACTCTCCCTTGGAGTTCTGCATGCATGGCAAGTGGACCAGGATGGTCGACTTCCCACATGTTTGCGAACGGAAGTATTCTTTCCGATATCGAGGAGCAAGGAAACCACGTGGTATAGTATCACTGCTGATTGGTTCGCAAAAAAAATAGTATAGCTGCTGATTTATAATTATTTTTTATTTCTGATGAATGCTAGCATTTCAACTCATACGATGAAGGGTGCCAAACACGGCACGTGCTGGATGTCCCACACGTCAGCGAAAGGAGTGGGACATGAACAGCATGGTAGAGCCCAGCGTAAAAAACAGCGTGGTAGAGCGTCTCCACTTCTTCCACTTCTGGGTCGGAGACCACATGTAGTACTACTTAGTGGTATGAACGATACAAAGTGCGACCTGGAGAGAAAGACACGTCTAGTTGGAAGGTCTCGGGGCATACATGTAAACAAATATAAAAGTTAATATGTGCCTCCAACTAATATAGTAGTAGTAGAGTACTTAGGCACGTACTCCATAACATCACCGTGCATTGCACGTACAACATTTAGTGGTAGTACGTAGTAAGAGACAAATGCCGCCCAAGAGTTGCCTTCTCGACCTACTTTTGGGTGTTTGGTAGAGTGTATGGAGGGTGCATGAGTCCACACTAGTTTAGCACAAATACACTAGAAGCATGCATGAAGAGAGCATGCATGAAGAGGGGTGTTGAGTAGAGCATGCATGAAGAGGGAACAACTATGCTGAGACGAGCACACCCTATATGCCACGCATGTTCATACCATTTGTGCCTTTCTACTTCACTTATTGCGCTAGATTACTCAGGTTCGTACGTCCACTCCTGGGTACATGTCTGTCTCGTAGTTCCAGTCCCACGTGTTCTTCATATAGATGGAACGATCCTTGGATAACACGTGCACCTTGATGCTAGATGTCTCGCGTAACAAAGCTCACGTAAAAAAATAGAGTGGAAGAACATAGATTCCAGACGACCGAAAAGGAGCAAGGAACCTCGTAGTGGAGCGTCTGCACTCATAATATTTAATATTATTCAGCGATATAAAATTAACCAATCATCTCCACAGTGGACTGGAAGAGTACGAAACACGGCAGCCCAGTGTAGTTACATCATACTAGTACATGGCTAACCCACGCTATCACCATATTTCTTGGCTTCCGTGCGACACCTATCTCTAGTAATCCAGCAGCCTGTATCGCTTCTACCTCCTCGTCTCTATCAAAGTGCGGCGGGCTGGCATTTTTGCCGTCTATTGAGGTCGGTTAACTCATCACATGTTAGCGACATGCCAAGAGCATTCTAAAAAAATTCCTTTCACATTTCGTTTCCAAAAAGAAAAAAATCCTTTCACATACGAATTTGCCTATGTGCTTTGAGCAACTTGCATGTCCTATACTGCTCCTGTTTGATACTCTAAGTTAGCTAGAGGTTATACTAACTCATGACTAACCCTGAACTAACTGTAGCCAAAGAGGTGTTTGGGTGACAGGGTTAGATTGACAACAAATGCACTTGATGGAGAGAGAAAAGTGATTTTTCAGTGGTCCCAATGAGAACTATCTCCAGTTAGCACCTCTTGGGTGGAATAGTTTTTTTGGTGGGTTCGGTGCAACTTGCTCCAATTTAAACCCTCATGATTGGATACTTTAGGGATATTTGAGCTCCAACTAGCTCAAACTAACTCTAACCCATGGATCCAAACAGGGCCTATGGCCAGTCTCGACGCGGAGCAGTCGCGTGCACCGGGAAGCGGCACTCTCTCGGCCGTCGCACCACTTCAAAGCTGGCGCCAGTGAGAGGTCGCCTCCACTCTGGCCGGGCATTAATGCGGCACTGACGCTCCAGGGCGACGCTGACCATTTCACGCGGGAAGCGCGTGCTGGCAAGGGAGTATAGGTTTTGAACCGTTTTAGGTGTAGTACTGGTAGTTTGCAAAACTACTCAATTATTGCACTCAGTTTCCTAAGAAATTATGGTAAAAAACGTTACTCCACAGCCCGCTTCCCTTCTCCTTCCTCTTCCACCGCCCGCGCACTTCCGCGGGAAGAGACCGGTCAACCCTTATATAGGAGTGCTAGCACAAAAAGATGCATGCATGACCACTAAAATTTCCATATTAAAGCGCCGCTCCGGCGGGAGTATGGCGTATGTTGTTACCTTCGGCCGGTCCATGGCTACCGGGCGATGGCGACCAGAGAAGAGGCGGCGGGAGGGGAATGAATGCAGGTACTGTTTGGGTTCGCCTTCCGGCTTAAATAAATGCGCAGCATCATGTGTACCCGCGGGTGCACAAATTGTAACATACGTGTCTGCTTAAGTGGGCGTCACGTAACTGGTGTGTGTGTGAGAGAGAGATTCTGAGAGATAGAGTGCATGTGTGCGACTCTACTCTTCGGACATGTACTCAACCTTTTGCATCAGGACATAAGTATAATGGTATTTACTTTAGCTAGTGATTTACGTGGCCATGTTAACGTGGTTGTGTCAAAAAAATGTCACTTCCTGCTCGTGATTTGCGTTATATAATTACAAGCAAGATTCTCATGCATTGCACGGAATATCAATATGCATTTTTTACAAAACACATGTTGTGATTGACCCATGCAGGAGTAATCCCATGTGTAAAAACTACTAATATCTCGAGAATTTTATCGAAAAACTTGTATCTCGAGAATGTCATCAAAAAAATGAAAGATGATAGATAAGGCGAGGAGGAGTGGAACGTGGTGGTGACTGGTGGTCGGAATGGGCGGAGGCATGGGGATGGACGGCGCCGGCAGGCGGCGGCAGCCACCATGCATCCTAGATTGTTCCAGAGACTTATTCCTTTTTTAATTACTGATCAATGAGGTTGCGAGAGATAATGATGTGGAGAGAGGTGCGGGTATCTTTTGTAAAATTATCATAGTTTGCTTTCTATCCGTCAGATATAGATCATACGGTCTATATTACAAGATGCCAGGCACACCATCATCGCCAACTCGTTTTTTATAAGGGTACAGATGATAAGTTTGCTGACTACTAAAGTAAAGTGGAATTTGTCCATGTTATGCAAGTAAATAAAGGTGATTGTTTATCACACGGGTAAGGTTGGATGAAGGGTGGTAGGAACAAATGCTCTGCCTAGAGCATGTGTGTGTGAGATGGAGTCTTAGTGTGTGTGTGGGGTGTGTGTGTGTGAGAGAGAGAGAGAGATGGAGTCTTAGTTTGTGTGTGTGAGAGAG